>NC_136628.1:24284861-24449861 GCF_933228915.1 Telmatherina bonti | reverse complement strand
TTTAACATAGAAGCCTAAGCATTGCATCCAGGCACTGCACGTGCCAGAATCATCCAGAAGATGTCAGCAGATTTCAGTTATTTCACTTATTTTTGCATATCTTTTAAAGAAAGAAGGTTAAAGAAGAACAAATTTTCAGATGAACCCCTTAAAATGAATGCACATATAGTAAACATATATACATAGTATATGTGCACTTGGCCCATAAAGTTTAATATATTTTCTTCAGACTAGACACAGTGGCTCAGCACAGGTTTCTCACAAAACTAAACTTAGATGAACCCCTCTTGCCGTCATCAGGTGTCTTCATCACGAAAGGTGACGTTGGGGTCGGCACCATCGTGGGCTCAGCTGTCTTCAACATCCTGGTCATCATCGGGCTGAGTGGAATCTTTGCAGGACAGGTAGTACAAGCCAGCAGCTATGTATTGACTGTGTTAAAACGTGTCTGCACATTTCTTTTTCAAACAACACTTTATCAGATAAGTATGAGGAAATAGCAATAGAACACAAATCAATGTAATATGCCTCTTGAGTTGTTAATTTAAGTGTTATTTCACACATAGTTACAGACAGAATTACGCTATATAATACACTTTAAATAAAGCGCTATCATGCTGGTGATGTTGAATGATCACATCCTGTCTGTCAGTAATGATACCTTACTGAAACCATTATGGCTTTCCTCCACAGACAGTGGCTTTGACATGGTGGTCTCTTTTCAGAGATTCCTTTTATTACATTTTGTCTGTACTGGCACTTATCATGGTAAGATTTGAATTTAGGCAATATTATCTTTTTACTTGGCTTTAACTCCCCCCAACTACATTTTAAAGATTCTGTTTTGTTCTCTTTTAAGGTTATCTATGACGCCAGAGTTGTGTGGTAAGTTGCGCTTTTACATTTGGTTGATTTGCTCCTTTGATGGTGTGAGACGATGCTTCATACTGAATAACACAGCAAGCAGTGCTCATCATGGGATCACATTTCTATAGAGGCTTTAGAAGGGTTCCTGTTTCCGCTCACACCCTCAATAGTATTCACAAACTTCTCCTTAAGTGATGATGGCGACAGCTTCCACAGAGTGAAAGCTGAATTTGTTGATCCGGTTCCTGATTTATCTTTGATTTTTTTTTTTTTTTTAAAGTTTTAAAAAAACCTTCAGAACGTCTTTTTTTAGCCTGCCAAAGCTCATTGCCGTGTCAGCCGCTGGGAAGACGGAGATCAGTTTAAAATCTGTCTGTAAAATTGTTTTTGATTTGTTTAATTTGTGTGACGGCGTGTGTCAGCAGCATGACTGCGCAGTGTCGCTGTTGGATTGATTTGTTTTGTGAAGCTGTTAAATCTGCTGCGGTCACATTTTTTGCTTTTGGTGCATTTTGGCCTTTTTATCCTAAATATTTCCTTTTATGTTGACTTGAAGACTTTTAAAAAACAAAAAGGGGGGTATACACTGTGCTCTATGTGAGTGGACTTAATGAAAGAGCAGACATATTTATGGACTTGAAGTTGGTTGCAGCAATGAGTTGCTGTGAGATATGTGGTAGAGTGTTAATTGAGTCGCGTTGCGCCCTACTGAGACTGTGCTGTTGTATTTCACCTCGCTCCTGTCCCTCTGAACAAAAGCTAGCAGATTAATGTTGCAGCTGCCTTTGCCAAAATCACTCTTTGAAAACCTGAGTCATAAATCTTCAGAGTTCACGCAGTCTGTAGCAGATCATTGCTTTGAACATAGCTTGTTTGTGAGGAAAGCTAATGAAGGTAAAAGTATAAAAATGGATGATTTTTACTGTTGTATGGTTTGAGAGTCTTCTGCCACCATTGCTGCACCACTCTGCAGCAATGAAAACAGAACAGTTCTATTAAGATATTTCTTTGCTAAGTTGTTTAATTTGTGTAAATAAAACGCTGGCTCATCTTTTTAAATTACAGTAGATACCTTCTTAAGCAGAAAAAATAGATTGCTGTTAAGTGGCTTAAAGAACCATAAACGCTTTTTATGAAAGGAAGATCGTACTAAAAATGAGTAAAAAAAGAAGCAAATGTTTAAAGAAAAGCACTTTCAGAAAGGCTGGAGAGTGATGAAGGTTGGGTTGAGAGTTTTCAATTGTGCTGCAATTGGGTAAAAGTGTAGAGCAAAGAAATGTGACCTGGAAAATCTTGGTGTTTTTAAACTTTTCCCTAATTTAAACCTCTGAAACACAAATTTTGAGTGTTCATAAAAGGGTTATTTATATCATTTGAAGAATATTCACTACTGTGTCAAGGAAAACAGGTCAGAGCAAGCTTAATGTGATCAAAAACAAAACCGTAAATATGGGATGTGACAGAACACACACCTACACAAAACTGTCTCCATGTCTGTACATTACATTCTGCATCACAGATATACCCATATTATTCTACCAAATCTGTGAAAGTTTTTCTTTCTTTTTTTTTTTTTTTATTTTTAAATCTAACAAAATCTTTAAAATCCATATAATTTATAAATACACAACATCATAAACAAACAAGTCTGTGTAAACATTTATCGTTTACATATGTGACTAAGTTGATGAACAGTGAAACGGCTGCATGGATGATATGAATACAAAATTATTAAACTTGTTGTAAATAATCTGGTTACTCTTTAACCACATAGTAACATGCTGAGAACATTGCATTCAGACAGCAGCTGAATGTGACTCCTGGTAAAGTCAGTCTTTCAACAAGCAACATGCATTTATGTCCAGCTGTAGCGGAGATTTAAGGTTGCTCAGAGGACGCCTTTAAAAACCAAACAGCTGACTGATGTCAGGGATATTCTACAGGGAATATCCTGTTGCATAAGTGTTTTGGAAAAATAGAAATATAATGTGTTTATGTTTATTAGTATTAAAGAGGCTCTGTGACTGCAGGAAGCAACATCTCCATTAAAACAGGAGCTGGGAAGATGGGTGTCTTTGAAGCTACATTTTGGAGAGAACTTTGAACCTTCTGTGTGTTTTTTCACTCTTCAGGTGGGAATCCTTGATGCTTATGACCATGTATGCAATATACATCATAATCATGAAGTAAGTTTACCAGCCCCAAACCTTTTGTCTTCGTTTTCCTGTATGTGAACTATTTGAAGAAATGGTGTTAAGCATATACACAGTTGCAATGTAGCGGATTTGTTTTGGTTGCAGGTTCAACTCTCAGCTTTCAGTGTTTGTGAAGCATCAGCTCACGAGCGGCAGGCTGTGCTGCCGCAGATCAGAGGAACACAGAGATAACAAGATGGGAGAAGATGCTGCAGCATGCAACACCTCTCTGGTTCTTCTTAACAAAGGTCAGGAGAGCATCACCTTTAGAGCTGATAAACATGTCTGTGGAGTAAATTGATTTGTTGTTTGTGTCCAACCACCCACACCTCTCACAGGGCAACCTCATGGCCAGGACAATCCTCCCGTCATTATGGTAGACGAGCTGCTCATCCTCAACCCCCAAAAACTGTCCTTCTCAGACGCCGGCTTGCGTATCATGATCACTCCACACTTCTCGCCCCGCACCAGGCTCTCCATGGCAGGACGTGTGCTCATCAGCGAGGTACGCAGTGCACTTACTAGGGCTGTGACAATATGCTTTTGTTCCGATTCGATTCGATTCTGATTTTTTGGGTGCCGATTTGATTTAAACTGCGGTTTTCATATTTCTTCGATATTGCTGATTTTTGTAGATTAAAAACTAAATAAATGTATAAAACTTTTTTTTTGCCCGTTATTTGTCTTGATTTCAATTAGGCAAAACAACAGCGTAGTCAGACCATCATATTGCTGCTATAATGCCCAAGAAGACAAGTTAAAAGATCAATAAAAATGACAAAAATTTTATAATGGATTATTTTTATTTCGTTGGAAAATTTTTTTTTTTTTTTTTTTTTTTTAACAAAAAATCTATTTTAAATTTGTGAAGCAAAAAAATCGTGATTTTTGATTTTTCGATTAGATTTTCCCAGCCTTAGCACCTACAGTATCTAACATCATGCATACCGATACAACAAAGTCTTTAACCAAAACTCATGATCTGTCACCGCAGAGGCAGAGACTGATCCGTAGTTCGAAGCACCAGCGGGATGGTGAAGCTGGGCCTGGGTCAAGAGGGGGGTCAACCAGCAACAGCCTGAAGAGAACGGGCTCCTGCAGCCTGGAAAATGGAGGCGGTAGATCCGGGTTAAGAGATGCAGAGTCTGGAGAAAAAAATGGGGCAGAGGTGTGCCGACCAGAGGAGGAAGAAGAAGATGATGATGATGGGATTTTCAGTCCGATGCGCATACCAGGTGATGATCCAACCAATGAGCCTTTTGACAACCTTACTTCATCATCTCCACTTGGTTGCTATAGCCAGCAGGGTATCGAGTCTGTGAATTACACGCACAAGTAACTTCTGAATTAAAGAACATCTGACTACAGCATTTACAGCATGACTGTCTGAAGTTTCTCAGAACATGAAGCTCTTCATTGTTTGATTGCATTGAAGGTACCATGTGTTTTAATAAGTCATGTTTTGTGTGTGACAGGCAGCTGCTGTGCACGGGTCAAGTGGCTGATCACCTGGCCTCTGGGCTTCTTGCTTTACTGCACTGTGCCAAACTGTGTTCTGCCACGCTGGCACCGCTGGTTCATGGTCACTTTTGTGGCCTCCACCCTGTGGATTGCTGTCTTCTCCTACCTCATGGTGTGGATGGTAAGAAGGCGGCAAACCAAAAGAATACATATATTTCAGCAGACTGGTGGGCTGTCCTGTACATATAACACCTTTGTGTATATAAAAAAAGAAGCAGATAAAAGGTTTTGCTGGTTTGAAAAAGACTTATCTTAGGAGGAACTATTGTAGAAACTATCACTTTATGCATGCTGGAAATATTAGTGAGTGCTTTCCCAACAGAACTTAAACATCACACACGCAGGTCTTTCCAGCAGACTAAATCCTGATGTTTTCACATTTTTATCAGGTCACTATCATCAGTTACACACTCGACATCCCAGACTACATCATGGGCATAACCTTCCTGGCAGCAGGGACCAGTGTACCTGACTGCATGGCAAGTCTCATTGTTGCTCGACAAGGTAACATAAACAGAAGTGTTATCCTGAATCTCCATCTTTATCCGTCTCTGGTGGTTCCCTATTTGTGGTTTTGGTTTCAGTTCGGTCTTTCTTTTCCCAGGCATGGGGGACATGGCCGTGTCCAACTCCATAGGCAGCAATATCTTTGACATCCTGTTGGGTTTGGGCTTCCCCTGGGCTTTGCGTACCCTGGTGGTGGACCACGGATCTATAGTATGCAAACACTATCTATTACGCCCATTTATTTATTTTTGCTGTTTAAAGTGTATTTGATTGTGTGTGAGAGGGTTTGGATGTCAGATCTGTTGAGCAATCTTTGATATTATTTTTTTTGTTTTTGTCCCTACAGGTCTCCATAAATAATAAAGGACTTGTATATTCTGTCATCCTGCTGCTGGCATCAGTGTTTCTGACAGTGAGTTTATTCAAAATGCTGCACAGCTATTTAAAAAAATGTAGTCCTTAAAGTGTCTTAAAATCCTAAAAAATGAAAAAATAGGTGGCTTTGTTGACACAGCCAAAAATGACATATATCCCTGGAGAGAAATTACAATATTGTAGGAGCCTATTAAGGATGTGAGATTAGTGACATAGTGAGATGTATCAGGCTGTAAATCAAGGTCTGGGTGTAATCCAGATGGAAACCTACGCCTGAACAGCTTTCTGTTTCAGCTTTTCACCCGAAATCATCAGGAAAAAAAAAAGCTACATCATCTCATGAAATCTTGATAAGGTTAAATTCTAGACAGAAATCAAACTAATTATATTTCAGCGTTATCCCACTAATTTACATTAAATTGTCAAATCACTGACAGAAGATGAGTAGTTTAACCACCTTCTCTTAAAATCTCAGTTGACCAGTTGGATATTGAGCTAATCCTGACAGTTAACTTATTTTTTTTATTTAATACAGTGTGAAGATATATACATATTGTCATTTTGTCTAATGTGTTTAATATTTGACAACTGATTAAAATCTTGACTAAAATTTGGTTCTTGTGAAGATAAATATAGATACGCGTGGTGGTGCTTTTCTTGCACTGATCTCTGTTTACATTTAGGTGACGAGTGTTCATCTGAACCACTGGAGGCTGGACCGCCGGCTGGGTCTGGGTCTGTTGTTTCTCTATGCCATCTTCCTGCTCTGCTCCATCCTCTTCGGGCAGATGTAAGGCCTTATGGTCATTTGTCCAACCATATCACATGACTCGTCCTATAGTTACCTTACTACCAGATGTCCTCTTATCTGAAGCTAAAACAAAACAAAAAAAAACTAAACAAAAAAAACAAAACAGAGTGAACAGTGTTGTTGTGTTTCTTGTAAGAACTTCTGTGCACCCCTGTAGGCATCACTAAGGTGATAATATACAACTACACTTAAACATTTAGCATATTTTCTGTCCTTTTTGTACCGTGCTGTGCTTGATAACAGTGTTCTGGTAACAAGTAGGGTAACTTAGCAAAAATATTACAATAGGAAATGGAGGCAGCAGAGTTGGTAGCCTAATATTAACATTAAAAAGGAAATGATACCAACAATGTGATCTTGGAAACCTTTTTTAAAATTTTTTTTTTTTTTTAATTACAACTTGTCAGTTTTTGCACAGTGCTGTTAGTACTTAATGATAACTGTTAAGATTATTTACAAAACCAAGCTTAAATTTGTATTAAGAAACAAATCTTGCAACCCAAGTTTAAGCTGTCACGTCTTCTAGCTTTTCCCGCAAATCTCCAAGCTTTATTTTTCCTCTTAAAAACTACAAATTACAAAGCCTAGCAGCTAATTTGCTAGCTAACAATCTACAAATATGAACGTCTACTTGATATTTTATAACAAATGTTGTGTTGTCACTATTTTATTAAAGCAATAAGTCAATAGAAGTTTCGATTCAGAGTAATTCTACGTAACTTGTAATTTATTTATCTCCTTAGGGTTTGTGCTCTGAATGCTGCTGCGGCTACGTTAATTTATGCTCACAAGCTAGTTTTATCAACATCACTGCAAGCACAAGCTTCTACCTGGTGCTGAAAACACTGTCTATTGCATTTTTTTTTTTTCTTTACTGGCAACACTTATGAAACTGTTTTAGCAGATTTTGCACAGTTGCGCTTTTAAAGAGGGTATTTGCTAAAAAGAGCCTACACACCAAACCCAGCACAAGGAAAAATGTTCTAAATAGGCCAAACGACTTGTTAAAAGGATTAAAATCCAATAGAAATTATACTGCTGTGTCATGCTTGGAACTTTTTCCAATACATATTTTGAATGTACACCATAGCTGATAAAATTAGTGCAAAAATAAAACATTTATTGAAATGTAGCAGCACTGACTTACAGCAAAGAATCTTTGAACAGCTACTAAAGGACACCATGTGTGTGCAAGAGACTTTTATAGTAATTGATTAAAAAAAAAGCACATTATTGTGAAAATATTTTGCCTACCTATTTCAAAGCAGTAAAAAAATACTTTACACTGGCACAGTGTAAAGTATAAAAATGAGAATAACCTAGCATTACAGTATTTTTTTAAAGTCTTATTACTATGAAGTCTAATATATAGTGTACTTATGAGTGTCACAACTTTTAATGACTTTGGGTGTAAGCTAGTAATATACTTTAATGTTTTGGTACGACAATCGATGTTTGTAATGTTTCTTGTACATTTTATGGAATTATTTTAGTTTGGTGGAACATTTTTTAAGGAAACAAATGGGATCGTCACACACCCACACAGTGCACAGACATTTACTCCCAAGAGTTGCTCACAACATTGATTGAAAAAGAAACAAATGCTCACAGTTTGACTGTTTTTATTTTTTAAAAAGAAAAATAAATTAATAATACACACATTAATAGAAAAGGGTCCAATGCTCACAAATAATGTGTAGAACATGAATGATCATAACTCAGTCGTTTTTTAGTTTTAATCTTTTAAATTGAGTTTAAACTATTTTAAACGGGGGTTTCATTATTCAAGGTTTTCAATGGAAGGTACCTGAAGATGGGCATAATGTAAATGTCTTGCAAGGTTACATTGTTTAGGTGCAGCTGATAATTGTCTTTATTTTAAACCTGTAAGTGTTTCAAAGAAAAAAGTTTAGACCACATCCTAGTAAAATTTCTGTGGTGGGACCTTAAAAGGGCGTTTTGGTTTTTTTTTTTTAAAAAAAAAGAAAAAAGAAAAAAAAAAAAGGATTGGACCAATAATTGTCCCCATTAGAAGAGACCGATAAGAAAACAATAGCCTCACACACTGCTTGTGGATTCAGTTTGTATTGTAATGACATGTTTTGCGATTAACCTGATTTACATGAATATTACCTGCTAAAGAAAATATTAGTTTGTTTTTTTGTTTTTTTTTAAATATATGATTTTCTTAAGTTTCCAAAATGGCAAATCTTTTTCACATGGCTGTACATTTACAGTGTGTATGTTATGGCAAATCATGCTGCATTTTCAGTTCCCTATATACACTGACTGTTCCCGTGTCATCCAGGAAAAAAGGCACATATTAGTTTTAAGTGTATGGAAGTACTGTCAGTATTTGGTATTGTTAATTATCTGTGAATTCTACATGTTCCATCAAAGGGATCCTGGTGATTTTGTTTTTCCCTTTCAAGTGACTGTACAATAATTATCATTCTCCTCTTGACAATACTTTTTACTGTTTGTAAATGTTAAACTGCTTACATAGCTTTACAAGACCGAATGTCTAACAGAGACTTGGTTTGTGGTATTTTGATATTTTGAACAAATACATAGTTAGAAATTTGTGAATTATTGTAAGAGAACAAATGCTTATTTTTGTTCAATGGACCATGATGACTTAATCATTTCCTTTTCATTTCATTATTTATCCACTGACAAGTTCAAGCTTATCTCATACACAAGAAAAACAGAAAATTAAACTCAATGAATTCAGTCATTAATCAACTAAAAATGTAGAACAGTTGCTTGTGAGGTACTTTTTTTTCCAGTTTGTGCTGTCAACCATATTAATTTAGGTCAAATTTGGAATATCATTTCAGAAATGCAAGTAATAAAAGTAATCATTAGATTCCATTATTTTAACATGTGAAAGTAGTTTTTTTTTCCCTCTTATCTTTACCTGAAGCAGAAATTGTCTTTTCCCATTCTGATCTCCATCCCCGTGATGATTCACACCACTCTGTCATGCTCTTTCACTCAGCCGTCAGGGGTTGGCATAAGCTTCCCATCTAGATTTCTTCATATAAATAATTCAAACACATGAACTGTTCTCCAAAGAATGTTCGGTTTATTTTTTTGCTGTGATGTTGGAGATAATATCTTAGAGTAAAGGAAAAAATATGCCGCTTTAGAGTGTATTGGATCATAGAAGACTGTTGTATTTTGAGTGCAATAAAGAAAAAAGTGCAATAAGACTTTGCTGTTTTTAACCTGTTATTTTCTGTAGGAAGCAGTGATTCTAAAGGCACTGAGGTGCAGCTGAGTGATTACAAAGTGACAAGTTAGTGCAGGACTGCCACCTAATGGAGTGTGACAGATGTAAAAGAACTACATCTGTAATCATTTTTTGCATACAAGGGTGTCTGTAATTTGCTCGAGTTGCAGCTCTTCTGATGGTCTTTAAGAATAATTTAGAACTATCCTCAGACATCCATGCTCTCCTGTTCGACATCTAATTTATTGATGTTTATACTGATGTGTGCTGTAAATTAAGCTAAACCGGTTAGAGAGCAGAGAATTTAATTTGAGGTAAAAACCTTTAAAGATAGATGCAGGAAATGTTGACATTTTAAAGCTGATTAAGCAGTTAAATTTTAATCTAAATTTTTCTTTGGAATTATTCTGACAGGCTGGGGGGGGGGAAAAGTGATCGGAGTAACAGGTTGCTTCAGTTTGTAAGAACGGGCAGGTTTCCTAATAAAAGTACATTTGATAAATGCTGCAATCAATCACCAAGTATCAAAGTATCAGAAATAGGAGAACACATCAGGTTATAGTGCTTAGTATTTTATTTTCCTGAAGATGTTTTTTCATACAATAAAACATTCCATCATAATCCAAGTACAAGTCCACCCAAAGGGAATTAACCTATGTAAACCTATAATCTGGATTTTAATATCACTTAATTTAATGAGCAATTCTCTCCCAAAGCTACAAACAGGACAACCATAATCTGGTATTCAATAATTACTGAATAGTTGTGATGCGGCTAAAGGTGGACAATCTTCTAATTCATACGAGTTCCATTCAAAGGCTGCAAGACTAAACCCTTCAGTGTTTGCCTCCTAATCCCATTACGGACTTTGCTTCTTGTTTAGAGCTTTGGCAGAGAGCGGCTCACTTGAGACCTAGATCCTAGATCACAGGATTAACTAGAAAGCAGTTCAACCTAACTCCCAAAATGTCCCACGCATCAGGTATGCAAACATCAATGAATACAAAACAGATAAATATCCTAGTAGCCATGGTCTCTACATAAAACATGAAGTTTAAAAGGTGAAAATAAACCAAGTGACACTCGTGTAATGCTTTATTAATTGTTAGTTGGCTATTGAAATGACATGATAGCATGGTTAATTTATATTACACCGCTTCCCAGACACCGTTACTGATCTAACTGAGACGACTACGTAGCATGAGTGCAGACAGTTACTGAACGTGCGCCTGGTTTACTGTAGAGTATGCTGTTATTAAACAGACACTGCAGCTGTCGTCACCATTCGTTCCTCTGATGTTCTCCCATCTACCTGCAGCTTGTTTCACTCCTTTAAATCCTGCTTCTGTTTGAGGTAAAGTAACTGCTTCAGCAGTCCAGTCAGGCAATTTTCCTCAGCCTTACCACTGAAGGAAACCGTTGCATAATAAAAACTCTTAAAGCAGTGACAAAAACAGCACTCTTCCCAGGACTAAATATATAAGCTCTTTTCTACAACATGGAGTCATCCATAACTGCAGCCACAGCCTACCTATAATAACAGTTTCTTATCAGTAAATTTACAGTATCAAAGAATATCTATCAGTCTAAACAGACTAAAAGTCCCTGCCATCCCAGAATCATACAGGAAATCTAATATTGCTTTTCCACTGTTACAATCTGTGAGATCACTTGCACGTCAACTGCATTAAAACTACTAAATGCTGTCACAACTGACACCAGATGTGGTGTGTGTGGTGAGCAAACTGCTAGAACACAGCAATATTCCCTTTACCTGACTGCTGCTCTAAATGAGATTTGTTTTTAATGGAACGTTAAACCGCCTATAAGGACCAGTTCTGCATCATCAGGTCTGCTTTGTATTGCTGCAGTCTTAGTGCCAACAACAAACAGGTTTGTCTAAAAGTCCCAAAAGCCTGAATGAAACACGCTCAACAGTGCATCTTCATGCAGTCACGTAAACGCTTACGTCAGGAGGACCGAAGTCTGCACTGAGATTTGCTGTCCTGCAGCTTTTAAATGCATCCCTTCTCCCAACACACCTGAAGCAAGTGGCTGAATTGGCTCATCGGGACGTCATTCAGTTCTGCAGATGGTAACAGGCTATTTGATTTGATTGAGGTGTGCTGGAGAAAAGATGCATCTAAAAGCTGCAGGACAGTAGATCTTTAGGACCGGACTTGTGCATCCCCTACCTTATGTGCAACTCGATGAGCTTCCAGCACACAAGAGCCAAACAGATCACAGTCTAACCTGCTTCCCTGGATCCCGCAGCCTCTGGGTAACTCTACAAGAGCCTACATGACTCCATCAACTTTTTCTAGTTCTTTTTTCCTCTTTGTGTCGGTGTTTGGCCAGTGGCAGTGGAGGAGATGGAACAATCATTCACAGTCTCAGCAAATCCCTTTGACTATCAGATGGATTACCAAATATTACCACATTTGGTTGTCGATTTCTCTCCACAGTGATGAGATGGGCAACAATAAAAGACCATTATATGACCATTCTTCTTCTCCAATTTATACATATTTAACACTATTATATACCATAGAAATATATAAATATTATAAAATGTATTTTTTCACTATCAGCAAGCATTGGCATGCCATTTCATATTTCTGCTCTCGTCAAAAAAAAATAAAAAAAATCAGTACACTGCAGACAATAGACAAGGTTTTAGCAACTTTATATATAAAAGCTGAACAGGAATTGATAAATCTGGCTATTTATGCTATGTTTCTGAAATGAATGCTGTTCAAATTAGCTATGTGGCAAAGCGTGTGAAAATAAAAATCTATCAGACTCAATCTGAGGTTGGAACTGTGTAACAGTCATATCTGATGATAGATGAGGCCAGTCTGGTAAGGTATACTTCCCTTTTCACTATTTATCTGTCCAGGACACACTCCCACTGAGGTCAGCTTGTCAGGGCAGCTTTTCGTGGATCTTCAGGGGTAAACCATACTGCTGTGGGACGGTGGGAGGCAAATGAGCATGGGCTAGAGATGCCATCATGATGCTGGCACGTTCTGGTTCTGGTATATGGATGCCTTGTCTTTCAAACGGTCCAGACATAGATGACAGCTCCAACTCCCTGAATGTCACAATCACAGAAATACAGAGATGTTTTAAAAAGACATAAATCACTGAATAAATCACGTATGCAGCATTTCAGCATTTTGGATCAAGACAAAGCAAACTAATTTCCAAGTTTTCTAACTTAAGGCATTCATTAAAGGCAAGGCAAGTTTGTTTATGAATCATATTTAGAAATGAGGACATGCTGACCAGTGCTTAATCACACAAAAGCACACAACATATGTAAAACATTAAGAAAGAAAAAGAATCGGGAAAGGCTAAAGAATAAAAGTGCATCTTCAGCAAACTTTGAAATGTCCAGGTTAGGAGCAGCCCTGATATGAGGGGGGTTACAGAGTTTGGGGACAACAACTGCAAAGGAATGACCCTCAACCTATACTAAATCTGAATATGAGGCGGCTCATCTATGAGGTTATTAACAAAAACTAAAAATCATATCTTCCGTTTGATGGAGAGTCGATGTAAAGAAGCAAGGATTGGGATGACGTGCTCAAATTTACGTGTGCCCGTTATAAGACACACAACTGAATTTTGGACCACCTGTAGTCGGTTAAGGTAGGACAGGTTTATGTTCATGTTAAGTGAGAAAAGATAAAAACATCCATGATTTTGTCAAAAATCACTAAAAGAAAGCGATGCCTCTCATCAAAGGTGGGTTTAGTAAAAGGTTTTCTCTAGGGGTGGGAAAATCAAATTGAAAAATCGGAAATCAGGATTTTTTTCCTTCACAAGTTTAAAATCAATTTTTTTGTTAAAAAAAAACTTTTTTTTTAAATAAATAAAATGAATGCACTGTAATTTTTTTTTTTTTTTTTACTTGTCTTCTTGGGCATTATAGCAGTAGAATGATGGTCTGGCTACTGCTTTGTTTTTTTCTCATTGAAATGAAGAAAAATGATGAGCAAAAAAGGTTTTATACATTTTTTTTTGCGTTTAAGCTACAAAAATCAGCAATATCAGAGAATTGTGAGAATCGCAATTCAAATCGAATCGGCACCCAAAAATTCGGAATCGAATCGGAACAAAAGCATATCGTCACGCCCCTAGTTTTTTAATCTTTAAGCCATTACTTTCTAAAAGTTAGTATTTATTTGACATGGGGGACTCCCTCACCTTCTGGAGGTTCAGACATCGGTGGGTTGAGGCAGTACATGTGATAGCCTCTGTCACAGTCGTCACAGAAGAGAAGCTGATCCTGAAAGAAAAAACACTTCAGCCTCCTAAACAGCTTTGATCCCACTTTACCAGACAGGTGGTACACAACATTCAGTCATTTTCTATACTTCTTGTAAATATGGCAATACACATCCCATGTTTTATACAAATACAACAGTCTGACATCAGACTGAAGGGCTGATGAGAAGACTTAGACTGGATTCTGACTTTCATTTTCCTTTCCAGATGGTATTAGAAACTGAGCTGATCAACATGATGTTTGTGTGCCTGAACATGCACGTGGAGTTTCACTTCCTGCTGGTGATGATGACATCTACAGCAGGTGTTGCCTTAGGAGAGCGAGCAACATCTGCAGTGACTACCATCATCCTACACGTACACCGTTTGCCCTCCTACTCCATAGTACACACTACAGGGGCCTCAGGCCAGAACCATCAGGCTTAGGAACAGTTTCTTCCCATCAACAGTCTTCCCGATGAACTCGGCCCCCCAATCTAATCTCTTTGTATTTTTAGTTTAGGCTGAAATATGAAACTTCAGCAGCAGCAAAAAAGGGGGACTCATCACCTGCTTTCACCACTCAAACTGAAAACCAGTTAAAAAAAACTAAAAGCTAAGTAAACTCACATCGTTCTCAGATGTGCCACACATGTTGCAGCACTTGCACTCGATGCACTGCCAGCGATACGTCTTCACGGCTGCCATCATTACAGGAGTGAACTGCAGGCAGGAGGGGTGGCCTGCAATAACCAAAACAGTTATTTTATAGTTAACCTCCTTTTTAAAAGCACACATGTAGTTTTTTTGTCTATTGCTACTTTATTTCAGTGTTATGAAAATACCTGAGCGTCCACAGTCAGAGCAGGACACCAGCTCCTCTGACTGGCCTGTCTTGTGATTGGTTTTGGAGTCTCCCAGGCAGAAATCACAGTAATTATTCGGCAATGCAAGACCATCTGGACCTTTCTTGGGAGCTAGATGAAAACACCCAGATAGTTCGTCAATAGCCCAGCCAGCAATGATCCCCCAGCTGCACAGCAGTCCCTGCAACCTATTAAATAAATCTGTCTTTTGGTAATCGCTGCTTACTTTTTGGCTCCTCAGGCAATGGCAGCGCAGGCTCGTTTATTTCCATGTCCTCTTTTTCTTCACCTTCCTCCTCAGCCAGATGGGAGTGGGCATAGTGGTAGCTCAGGCCAGGACGGTTCTTGTAGCGCTTCCCACAGACTGCCACAAAGATAGAAAATAGGACATGTATGAATATGATAATCAAGCACAGGCACCCCAGTCCATGATGTAAAAAAGCTACTATTGAGAACTGGATGGCAAATATGTATTTACAGAGAAATTCAGACTTTTTAATGCATTTTCAAGAAAGCTTTTATGAGAATCTCAGGCTTTTAAAGAACTGGAGTAATGAAGAAAACTCTGCAGCGATCATTTTAAATCTGCTGTGGTTGGAAATCAGGGAAACTACATAAAAACATTATAGAGACATAAAGGACAATTCAGAAAAATGTAACTGGACAGACTGGGAGACTTTTAACATTTCCACTCTGTGATTTTTATATGGTGGACTGATTAAATACTAAGTGGAGGTTTTTTATGTAGTGGTAAGTGACGATGTGTGAGACAGACCCAATATTGCCATGTCTGGTCAAATATCAAAACAGACACAATCATACATGGGTACTGAAACTGGAAGGAAAGATGAAACAATGTATAAATAAGAAGAACAAACAAGCGCAGTGATCTCTTTTCTGCTACAGCGCTCAAGACGAAACACAATAACCTCCTCAGAACCGATGTGCCGCTTCAACAGAGCCGTTATAAAACAGAGTCCTGTGTAAAAGCAGCTTCTAACAAGGCTGAAACGTTTGGCCTTTTTCTACAAAATATCTGTAAGGCAGTTGTTGCAGGGTGTGTGGGAGGTTTGTCATAAGGTAAAACTGACTCAAAACTTCTTTCATTTCCACGCAAGTTCTGTCTTTCATTTCCCTAAAATGCTAATTATCCTATTACATCATGTAAAAGAAAGATGTTTTTGGGAAACATGTAAGTAAAGTAGCTACAGACTCAAACAGGCGCATCATACAATGTGACTGTATACAGTGGAAAAGGCTTGACAAGCATTCCCCTACAAAAGGTCAAGCAAACATCAAACGGACACCACTGTAGCAGAAGCTTTTGAAAACATTAAATTTACAATGACAATACACAAGATGCAGAGGTGATGAAGAGGGGGAAAAAAAACGTGACAAAACTACTCTGAGATCAAACTGAAGGCAGTAAGTGTACGGCATAAAGCAAAATGGGGAGGGGGCAGCAAGATCCAGACTGAGAAGTACAAATGACTTGCACAGGCTACAGTTTATCCAGCATATAGACGTAGTTTGTTTAATTTAAAATCAAGAAACACTTTACTAAATCTAGTTGACTATATTTAAGCAATGTAGATTGGAGTTGAGCATTGAACCTCTGAGCTCAACTACACAGAAAGCAAATCTACTTGGTAACACAGACAAAAAGCAAAAAACAGGCAGTGAGGACAAAAGACAAGGCAGACTGGAAGGAAAAGGTAAAGAAGGGAAATATACCTCTTTCAGAAGGTTTTGAAATATGCTTTTGTTTGATAGTGTCTGGAAGAGAGAAGAGAAGGAGACAAGAAAGCACTGGCAGAGGCTCAGAATAAAGCTCATAGAACGACAGTCGGCTAAAAGTGAAACTGCTTGACAGAAGGAAAAAATGCACATCAAGCAGAACAGATTTGTAGTCTTAAAACACCAAAGACGTACAATAAACACATACTTATACTCCATGAAAATACTTGAAATGGAGGTATAGGCAAAGTGAGCCATTATAAAGGGCAAAAAAGGCAAGAAAAGTAAAAAAACAGACTTGTAAAGTTGAGCGAAGAACAGTAAGAAAGTGAAATAGAGATGAACAATAACAGGAAAGAAGGAAGGTGATAGAAAATGCTGTCGGTTGTTGGAACAGATTACAAATAGAACAGCTGTTTCGACCTGGAGTGACCTTCTACTCAGACCTGACTTCACATGCTCTAATCTGGTCAACTGGGACTCACTATCGCAGGCGTACGGCTTGTCTCTGTCCTCCAGCGCTGCTGTGTCCAGTTTCTTCCTGCTGCTGCCCACTCCTCGACCCTGTCCACATTACCAATGTCAATAAACTGGCTGGAACCAAAAGACACACCGCTGGAATTAAAGAGGTATTTACCTTCCCTTTCCCTTTGCCTCTTCTTTTAGGCGTGTCTTCCTCATAATCTTCATCGTCAAGGTCATCCAGGAAGTCATCTGGCTCAAGGATCCTCTATGATACAGAGAGCAGGAGGAGTACAGATGGAATAAAAGAAAATTAAGTAAAATACATCAAGTCCAAGCGTGCCTTACAGCTCATTTCATTTAGCAGCCTAAATAATAAACATTTAACACCAAGACTTATTAGAAATGAAAGGAAAAAAAACCTTTCTAATCCGTGTGGCAGGGTTCAAGCCTCCAGTGTAATCACTTTGATTAGAATCTTCCTCTGATCCCCGGAGGTCTGCAGCTGTCCGCTTGTCCAGGGAATCCCCCTTCAGTAGGGCCTCCAGGCTGCTGCCGTCCGATGAAAGCAGAGCATCCTTCTTCAGCCCTAAATCTAGCTCTATTGGAAAAACACAAATAGCTAAAAACATACCCAAATGCAGTACAATATACAGTACATTTCAATGATTTGTATTGGAAGAATACTAAGTTTCAAAACAAATTAAACAGCTATTCTCGTTTAATTACAAGATAGTTTACACTGAGAAAGCTTTGATAATAATGATGATCATGATTTGTCTGGAAGGTGTAGCTTCATGTATTTTTCTTGAGGTCAACTGGTTATAATGGCAGCTGAGCTGAGCTCATTGCTGGGGTACCTGACTTGACAGGAGGAAAGATAAGCCGTGGGTCTTCTGGAGGATGAGATCTTCTTTTCTTCCTCCATCTCCTGGCTGGGTAAGTATAGAGCTGCCCTGGAGCCATGCCTGAGAGATAGTAGAGCACATCAATCTATGTAACACTAGCTTTACCCACTCAAAACCATGAATATTTACCAGATTACTACAAAAAGTTTCATATGCCATGCTTTGTTCTTTGAGATCAAAATGTTAAGCACTGTGAAGATAAGCATTTCTCCAAACCAAATGTCATTTCAGTGAGCGCCTCACCTGGTCCCCTATGTCTCTTCTCCATCCAGATGTAGCAGTTGCTTTGAGCAACACCGGTCTGGGAGTCGAGGAACGGCATTCGAACACTCCTCTCAGCACACAGCCTGGCGTTGTAGTTGTGACACTGTTCCAAGGCATCTCTATAGTACTGCTCTCCAAGCCTGATGAAACAAAACCAGGGGCAGATTGTATCTATAATTGTCAAAGGACAAAAAGTTACAATGTTCAGCATCACTACAGGAAATTACAAGAGGAAACTGCAATAGCGGGTTCTTTATTTTTAGTAAACCAACAACAAAAAGCTTGGTAGTCAGCTGTGTTATCGGCACAAATATATACCAGTAGTGGCACATATTTATTTCCTATTAGGAAAGATGAGACTGAATGTACTTCAAACTCATAACAGACATTTTTATATTTGTGCAAAGCCCTGAATTCTAAGAAAAGGGGTGAGAAAATATAAACAAATATTCTTATCATCCAGCAACTGCAACTACTGACACAGTCAGGATGCCCCTGAGCGCTTTCCAACACAACAGTAACATTTATTATGCTGCATCTCAGACTGTCACAATCATGACATTTTAGGCATTTATCTTTGTTTTAAGCCTATTTTAAGTTAGTAGAAACAATTCAAGTAACCAAATATGTTTTCTACAAGTTCATGAGTCATTTACTCACAAAATTAATTAAATTAGATCCAATTATTTATATAATCCCTGTACAAATGTGCCTGTAACATTACATGCACAAACATGGTGCATTTAATGTTACAACAAAGTTCACTTTGTTGTAAAGCTCAAAACCACTTCATCAAATTTGAAATGGTTTTTGTATTTTCTCACTCCACTACATGCTTTAAATGACCACAGCCCTTTCATTTACAAAACGTCTCTGTAATTACAGCTAAGTTTGTGTAATTATAGTCTAACATTAAACAGAGTTTCGGTCGAACCAACAAACGAGAAGGAACAACGGAAATGAAAGCACGTTTGAGCGCAGACGGCTCGTGACATCAAAGCATTAAACTTTACACATCAACACAGTTGCCTTGTGCTAATGGGGAAACATGACAGATACAGTTGTTATTAAGGCTAGGCACTTAAACAAACCTGTCTGATCATTAAAAGTCTTTCATTCATTTTAAACGATCGCCATTGATGGCGTTGGACACTTTAGCTTGTTAGCCGCCTAGCTGCTCCACTCACTTAACGTTAGCAGTACGCCACACGTTTCATTATAACGATGTATAACGACTGAATCCATACAAGTACACCAACAGATAGTTTAGGCATGTTTTCCTACTCCCACCAATGAACCGTGTCTCAAAAAGGTCAGCTGCGTGTCTGCTAACTTACACTTCCATATTCCAGGATGTGAACAGGCAAGACACAACGCTCCGACCCCGCTGGCTAACCTTACTAAGTCAATTGGATTGTTGGTAAGCTAACCAGATAAGTTAGTGACTGTGTGGTCATAATGTAATCCCAGTGTGTGTCATCTGCGTAGTTGTAAGGTCAGTAAAGAAGTCCAGCACTTACAGTTTGACAACATTCTCAACAACAGCTGCCATCTTGCTGTGATCCACGGGTGAAGTGCCTGCCGGGTAATGAGTGTCCTTGTCTGGACTTGTAGGCAGATAAAGAAGGAAACCTGAGTGCCCCCTACTGGTAGTCATGGGGAATTACAAACGTATATTTTAATTCAGTTTTAATCTTGTAATATTAAGACTACATGTTGGACACCACTACACCAGGACAATTCAAACTATGGATCATGAAAACATGTAGGTTTACAGTAGAGAATCACTGTTACTGAGTGGGTTTACAGATTAGTTTACTTGCACTTTGACACTTCAGTTGCTTGGTTTTATGAAACTAATTGGAAAGTGGTTTTTTTTTTTGTTTGTTTTTTTGCAGTGTCAAAATTGGAAGGAATATGCATTTTTGAGATGAGCAGTGGAGCTCAATATGTGTTCTTCAGACCCCATATGGTACAACCCACATACTGAGCTCTGCTGTCCTTCCACAAATCTTCCTTATAAATGCAGTCAAATAAAAAATAAACTAAATAAATAAACTTACCAACATTTGAGTTGACAAAGGACTGTTACAACAAACATATAATCAACCAAATAGTAATTTTCTTGTTTTTTTTGCTTATGCTGTATTTGGTGGCTATGGGATTTTTGTGTGTGGCTTTTCTGGTCTCCATCAAAGACAGTTTAAAGAAAAACCTCTCTTACAGTTGAATTTTCAATATCTTGGATTATGTTCAGCAGGTATAGTGTTCATATTTCACATAATCTTATCCAAAAAAAAAAAAGTTTCTTCTTTATCCAATAAAGGCATACATATGTTTGCAGATTTTCAGCAGTTAAATTCCTTTACTTAATATGATTACACGCCCACAGATGTGCATTTATCATCCACAGTTAATCACTAAGGGAACCAAATGGATATGGGAATTTAGCTTCTTATTTTTCGCACTAAACAAGTAAAAGCTGTAAACATATTGTCAGGAATGCTGCATTACAGCAGAGTGGCACAACTTTCATCTGAGAAATAGTTACGCCTGGACATGGCTGGGGGGAGGATTTGTTTGAAAGCTAGGCCAAGACTAATTCTTCTGTCAGAAAATGGGGTCTTGTGACTTTAACACTGAAACTCATTCAAAGGGGGACTTGGTGAGCTTTGCATCAAATATGTCTGATGGTTTTCATATTGGCAAGAAATACTGACACACACTTGCTCTCTTTTGTGGACTGCAGAATTAAAGCATTATAATTTAACTTAGATTCTTTATAAATAAAGAAAAAAAAATCCCCAAAACACTGTTGATTAAACCATGTTTTATTATTCCTAATATTAGATGTAGATACACAAGTCAACAAACAGTATTTTCGATTTGTAATGAAAATGCTCCACAGCACACTGACATCGTGTGGAAGGGTCTGGTATAACAGACACGTACCTGAAAATGGACAGCAGTTGTAATTTTTGCAATAAGTTGCATTAGTAACAGTAGTAATAATAGTAACAACAGTAGCAATAATGATCAGAATAGCAATTAATAATAGTAGTGGTATTAACAACTCTGAATTACAGAGGAACAGACATTTGTCAAAAGTAAAGAGAAATGAAGGTAGGACAGGCTTATCAAATGCTGCAAGATCGACCACTGGATGAAAAAAAAACAAAACAAAACAAAAAAAAGAAAGAAAACAAGCTTCCACCAGATGGTAAATATCCCGCATTCATCTAAAAGAGGAAGCTCAAACTGTCACCAGTCTGTATTTGCTCATACCTAATTATCGACATGTAAAAGCTGTGTGTGTGTTGTTTTTTTTTCCATTTAGTTACAAGAACTCTTAGAACCAAAAACCTATCTGTTTGACATCAATAATGCATACATCCCATATTCTGGTCAAAGCTCACCAGTAGCACAATATTATTTTAAAAGGATGCAATATGCAACATCAAATTGCAGCCAGCTGAGGACATTCCCACAAGACTGGATTGCCAGGATCATTCTGCATTAGGTATGCAATACAGTATTAAATGTGTGAGTATGTGTGATATAGAGAGAGCCTGTGTACAGTATGTCAAGTATGAGAATTATTTTTGCTTCACGTGACCAATTTGGCCAAACTAATTTAAATCATTCACATTCAAATGAGCTGATAAGAAAATACACTGTGTGACCTCTGAGCTGGAGCTAGTTAATCAACTAGATGCCGTGTTGGATGTGCAGAGCAGAGAAAGAAAACCGCTCGGGCACCGAAAAGGGATGACTCCTCCGTACAAAACTGTGCACAATGTATGCAAACTGCTTCGGCTCACTTAAGGTATGTTGCGTGGTCCCCAGATTCCAGTTCAGTTTCAGGCATCTTACACTGAAACCAGTGTGAGACTAGGAGCTCTGTCACACACCTGGAATGCAAACTCCCACAGACAGAGGCAAGGCAAGTTAGATAAAGTTTGGACTGTGTGCTGTTTACTGAACCCACTTAAATTGTCTCAGTTTGGATGATCAGTAATCCCTCTGATTTTGAGCAATCTTTGATCCAAGCAGCAAGATCTTAATTCGGAATAGCACACAAAGGCCAACTTGTCTACACCTCATAGCAGTTGTGCAATCACAACAGTTTGGTGTGACATTCCTGTGACATACCAGTTTTAATGTGCTACTTTCAATGAGTAATAACTATGAACTGCAGCTCAATTCTTGTACGTTCACTCATCAGATACTAACAGCATTGGCTGCTTTAACAAATCCCTCATTTTACTGACTGTTGTCTGCAATAACGGATATGAAACTGAACTACTGTCTACATTCACAATCTACTGTAAATGCTGTTTTTCTTTCAGCCACTTACATAGTTAAGGAATCTGACAAACCTGTCACCCATCCTTTGTTTATACCAACTGTACTAGATGGACAATGTCGTCTTCATTTATTTGAACTGCCAATTACATAAAATCTGTCAGGCTCCAATCCTGAACACGAGGTTATTTCATTTGTTCCAAGTACAATACAAAAGAGAATAAATGGCAGTGATTTGACACATACAAGCGTTAACCTATATTAAGTCATGCCACATATGCCAGAGCAAAAAGCTCAAAGAGAATTAAGGACTTACTCTATTCTGTTGTCACTTGCAAGCAGAGCTTCCCATGGTTGCTGTTAGGCACATTGTACCTGCATTTATAATCCACTTACTTACATTAGGTCATTGCCACAGGTCACTTTTTGCCCCTTAAACATTCACATCTTTGTGTAATGAACATTTTCTTTAAGACTGAATTGAGGATGAGTAAACAAGGGTTTCAGTGTAAATGCGGTAGGTTCAAGTAAAGCTCAGGCTCTTATCTCTGTTACAACGCACGTCAAGTGCATTCATCACTGCTCATCCTATTTCACTTCCACACCCTTCACATCACCTGGTATTAAATCTGTCAGCTGTCCATCTGTCCTGCTTGCATATCTCCCACAAAAGCTGTGCTTAAGTTTTTAATTTAAAAACTGCCCCTATGCCTTCATGCCAATGGATAAAACGGAAATAGTTGACTGAAACAGAAAGAAAAAGTCAGTGGTAATGTAAGCTTACACATCTTAAACTAAGAGGAAAAGAAAGTTTTATGAAATCATTCCAGTCATATTAGTTGGTGTTTGGGGCTGGTTTTCGTCTGCAGTTGAGCACTGAAAAGCAGCATCCATCTGGCCGTGTTTGATCAGGAACAAATAAACATGCAAAATCCACAGCACCACAACTCACACACACGCACACTAGAAAACTAATCTTCTCTGCTTTGTACAGGAAAAAAAAGAGAAAGTTGAAAATCAAGCAGAAAAGATCACTCAAAAGAAATAATAAAATACAGGCAGAATTAGAAAAAAAATAATAAAACCACTTATTAAATATATATATATCATTTTCCCAAAGAAACTTGTGATCACTTACTGCACACAGCTAAAACTTGAGATTTTATGTATGTTGCAAAACACGTCATAAACTTTCTTTCCTAAGAAAAAAAAACATACAAGGGCAAGCCCAACATTCTCCACTAGTTGAACCAAATTTGTTTCTCTCCACAACATAAATCAAGATTATCTACTAATCAACTTGTTTTTATCAAACCAGCATTTGCAAAAGATAAATAGTAATAATGATAATAATAATAATTATAATAATATCAATAATGTCGATCAGGTTCATCACGTGAATACCAGGGACATAAAAAGAGACTGATGCGATCCCTCCTATAAGAGTGTTTGACAGTGGGGACGTGAAACCGAAGTCCAGCCGAGCGGAACACCGCCATCCTTTGTGTAGTTGGAGATGTGACGTTGTATCAGCTCTGCTAGTTGAGACTCACCAAAGAAAAAAAAAAAAACTCCTGCAGAGAGGCTGAGGTGGGTACAGACGCAAGCTATCGCCAACCACACCTGTTACACAGACTAAGACAGTCTGAAGCTGGATGAGGGGGTCTTTCATTGTTAAATGTGAAAACTGGGTTGGATGAAGGAAAAGTAAGTAACAGATAAACCTGTAAAGAACAGGATCAGAGAAAAAGGGAAAGAGTTTTCTGCAAATTCTTGGGGGCCTGCGCTGACAGCAGTGTGTTTGTATGACATGTGTGTTCTATCCTTTCTGTCTGCCTCAGTCTGTTGGATTTTAAATTAACATAGTTTTCATTGATGATGTTACAAGTGTTCTATTTCTTCTTGCTAAAAAAGCTGAACCTCTTCTCACGATCCTTCTCTTTCCCCTCTTTGTTGCGCAAGGTGACACTTCCAGTATCACCTGAGCTCGGGGAGATGGGAGGCATGGTCATGGCACGGCTAATGGCCCGGGGACCTACAGGCGAGTCTCCTGTTGGGATGGAGCCCTGAATGGAACGAATCCAGGAGCTCATTTCCGCCTTTAAACAGAGAATGTTTTAATACACCTCATCATTACATAAACACACGCAAAACAAGTTTATTATCATCTTCTGTGACAAAACTTGGTTCTGAAAATCTCACCTCATCCTTGGCTTGAAACAGATATTCTTTCCCATCTCCTAGTCTGCAGACACAAGGTAGAGAAATGAATCACCGGGAAACTAGCATGGTAAATTGTACCACACCTCACAATAATCTCAATCTGGATGTTATGTTGGTGTGTCATTCATTTAAGAGAAAACCAGCTCAAGCAGTTTTCAAAAAGAGCTTTTCTTGTGCTTTTTCTTCTCACCTGAGCTTGAAGACATGTTTTCTCTTTTTATAATCATGGGCTACTTCACATACAGCCTGTCCCAAGCTGATGGGCACCTCCCCGTGGTACGGAATGCCATTGCTCGCACTCTTGCCGTCTTTATAGAAACCAAGACTTCCTTTTCTTACGACACAGTACACGTTCTGCCACGACCTTTGGGTACAAATTGATTTGATTAGTATGAGAAAATGTAGTAAAAGTACATTAGTAAAATAAAGTACACTGTATCATCTTTCTTTTATTTAGCTTCTTTTTAAGTAAATGGACCTAAAGTCTTTAAATTCTTTGCCTTCAAAAATCATAATTGGAAAAAAAAAAGAGAGAGAGAGAGAGAGAGAGAGAGAGACTAGGACTAGGTTAAAGATGCTTTACAAACAAGTAAATAATCCAAGACCATGACACAAAAGATGGACTTTATTTACTTTATTTAACACATAAAAAGAAGTGCAGAGATGAAAATGGAAGACAAAGATTAGAATCATATTGGGGCCTTCAGCCTGGCTTTGTATGGCATACACTCCCATAGCCAACCTATAAATAAGGTCTTTGTTGTCTTGCAACAATCAAACTTTACCTGCTAGCTGCCTTTTTGCTGTGGGACTCCATCTCCTGTTTTCGATAGAGCATCCCCTCCATGGTCTCGGGCTCAGATTCTGCTCCACCCCTGCTTGGTAGGGTAGCAGATGGTTCAAGGCGAGAAGATGCCAAACCGCTGTCTCTACCAGGTCCGTTAACCGATTCAGACTCTGAGCCCTGTTGGTTTAAACCAGGACAGGAATGGTGGTCAGGAGGCAGAAAAACACAGATATGGATAATTGAGGCGAGCAGCAAAGCAACCATTCACAGCCATACATAAAAAGCCACAATGATGCTCTGTATAATTACATCAGACATTTGTAAAGTGTGGGGTGACTAGATCCATATATACAGAAAACTGCATCATACACTGACATTACTCAATTAGTCTTTTACAAGGGTTAGACATACTGTACCACATAAAAGACCTTTCACACAAAAACACAAGAAAATATCTACAGTTTCAAAAGCTTCACAAATACATTTAAAGGAACTGGAAATCAGATTGTAAGTGGCAATATGTACATATATTCATTTATAATAATATATATTATCATTCTTAAGAATGTCGATACATCTTCAGACAAATCTCAGCATTTTATATTATTTGCAAATTAAATGATTGTTCTTTAAAGAAACACGAATGAAGACAAAACCTCACTGGGTTATGCAGTTGTAAAGAGCTCAGCAACAAGGTTTTAAACCTTTGAGATCTTTCAAGTTATTTATTCTGGCTCTTATTTGCCATACAAAACAAAGACAACCCACAATAAAAATCCCATTTGTGTACTTTTTTTTTTTAACAAACAGTTGTCACATGACTGCATCAAACAACTTAAACTAAAAGGAAATACACACATACAAGGAAAGACTAAAACAAGCTACATGTAAAATAGCACCAAACAGCTACATTTATCACCACATGTACTCTGGGCTCCACATTTACGGCCACTCCTGTCCTGGTCAATATGAGCACATACACAGCAGCAGACTGCAATGTATTCAATACATGAAAACATGAATCTGCATCATGCCTTTTAAACAGCAATGGGTTTCATTAATGAAACTGTGTAGCTCATGAATAAGTAAAGCAATGGCTGCATCTGTGACAGAGAAGCTATGGCTTCTTTAATAAAGGAAAGAGGCGCAGTAGTTGACCAGGAACTGAGTGGAGGCTGTGAAGAAGGCAAAGGGAAGCTAAAAGCTGACCATGCCTGAGTACTCACACGCTGTGGCTGCTTTGGCTTACAGACACGTTTAGGCTCTGATTTCTTTCCCACTGACAACGATAGCGATAATGACTGCTGGTGAAAACGCAATGAGAGATTGTTAAGGAATCTACTAGTGCCACAAACCTGAACGTTTACAGCTTGTTATTTTTAGTCTATCAATGTTATTTTTAGTCCACCTCCTTTCCTTTCTGAGGCTTTTTTTTTTAATCATCATGATTGTTTCAGAGAAATTCCTCTTCACAATATCTATCAGCAAAATAAACAAATGCTTTTTTGCGGCATTAAATACATCATTTAATTCTTTAAAAGGAGCAATAAGCAGAAATGAATAATTTCTGGATTGAAGAATCACGATGTAAAGAACTGGATGTGTAATTTATTCTGTAGTGTAGAGGGCCGTCACACACCGCCTCTTTGTTTTGATGTCCAGTCCCATGTTTACCAGTCGGTTTGGCAGTACCTCACTGCCCCCTCTCTCCTCTCGGGGCCCTAGGCCCTCCCTCTCTAAAAATGGCTACAGCCAGCAAGTAATGACAGCATTTATTTTCAAAATAAAAGCAGGGAGCAGAACAAAACGTTCACCTGAAGACCAGAATCTGACATTGCTAAGAAACATTGGTCCTTGGCAAAGAGCTTGTCGAATAAAGAAAGAGACAGAACCCAGATTTACATTGGCCTTGTATTTTCAAAGTGAAGAGCAGCGCACTGGAAAGGTTGAGGCGCTACAGTTAGACTTGGAGCTTGCACTTCTTCTCCTTGACAGGTAAGTAATAACAAAAAACATTATAAGTTACTTAGACATGCTCCAAAAAGTGGTGACATTGTTTTGCTTGTGTTTGCACTTTGCACACTTGTTTGCTGAAGAGTCGAATGGAGAGAAGAGGTAGAGGGAGGTGTGACTCGTGACATACTTTGTTTTGGTCTACAGACAGTGCCTTGTGATAAAACTATTTCACCTTTTGCCCCTTTAATTTCTCAAATTTAGATAAAGTAAATAAAAATCTTTCAATAATATCTGATTAAAGGAGTAAATAAATGAGGCAAGAAAACAGGAAAACGCCATTACAAGTTAATTTGTGCTTAATTAAGTTAACACATACCTGAGATGTGTCATTATCACTGTGTACTCCGTTCACTGAGACTGATTGATTAAGTGTGGTCTGGTCCAGACTGGTTCTATGTTTGAGATAAAGAGGTTAGTTTCAGAGAAAGAGGAAAAAGATTTAATCATGCTAAACACAGACACCCAATCTCCCTTCTGCTTTACCTGGCTGCAGAATCATGCGCTTGACTTTCTGCCTCAGATTGTGCCACTTCTTGTGTTGGTGGTGGCGTAGGAGGCCTTCTTGCTCTCTCCTCCTCTTCTCGTCTCCTTTGTATCTCCTGCTCCTCAAGCTTAAAAATAAGGGAGATTTAATAATGTTGTCTTTTAGTGTTCTCTTTAATGTAAAAGAATACCCAAAGCTGAAAAAAACTACAGAAAAAACATATCTTTCTACTTACTGTTGTGAGTTTCTCCAGCAGCACAAAGCGTTCTTCCCAGGCTGTAGCAAGTTTCTCGAAAGCTTCGTGGCGCTTGATTAAGCTCTCTACCTCATCTACATTTGTGCCCAGCTCTGCCGCTCGTACCAAAGGTTCTTGCCCTGCCAGCCATGACTCTGCAACGTAGGCATCACGTCCAAACTGCAGCACTTCAAGCACTGGCATGGAGATAGAGTTCAGAAGTGAAGGAGTGATAAAAGAAAAAGACATAATTAAACTGGCTAAACTTGAAAAGGTAGCAAAAGAAACATTTTACTACCTTCAGATAAAACAAAAACAATTGATTAACACACACAATGTTGAAAATTGTTTAGTTATGTGATGTAAAAAGTTATGTTAAAAAAAAAAAAGTATAAACGGCAATAAAACTATTAAAGCTCTTGTACATAATATCCACCAACTTCCCAAAAGTACTTTTAGGCCAGCAGCAGCCAAGTGGCATAAAAATGTAAAAATTAAATAAACCCCACCACAGCTCAATGTACTTCAGGATGAAAACCCATAATGGCACAGAGAAAACAGCCAAACCCAAAAGATAAATAAAAAAGGCATGAGCAAACAAATCAAAATACTAGTTCTGCCTGTACCTGTACATCAAGAAAGGTATCTACTACACATAGGTATACAACTCTCTACTCTTTAAAATGGTTTACTCTTCCATTAGCTTTGTGTAATTTATCCTAGGAAAACAAACAAAACAAGGCTACTGTAATCTTCCTAAAAGTAAAATGTACAATCCAGTGTCCAAGGTCTACAAAAGTGACTTTGCGACTTTGCTTCTTAAAAGGACTTAAAATGGACATATCAGTTTGTATAGATATCATTTTGAGCCCGTCAAAATGTGCTTATTGCAACATCTCCCTTGTGTGTCTTTTGGCATGGCACTACTAAAATGAATGCACCCTCATGGAGCTGCAATTCATGCTCAGCATGCATACCAATTTGCAAATGGTCCATCTTGTCTTGCCACTTTTTGTTGATCTTGTCTCTCTTCTCTTGAAGCTGAGCCAGTTTCTCTCGGATCTGTGAATCCAGGGACATTCAGTGAGAAGATGACAAAACCATGAAGTTAGGCAACAATGCATACCAGCCCTTTTGTTTTTTTGTTTTAAATCATTGTTGAATACCTCATCGGCTGCATAGTGATTATTGTTGAGTAGTGCATTTCCCATATCAGTACAAGCAGTAAAGCTGTCTGCTCTGGTCTCAATCTCTGATTTTATGTCTTGGTGATTGGCAATGACCAACCCTGCAGACGATACGTCCCTTGAAACAAAAAAAGATAAAAGAAAACCCATATAAATATAAATCTAACAATGATTAGTCCTACATGCATTATTGTTACTGAAATCTAAAGCACTCACCTAGGGCTGTCATGTGCATCAATCTGCAGGTTAACACCATCCATCCAGAGCATGAGGTCTCGCACACTGTTGAAGAAGCGGAATTTCTCCACTGTGTCCAGCAGGAGGACCCTACGAGTCTGTCCGGCTTCTAGCAAACCCTCCCAAGCAAGAATCACAGCTTGTTCACTCCTGTGAATGTCATCAGCTTTCTCACCAGCGTAGGCCTTCTGCAGCCGTGCTGCATCATCCTGCACCTGGTTCACCTTTGGGTTCAAACAGAAGAGCAGACATTCAGTGTTCTACTCACACTGGATCTGACTGGAGACCTCTTGTGATAACTGACCTGTCCACTGAGGGCCTGGATGTCGTGCTCGAAAGTGTTATGCTGTCGGTTTAGATGCTGGACAGTATTCAGGTCACGACCAAAGTCAGACGGTAAAGCCTCTTTCTTCTCCTTTATACGCCCAAGCACCTCTGCGGCATCTTCATGGAATCGATGCAGCTCATAGGAGGCTGCTAACATTTGTGTGCGTGTGTCAATTAGCTCCAGCAAGTCAGCCCAGGCCTCATTTAAACCATCTTTCCAATCAGCCACACTGGCGTTTTCGGGGTGACCTGACTCAATAAGGTCATCTGCTAACCCGTTTACTCCATCCACACGCTCTTGGCCGATAGTGCTGGTGTCACGAGCAAATTCACGGAACTTGTCCCTTAGCATCTGTAAAAAGAAAAATCAGGACAAAAAGGGAGGAACATAATTAAATCAGCTAAATTTCCCAGAGCTTTGTGTCTTCAAAGACTGGTAAAAAAAAAAAACTCACTGTGACATGTTCATAGTCTTGTCCTAGTTCATGGGAGCCAGCAACCACCTCCCTCTCAGCAATCCACTGTTCCAGGTCATCCATCTCCCGCTTCAGCTGGGTCAGCCGCAGTCTTTCCTGAAGCCGCCCGCGACGCTCCTCAGCAAGGTCTTTTAGGCCTGCATACAGCTTATCAACTTGGGCTTGTCGTAAGGTGATTCTTTCACTGGTTAATTGAAAGAGACACAGCCAAATCAGTCATTATGGGGTCCAACTTTGTTTGTAAGAACTTGTGCTAAAGATGGCTCTGTGGGATTTCCAAGTGCTTTTGCCCTCTAACCTCTCTGGATGTTCATTGGTGACCATGAGGCGACTGCTGTTAGCCAGCTGGTGTATAGTCTGGGCATAATCCTCAAGGGCCTGTTCCAGAATCTGGTGCTTCTTGACCATTACTAAAGCACTTTGCTCATCCTGGAAAGAAAAAAGAAAAAGGAAATTAAACTTTCCTAAAGAAAGAGATGTAGTAAGTAAGTAAGATGAAGTGAGATCACTTCCCCTTTTTTTTTTTTACTTGGGCTCAAATTACCTTTGCTTTTTCCTCTGACATCATGTGAAGCTCCTGCTCTCCCATCCAGGCCTCTGCCTCAGCTGCATCAGCAAAGAACTGCTGGGCACGACTGGCCTCAATTAGTCTGGCATGACGCTTGTCCGTCTCTGCAATCAGCTGATCCCAGAGGTTCTTTAGCTCAACAAGGCGCTCCTCTAAAACAGACTGCCTTTCTCCGTCAACCTGGCTCTGAGTCTCTCCTCGTCTATGAATGTCATCGATGCGAGGCTGGTGGCCCTGAATCTCCTTCTGCAATGTCTGAGTCACAAACAGGGAGAACCATTTTTTTTTTTACTGGTAGGCTGACTATTTCTGCCATCCTCATGGGTTCAGAGGTACACTCATCAGTGTTAATGACACCTGAGCAAATCACATGTATCTCACTTAAACACTGCAATCAACATGCTTTTAAATAAGTGTACCTGGTTCTTTTTTATCAGCATCTGTACGGTGGGCAGATCTTTTCCGTGGTCTGTGGAAGTGGCCAAAGGCATCCTCTCCTTCACCCACAGCTGTAAGAAAAACAGAAATGATGAAAAACCTGAGCATTATCCAAATTTTTTTTAAAATCTTTTATTGAGTTATGTGTTCACAAATGCAGTCATGCTTACAATTTCATCCTCCAGGTCTCTGTTGAACTGATGTGCTTCTTTGGAGGCGAGTAGTTGCTGCCTCCTCAGATTGAGTGGCTCCTGAAGGTTTCCAAAGCTGTCAGTGACACGCCTTTGCTGACCATCTATTTCAGTTAGTCCAGCATCCTCCTGGGACAGAGCCAGAGCCTGCAACTGTAGAGACTGCACCTCCTTCTCTCTGACCTCCATCTGATGCTCCAACATCTACACAGGAACAGCAAAGAAATTAAAAACAAGAAAGTAGAACATTTACTTTCATATATAATTTTTACAACAAGATTTTGCTTTGCTTGCACAATGTGGTCTACCTGGTGTTTCTTGAGGAGGATGTTAACACTGGTCAAATCTTTTCCGTAATCGTCGCTATTCAGCTGGCTCTCAATGTTTTTTAGCCAGACATCCAAAGCAGAGCAGCTCTGTGTAAAGAGCTCTGCTCTGTTAGCATCAAACAAGCACTGAGCCTTTGTGCGGGTCGTGCCCTCTAGCTCCTCCCACTGACGCTGTAGGTCCTCCAGGGTCTGCTGGACGACAGGCTTCAACTCAGGCTTCTCAGCCACAAGCACTTGACCTTCCTTTTGGAAACAAGACACAATAGCAAGTTTAATGTCATTAAACAGCTGCTTTGTAAATGTGAATACTGGTAAATTGTTTGCAGAAAAAATAAATACAAAGCAATCTACACAGCAATAAGGTTATTGTAAATAATTTGTTTTATTACAATTTATGCAAAAATGACCTCACCTTATCGATTTTGTCCAGCCAATCTTTGTTAGAGGCTAACTCTGCCATAAAGGCCTGGTGTTTCTGCCACTTGCTGTGAAGATTTCTGGCTTCATCATAAGACATGTCCTGTGCCGTCAGCATCTTCTCATTGATCCACAATGTAAGCTACAGAAAAAGAAAATGTAATTTACAGACAAACATATCATCATCATTTCTTTTATGGGCTTTGCTTATTTTATTTTATTTTTTTTTATCAGTTTAATTTCCAACAACTATGAATTACCTCCTGTCCATCTTGAAGGAAATGTTGAAGTTCACGATTATCCTTAAGTTTACTCAGCAACTCATTAGCAGCTCCCTTATTCTTATGATGCCTGGTGGAAATAAGCAGAAAACTTAATATTTACTTTAAAAAATGAAAATAAATGTAAACTTAGATAAATCTTTTTTTTTCTTTTTAAGTTTTATATTTCAGCTCGAACCTTTCCTGGATTGAATCAACTTTTTCCTGGATTTTATCAGAGTTGGCATTTGAATCGTTAATGAGGCGCCGTCCAGTCTCAACAACACCAGTTATCTTCTCCTCACTGGCATCTGTGGTGGTGAGGAAATCCTCATGCTTTTTAATAGCCTCCTCTGCTGCCTGAAGGCTGGTGGGCATCTCCGTGTGGGACAGCACATACTCCTACACATACAGAAAAAATAGTAAGGTTAAGGTTATATACACATTATTTAGAAGCTGAAAAATGTATGCACTTATTTTAGGGCACACTGCAGTTATTATGCTTCGAATCTGGCTCTGATTTTTGGCTACAGACTGGACCAATGGGGGCAAAAAAATTGTTCTTCAGCTCTCAAGCACAAGCTGCTTTTTGGTAAGTGTGTTTAGCTAACCTGGCTGTTGAGGAAAGCCTCTGCCTGCTTTGCATCTCTCAGGAAAGTTTGGAAGTCAAAGGCTTGGGCCAAAAGACTGTGACGATTCTCCCACATGCGACGTAATTCATGCCAGCCAGTGTCCAAAGCCTGGAGCCGCTGGGCCAGGAACATGTGCTGGGCATCTGTCTGGCCTTGGGTCACCTCCTCACCAACACCCCGCATCTTCTCATAGTCCTCTTTATAGTTGTCAACTTCATTCTTGATGCTCTCATGTTGGGCCAGTAAACTCTCAGCTTCAGGCAGAGAAGTAGGAATGTCTTCTGAAGCAACGGCTGTCATAGTGCGGGACAGCCACATCTGGAAGTCGTCCAGATCTCTGAGGAAACCTTGTAGTTTGCTAGCTTCTCCCAGTGACTCCTCCCGTCGCTTCATGGTGGCATTCAAGTCCTCCCACACCTCTTGGATTTCAGCCAAGCGTCCTTGGATTTCTTCAGCCTGATCTTGATGTTCACTAGCCAGCTTTTCTGCCTCATTTCTCAGGTCATCCAGTTTTCCCTAAAAAAAAAAAATAACAGGAAGTAAATCTCTTTATAAGAAATTACATCAGTGTGAAACCACAATGAATTTTACTGTTGTCTGTTCTACATTAAAAACTGTTTCAATCACCAACCCACATCCCCTACATGCAAGTCTTCCACACCTGAATAGCCTCGAGGTCCCTCTCCATTCCAGCAAGCTTCCGTTGGAGTGCCATCACTCCGGCCAGGTCATTGCCCAGGCTTTGAGTAGATTCAATCACTTTGGTCTTTTCTTTCATCCACGTCTGGATCTCATTACACTCAAGGTGGTAGTTCTGGATGTTCAGAGCAGACTCTAGGCTCTGTTTCTTTTGACCAGCCAGTTGTTCAAACTCCTTCCATCTACAAACAACATCAAACACCAGGCTAAAACCACTAAATAAAGGGCAGGTTGAGTTCAGACACAGTTCTTTAGTGAGTGGTGTGAAATGAGGTTAGATATTCTCTCTGACCTGTTGTTAAGCTGATCTCTCGTCTGGTGGATTTGGTCTTTGCTACTGTTGTCCGAGCTCAGCAGCTTCTCGGCCACTTGGTTCACATAGGTGACACGAGTTCCTAGGTTCTTCATCTCAGGTTCTAGAGTCTCAAATCTACATTGATAAATAGTAGAAAGGTTTTAATTCACCAGCCAACCATAATTCTTGTCTAATTTAGACATATACAATTATAATAACATCAGTAAATGTAAAACTAGTAAGTGTATATTTTCATTCAGTATTTTTGAGCTCTAGTGACCCTTATTTAACTGATCCTAGACAGTGGGTTGATATATCAAAGTGGCATTTAAATTCTTCCATTTTCCCATCCATAGACTGACCTTTGCTGCACCACCTCCAAGTCTTCGAGCTTGGTTGGGATGTCCATACCATATAACCACTGCTCCTTTTCCTCCACCCAGACCTGGCAGGCATCAGCTTCACTGAACATACGGTAGAGGGCCAGGGCACCTTCCAGAGCCTGGCGCCGAGCTGCTGACAGAGACTCAAGCTCTTTATAGCGTTGCTCAATAGCAGGCAGACGACCATCCACCTGCAGTATGTGATAAACAATAATTTAGCACAACAAAAAGGATGTCATCATGGAGAAACTATGATAAACAAAGCACACATACTTCAGGGAAATGTATGTACGCCTGGGGTAGTGCTTGGGCCTGCTCATGCAGGGAATCAATGAGGGGGTGGTGGCTTTGGATCTCCTCATCTATTTCCCTCTGCTTACGAGCTAGAGTTTGAGTGGAAAACTCGTCATGGCCAACCTCTTGACTAGACACCTGCCTGAATGTCTCCATAATCCACGCCTCCATGTCATTGGCATCTGTTTGAAACTGGTGCAGAGCCACTGCTTCCTTGAGGCTCTGCTCTCTGAGCTTAGTAGTCTATAAGATCATAGAGAGCAAGGAAATAATTACCAGCAGCTTACAATTTAAACAATGTAGCTTTATACTGGACAGACACAAAGCATAATAATAAGTACCTCTTCTAGATGAGCCCACTGTGCACGGATGTCTTGAATTCTCTCAGTGACTTCTGAGGCGCCAAAGTGTCCCTCTTTAACCAAGGCTTCTCCAGAAGCAATGCTGTTACTCAAGGGGCCATAGCGGGCTGCCATCTCGTCCCTGAAAGCCTCATGTTTACTGAGCAGATGAAGGGCAGAAGTGAGGTCACGGCCACAGTCACCACTCGCTAGGATCTGCTCCTGCTCTCTGATCCAAGCTGCCTCCTCCCCAAGATCCCACATAAACTGCCACAGACGACGCGAGTCTTCCAAGCGCTCTCTGCGTGTCCCAGCAAGCTGACCAAGCTCCTCGTAGGCTTGACCCAGCAGGTCAACCTTCTCACTAACTAGTCCAGGTTCACAAGGCTTGTAAGCTGGCAATTAGAAAAAAAGAATGAACACATGACATTCAGATATTGTCTATGAAAAAGGACAAAATAAAACTGCATTTTCTCTGCAGAAAATATTTATTTAATATACACTTGAAGACTCACCTTGTTCATAGGAGGTGAAGCGCTTAGCAGCTTTTTGCACTGCCTTGATTCTCTCAGTCTGAGCTGAAATGTCAGCCTCTACTAGATTGTGTTTTTGCAGTAGGTCTAGAACATCGTGCAAATGTTTACCACAATCCTGAGACTGCAGACGGCCCTGAAAAAAGAAGAAAACAATGTTTATTTCCATTCATTTGATTTAAAAAGTATGTAACATAACCATGATTACTATACACAACCTGCAACAACAAGGATGAAAAGGAGGCAAAGGAGTGTGAAGGTCAACCAACATTTCTGAATTGATAAATATTTATACTCTAGTTATGGTTTGCAAATGGTGACAAGTTAAAAAAAAGTCTAAGATAATGAGTGAAACATGATTTCAGGACACCCAACCTTAAGGGCAATCACCAGCTGAGTCATGACTCTGCAAAAACATCCTGAACCAGTGCCTTTGTAGAGGGGCTATAAATAAATACTTATAACCATTACATGGTATTGTTCATTCATTCATTCATTCATTTTCCAAACCGCTTATTCCAATTCAGGGTCGCGGGGAAGCTGGAGCCTATCCCAGCCGGCTTTGGGCGACAGGCAGGGTACACCCTGGACAGCTCGCCAGTCCATCGCAGTACATGGTATTGTATTAGGTGATAAATATTTACTATATTTTTCTAAATGAAAAGCAGTGAAGAAACTTATTTAACCCCAACCAAAGAGAGGAATTTAAAGAAAACACTGAATGCTAACTTTAGCATGACTCAAAGTTCAAAGGCAGCAAATTGTGCAATATTTGTTTAAAGGTCAGGAGTAGCTGATGGAAAGGCAGTAAGAGGAGAATGTCAAGCTGGCTACTTATTAATCAGATTTTCAAATGACAGGCATTCATAAGTTTAAAATGGTTAGTAAACATTAAGAAAAAAAAAGTACAGCCAATGGAGTTATAAAAACATTCACACTGTGTGCTGAGGTGTAAAGCACACCCACAGTGACCTTAAAACACTCAACTGCTCCACTTTCATGAAGAAGAAAAAAAAAATCAGACTTATTAAAAGAATGTGCAGTAATGCAACAGATGCCGCATCCACTAAATTTAAGGTTAAAGTGGTACAATCCCTGAAATCCACCAAATAATACTGAACAATTAAAATGAGAGCGTGGCCATTTAGCATAGTTGTATATATTTGTAAACAAACTATGTTGCAGTTTGTTTATCTGTCTGAACCAGGTAAGTGGAAACCTTGACTACTCTGATAACAACCAGAGTAAAACACATTATAGTCAGGAAATACCAGCATTTTCAGAGCTGCTTAATCTCAATTAATCAAGATCACAGCATGATGGAACGGCACCACCAGGTTAAACTCCTTTAGTCTTCCTCGTGATTGGGGTTTACCTCAAACAACCTTAGTTAAGCCAACAATGACAGGAAACAGCAGTCAGGCTAGGCATGGAAAAGGCTAATTACTGCATTTAAGTGCCAACACGAAAGCTGTCGTTGGCTATACGTAAACAGCATCTATCTTAACTGAGAGGATTAGGAAACTCCTTTTAGTCAATTAGAGACAAAGGCCACAGATCATAGGCATAAACACACTCAGTCTATGCATGATTGAACAATACAAGCACTGAGAGTGTGAATTTAAACTTATCTCTTTGTGTCTGTACCTTTTCATCTGCCATCCAGTCCATGATGTAGCGCATCTCCTGAAATAGTCTTTGTAGGTCACGATGGGCATTCAGGCGCTCTCTGCGTGCCGCCAGAAGCTCCTTCAGGTATTCCCAGAGTCGAAGCACATTATCCCTTCGTGCAAGTATACGTCGTACATCATGATATCCCTCTGCTTCCAGTTCTTTGGCAACAGCTTCCACAGCAGCCACACGCTCCCAGTATGCCCCTATGTCTGTCTCAATTGCTTCATGTTTCCGGGTGGCAGCTTCTACTGCTCCCAAGTCGGTTCCAAAATTATCCTGGTAACAGACGAAATACCTTAGAAGTCTAGTTATTGTATTGAAGTTAGGAAGTCAAATACAGTAGGACTCATGCAAGCTGTTTATCCATTCTTAACAATAAAGTAAGATTTTTGGTACCTGAGACACTAGCCTCTGATTCTCGCTCAGCCATGTCTCCCGCATAGCTGCTTTTCGGTCAAAGCGGGCAGCAAGCATCTCCAGCTTCTCCTGGCGAATAAGTTCATTTCTCAGTGCTAGCTCCCGTTCATGCTCTGCCTTTTCCAGCCTTTCCCATGCCTGCAATTGAAATCAAAACATAGCAAACTTGAATCATACAGCAAATGGTAAAAGTTTGTTTTTTTAAACTAAAATTGCAGTAGTCCAACATGTTTATTTTATAAATTCTTATCATAAAACACAGCTATCATATTTCTGTATGAAAAGCTGTGTAATAAACTGTTCATAGAACAACTCATACCTTGTTGATGTCAGAGATAAGTTTGCCCTCTCTTGGCATGTAGACTTTCTGATTATTTGCTCTCATCTTGCTTTGGATGGTGAAGAGGAGAACCTCCAAGTTCCCTTTCTCTGTAAATCTAAAAAGACATTTGCTGTTAAGCTAGCTTCAAATTTTGGGTCCTACTAAAGAATCCAAAAGGATTCCTTCCACAGGTTGAGTTAACCCAGCTGGTACCCACTTGGGAGGTTTCTCCACAGTCCTGTAGGAATTAAAAGCCTGAAGCTGGTTCTGCACAGCACTGAGCGAGTTAGCGAGTTGGCGATCGTTGAGCGTCCCTATGGTCTGCTCAATCCATTGTAGCAGCTCTGATGCCAGGGTCTCATACTTCTCTATCAGCTGGTCAGCCTCAATAGCATAGTCCAGCACCTGAAGTCAAAGGAATTTAGGAATGAAGGCAACTGTACTTATTTACAACATATACTGCTTTATTTACAATGATTATATTGTATATTTACACACTGTTCAAACATAAATACACATACAAACACAGAGAGACTAACCTTGCCAATCCGTTTGCCCTCCACCGCCAGTGCTTTCATCTTAGAGAAGTAATGGTAGTAAGTCGCCACATAGGTAATGATAGATTTTTCATCAGGCTGATCAACATTAACATCTGTAAGAGAAAGCATAATCCAAATTTACTTTAAGTCTTCCCCCTTTTGATCAGATTAATAGGAAGTACAGGTTAAAAAAAAGCAACCTAAGTGAGGTGAGGAGTATCAAGCTGCTTCCACCTTTGTACATACTTTCCATAATGTTACCATAGCTAACATGTCATGTTGTGTTGTCTAAACTTAACAAAATAGTGACTTGTGCCTTAGTGGACAGTACCAGGTTGTAAATGTGATTTAAAGGGTTTTTTTGTGTGTTTGGAGACAACCCACTCACCCTCTGGGTCCAGCAGCTTGGTAAGCCCAAGTTCCTTCTCAGCCACATTGAAAGCATTTTGGAGATTGTAGTGAGCATTCGACCTCTTCAAGTTGTCAAACTCAATCAGGTCAGATCTGCAGAAGATGGATAACAATCACTTTTTTAATGAGAGCTAATTGTGGAAGAGGCTAGGGTTCGCTAAAAATACAAAGTGACTAATCTTTTTCAAGTATAGTGACTGCTGTCCACTTTCTTGACAGAAAACTTGCATCAAGTAATTCACTCCAGTTAGGTTAAATTATTTGTATGCTAAAAGGCTTAGCATTTTTGGCTAAAGCAAGAAGCACCTGGCAGTTATTGTGTATTTTTAGTTAAGCCATGTTCTCATTTTGAGCCAACCTGGATATTAGAAAAATTGGGCTAACTTAAATCACACTAAATTGTTTATGAAACATTTAATCTTGTGATTAACTTTTGTTTTGGATGTTTGAAACATGAGAAACTGCATTGATGATAAAACATAAAAGAAAAATAAATAAATTATAAAAATGTTGTATATTGTTACTGCTTGCTTGATAATTCATATAACCAGCCAGTTACTCGCCTTCATTTTACACAGAAAATATAATATTTCATCCATCAATAGTCCTTCCTTTATTGGAATCAGATGTTCAGGCTGTGCCTTTGGCATTCAGGTAACTCTGACTGTAAGTTTCATTCAATCTTACAATATTGGTGGTCCTGCTACAAGCTAACTGCAACTGAGTTAGCACATATTAAAAATAAGCAGGTTATTATTTCCGTGATCTAGGTCATCTTACTCCTCATTTTACTCCCATCCTTTTAGCTGTATTGCAGTCTGAAAAACAGAAGACCTAAATAGGAAAGGGGATAGAAAACCCCAGAGGTAATGACACTTTGTCTCATGCTCTTTATTAGGGACAGAAAGATTAAAATGCAAATTTAAAAAAAAAACTGATCTAAAACAATCATCTGAAACAAAAATGTAATACCAATTCCATCCAATGAATGCCTAAGATGGATCAGGTTTTGTTGCATTTGGTAATATCAAGTACAAGGATAATTCATTGACCTGTGCTTGTGCACAATGGCATTGAACGCCAGTCCATCTCTCCAGCTGGTTGTGAAGTTGTGTATGTTGACATTGGGGTATCTGCAAAAATGAGATTAGAAGCGTTAATCATTAGCTCTGCTCAACAAAATTCCTCAATATCCTCCCTTAGAAAAAAAATAGGACAAGCATAAATGTTCAAATATATACTATAATATTAGTTGTATTAATTCAGTGTGATTAAGCCCATCATTCACCAGTCAGTGTTACTTTCTCACCCGGCAGTTTTCATTTGGCACCAAAGTAGCAGGGCATCTTTGGCAGATTTTTTCTCCTTGTTATCTTCTGTTTCCACACTGATGTCCTGGATCTGAGTGTCAGATCATTTAAAAACATTACTTCACACAATTCCTACAATTTCACACTATAAACGATGGTAGAAAGGGTTATATAGATCTACAAGTAATGACAGCAAATACAGAACCAAACTTGAGAGCAGCGGTATTTAATAACTTCAGTTTTATGAATTTGCCTGAGGAAACACTTCACAGTTAAAATGAAGACACCTGATGTCCCAAAGCTAAACTTGCACTCTAAAAGAGATTAAGCAACGTGGCAACTGAGTGTATCTGGAAAATCTCTAAGGGTCTACTTAACCACTTAATGTTACCTGGAAGCGAAGGATGATGGTCCAGATGAGACCTAGGGTGAGTCGGTGATTCCCATCCACAATATCATGTGAGCCCATGTTTTCTAGATGGACCTTTTGCTCCTTTAGAAACTGCAGGGCTTTATCAACATTTTCAAGGCAGTGGATTCGCATACGGCCCTTAGTGGGTTTTGGCTATGGTCAACAGCAGAAAAAGAGGAAAGTTTTAGGATGACACCATGAAGAAAGTATGCCCAAAATACACACAAAGAAAAAAAACAAAAATAAAAAGAATGTAAGGAATTAAAAGTGAGATAAAAATAAAAGAAGAAGTATGTCATTTCATAAGAAACAACAAATAAAGCACATGATTCTCCTTCCTGTAATTGAGGAGTATGTTGAAACTCATACTGACGGGTCTGGATCATGCTTAGGACAGAAAAGAGCCACTTCTCCTAGATACTGACCAGCTGTTCTCCTGAGAGCACTTCCAGAAGGCGGATTAGCATACGGCCATCCCGCAGGTCTGTGTACAAGTCACCAATGCGACAGGTCACTCGGCCTAAATGAGAGTTCACCCATTTAGTGAAGGTCTTCTTCTGTACAGCTTCACGCTCATCTGCAAAGGTCAAAAAGAAAAGCAGGAGTGAGCGTATATTACAGTAAGTTGACTCAGCAGACTTAGATAATATTAGCCTCGCCTGACATTTCTGGCATACATGCAAAATGCTAATTAGTCTTAAAACTATTAGTTTAACTCCCATTTTGAAGGGTTTTGTATTCATTAGGAGGTTTAAGGTTTGTTGAACACAAAATTTCTCTTAAAAGCAAATAAACAGACCTTAAAACAAGTCAAAGCAATTTAACATTACACAGCGCCGAGTGATGAGCATCACCTTGCACACTCTTGCATATCTACAGCATCCTATTTGATTGGTCAGAGCTCTGAGAATCATCTGGTTCCCAGCATACCACTCGCCCTCATCAACATTAATCTCCGGTAATCAGTAAGTAATCAATTTTCTTCTCAATAAGCTTGAGCACATTGATTATTTGGGTGTTCACAGCTGTCAGAAGTTCATAATCCATTGTCTAATTATGATAACGATTAAATTTAGATAAGCGATACAACTACCTATAAAGTTACCCATATCTGCAGTGAGACTGCATTTTTGTTATAACTTTCGGAGCTAGACTAAAAAAAGAATAAGAATAAAATAAGCTGTAACAGCAGCTCAGACATATGGACTACAGGAGTAAGAGGCTAATCCTGCTCCACCACATAACAAGGTGACCTAATTTCTAGGACATAAGGTCTCCCCTGCCTTTTGAAAACAATTCCTACCGTGTACTTACTGCACTGCACCCAACACACACCCACACAGAACAACTTAGAAGCAGACATAAAACTGATATGAGGAGCAGCTCTGTACTAATGAGTCAAACTAAACTTAGAGAGGCTTGAAGTACAATGTGAAATAGTATGGCGTTGAGGATGAATTGGCCTTAAAGGACAATAAAAACAGCACCTTACTTTAGGCAGTTTAGCTTTAAATTAACCAAAACATAATTACATTTTAAATAAGTATTTATTAAACCTGTATCTATATTGTACAGCGCATTTCACACTTCAAAGCAGCTTGGTGTAAAAAAAAATATTAAAAATGTTTCTTTTCATGTGTTTAAGTTGTTGCAAAACAAATCCAAATGAAAGCATGGAAATAAAACGTCAGGAAAAAATTGTGTGTAGGAGTCCAACAGCTTGGGCCGAAGGTACAAATTTGACAAGCAATCAACCCAAAGAATTGTCCAATTCCCCGGTTAGCTAATGCAATAACAAAGTTAGTTAAATCAACAGAAAAAGGTCAGTTGCAGATGCAATTCAAATGAGAAGGCAGTTAGTGCTTTAATGGCAGTTCTTCTGAAATAGAAATCATCTCATATTCCCATCTGTCACAACAGAGGAAAGTTACTAGTCTGAGAATGTCTTTTATTACATGGTTCAAGTACTTACATCCAATTAAGATGGATATCAGGCTACTTCTAGAAGTGAGAAACAACTAAAGGTGCCCGAGGCAGCTGTTTGTGCAATCAACCACTACCAACTGTCAGCTAAAAAAAAAGGAAAGCGGAAATTAAAGTTTCTGAAATCTCACTTGGGTGGAGTAAACACCAGTTACAGTTGACCTATTGCAAGCTGAAGGTGCTTCCTTTCTATCGATATCATAACAAAAGCTCTGTACTTCACAGACCATTTTTTAGAAATGTATGTTTTAGTTACAACAACAGAAAGGAGAGTGTGTGGGGAGAGAACAACAATGAGAAAATTAACGGACAATTGCATCTCTGTGTCTTTCATAGAGAGGAGTTGAAGGTTCCACAATGCGTTCAGGAAACTGACAAATTTCAGACAGGATGAATTCAGCTACAGACTGAGTTCTTGTAGAATAACAAATCCAGAAAGCATGTGACAAGACACTATGGCGGTAGTTCATCTATCATCAAACTATTATAGCCAAGACAGTGAGGCAGTCTCTTTTAGGTAAGTGGCTGTTTAAGTGGTCATGACTTACACTCCACAAAACATCTGTGATGAGACTTTAAGACAGAGGCACACAAGTGCTTCCCATTAAATCTGACTACCAGTAAGCTTGATGGGGTCTACTAGGAAGAATGGAATAAACTGCCCCAATCTAAGTCTGGAAAGCTTTTAGAGAATTTTTAAGGATTATAAAACGCACCATATTTGCTTCTAAATGAACTTTTATAAAGTACCAAAGTAATGCTTTGAATGATTTCTTTTTTACTTTTTGATCTTTACCAAACTTTGCAATATTTAAGAAAATCCTAATTCTGATATTTTAAAATTATATTTTACTCATAGTAAAGAAAAAAAGCAAATGGCTAATAGTTATCCACTTGGATAGTGAGATAGGTTTCTTTTTTCTTGGTATTTCTAAAATCAAAGATAACTTAATGTCTATCATCACATGTGCTGGTGGTCTTTACCCATTTTACTTTTAGGTTTCAGACAGTGTTGTACTTTTCAAGATCAGACTAAGTAAGCCTCCTTTATTTATTTTCTTAATTCTCTCTAAAAATACCATGCAAACACGTTACTCAATTCCTAAAGGCTCATTAATCAGTTTGGGCTGTTCAATGAGCTGGCAGAAGTGAATTGTTTTGACAAGTCAAGTAATGTGGGGTAGTCTACATTCCTCCCGAGGCTAAGTCATGTTCTAACAGCACCCAGGAGGAGGAGGAGACTGTGGGGAAATGACGGGGTCCTTTAGATGGGCTGCACCCCTTTCTGGTGCTACATTTTTTAATAGCAAAGATAACAAAACAACACACACAATCACATAAAAAGAAAAAAAAAAGACAGCTGCATGTGTCATAGTGGTTAGCACTATGGCCTCACAGCAAGAGGTTCGCTGGTTCAAGCCTTGGCTGGGAAAGGTTTAAATAGTGACCTTTCTGTGTGGAGTTTGCATGTTCCCCCCATGTGTGCATGGGTTTACTCCGGCTACTCTGGCTTCCTCCCAACAACCAAACATAGACTATACATGTCAGGTTGATTGGTCACTCTAAATTCTTTCTAGGAATGAATGTCAGCATTATGGTTGTATGTTCCTCTGCGTTGGCCCTGTGACAGACTGGCGACCTGTCCAGGATGTACCAATAGCCTGATGATTGCTGGGAGAGGCTCCAGCTTCCCCACAACGCTGAAGTGGACTAAGTCGTATAGAAAATGAATGTATGGATGGCAATGGTCTGATGCTAAAACAATGGATTTGGAAGTGCTGCTGTGTCCTTGAGGTAACCCCAGTTTTTGCTGCTTTAGAAATTATTTAGGCTTCCTGCTTTGAGTGCAAAATTTAATTTTTGTATTTGTCTTTGTAACTCATGAAAATGACTAGGCTCTACTAGTATGTGCAAAAAGTATTAAAAAACCTTTATTTTATATTACATTATTTTAGATTATTCTGGCAATACATACTCAAATTGAGCAGCATGTCGCAACACAGATAGGTCTTCATCAGGGTCATAGTTACTACAGTAGACGGCAATTCTAAAGACTTCGTCTGGTTTAAGTGACAGAAAATATGTTTGTACAAGCAGGTCTAAATGGGGCATCAGGCCACCTTCCACTTTCCAGTGAAAATGTGTAGGCTCATAAACAGGATGCTTTCGATGAACTGAATTTTTTAAACATGATGTATGGAGATGACAGAAGATAAAGAACAAAAAGGCCTACACTTACCCTTCAAGCCCCATGTCTCACATGTGTAAAATGCCTGCAAAGTCAGCTAATTACAACAAATGCAAGATTAATTTCAAATATATTTTTTTGTCATCAAACAAAATTCCTTTATTTTATCTTTATGTAGTGTATGTACTCCACATAAAGTATTTATAAACTCTACATTTATTTATTTATTTATTTTTTTTTTACCCCAGACCAGCTCACACAAACAAGCATATAAGGAGCAATCAGTCTAGCTTTCCCTACTCCTAGTTGGAGGGCGACCACTAATGACCGAGCCAAAGCCGCCCCAACTAAGCTACGGCAGCACATTGGGTACAGTTAAAGCATTTATTAATTCTTAATTAAATAAACTCTTTATGAAAAAAGTAAATTAAAAAAAAAAAAACCGGTTACAATGCTTCCAATTGGGTTTCTCAAAATGAACATTTTGTTTAAATAGTTTAAACACCTCTGGCTATTTTTATTTAAACTTTATTACAGACTCATGGTCCACTCTAAGAAACTAAAAACAAATACACAGACAACTAAAGACCTCTAAACTTTTAAGAGGCAGTCATACCAGTGCTTCCAAAACACAGATGAGTATCTAACATCACTGTATACAGGACTGGAACAATACAAAATCACATTATTAACAGAGTCATTCAAACGATTTATGAATTTGAACATCAAATTCCTCAGGATAGCAGGCAAAGTATTTACCCGGCTAGACACAAAAAGGTCACTAGCGCTGGTCCATCTTGGCTTTTTTTAGGAAAAGCCTCAGTGCATCATTGTATGCCACCACAAGTCTTTTATAGCTGGCCTTTTTATAGCTCACCCAAAGATGTGCCGCTATTGTGTTCAACCTCTCCCTATTCAACCTCTTTGCATGTAAGCTGACAAAACAAGAGATCCGATTTTTCAGTGCCATGTTTTCCTCTATTGTCTACTAATTGCAGATCAAAACTAGTAGTTAAAGACATTTCTAAATGTTTCAAAAGCATATTTGGGCATGTCCAGTCACTTTGAACATGTTTGTGTCTGGTAGTAAGCTTTTAAGTATATGCCAGAGCAAGATTAGAATGAATTCCTGTCTCAGCCAGTCTTGTCCTTCCAGTTGAAGATACAGCATTTTAGTTCCTGCTGTTCTATTTCTCCCTCAAACAAACTTTAGCACTGTTGATGATGATGATTACCTGCAGGTAATCTGAGCAAATATGCTGCCAGACATAATCCTGTCTGTGTGGCGCACAGTTCCCGGGATCATGTTTAGTGATAACATGTCGATAAAAACAACTGTAACATTTGCTTCAGGGGGCATGGCTCATAGACATTTAGAAAGGACTATATATCTATGCTCCAGAATTTAAAAACATGCAGTTTCGGACTTTGTCATCTATTCCTTTGTAATGTGGCCATTTATTGTCAATTCATAATTTGTGGGTACCTGGACATTGATCCAAGAAATTAAGAACTTGTTTTCTATCCACGCCTTGTACAGTTTGCTGATATTTGATCTTTTCATAAAGAGACATACCCTGATTTTTTTTTTTTTTTTTAAATATGACAAAAGAAGCTACATTAAAAACAAAATAGCAATGTCAAAACTGTGTACATTTGAGTTAAGTAAAAAAGAAAACAGACATAGTTTTTTGACATGTCAAACAGTGTATAGAATAACTGGGTGAGACTAGTTTTCTGTGGAAGTTGTCCTAGGAAAAAACTATATCTGGCTAATGAGATGCCAGCCCCCATTTGTCATTACAAGTTTGTTTATTAGCTGGCAGCCAGCAAACACAGCCCAGCATGCTGAAAAATCATTCTGGGCAGTCACTAATTCTTTATACTGCACAAATTACAAATTGTTTAAAATATCTGACCTTGACATAAATGAACTGAAATCTATGACTCATCACAAGGGCGGTCAATCATTTGAGCAACGCTCACCAGCTCTACAGATTACATCAGTTACTGATGACAAGACTGTTATTTATAACAAAAGCCTGACTTGCTACAGACATAACAGATACTTCCCAGAACAAGATGTCAGCATTGCTGCCACTGACCATGACTTATCATTCTTTAATTCTTGTTTGTATATTACAAACACAAAATCCTATTTCACATAGTGGCTAAACTTGGAATTACTACCTAGGTCAAACTATTTCAGTAAAAAACTCCCTTGCTGGTTCAGCAAAATGACTGACTGTATAAAGACCGAACCCCAGGCCCTCTAAAGAATGCATAAACTACATCCATCAATCTGCATGCTTTAATGACCTTCTTTTCACATTCTCCATACAAAGGAGATTATCAGTGAGAAGCTTATCAGTGGCGTCTGACTTTTCACTTGTTTATGGATCTGCTTACACTATCTTAACTTTGCTATGTTGAAACTATAGCAAACTCAAACTGTTCTGAGTTTTACAGTGAAGTCAGAGCATTTACTCAAACCAGTCTGTAAAAGGTAGCTGATAAAAATGCCAACCCAGCACTAACTTTGCAGTTCTATTGATTCACATATATAGATTCATTGAAAGAATAATCTAAATATATTACATAACAGTCCATGACCCCATTCTACTTTAGTTTGTTAACCAAGATTTCAATATATATCTACGCGGTCAATGTGACATTTCAAATTATCGGAGTAGGTTACCATAATTATCACATCAGAGCATGCTGGTGGTGTAGAGTACAGTCTGTCCATCATTTAAAGATGCATTATGTAACTTTCTGACCTTATAACAGCACATTTCATATTTGTTTCATGACACACTGACATTTATTATGTGCATTTTCTGGAGCAACTGCTGACCAGCAGCGCTCTGAGGCTGAGAAACCGCACAATACAACTTTTTCATCTGGGACGATATGCGACGTTGCAGGAGAGTTTTACTTCAAGCTAGCAAAAAACACTGGCTGTTTGGAACACGCAGCATCACTGATTCAGATAATAAATGCAAGAAGTTTAAATGGAAAAAAAGGACAAAACAAGAACCATTGTTAGATTGTCTTTTGCTGGCTGGAGAGAGGTTGGAGGCAGGACAGGTAGGATGCAAGATCGATGTTGACTTAGAACAGGGGGCGCGTGACAGGAAAATGGCAAAGGTTCTGTAGTTTGTCTTTAAACATTTCAGCCAACCAACACACTAGTCCAGGTGAGCCCAAAGTTGGTCCTCGAAGGCTGCTGTCCTGCAGGTTTTAATTGTATCCTTGCTCCAACACACCTGGATTACATTTAAATGGATTCAACAGCCAATGAGAATTGGCTCACTGGCGTTTTAATTTGAGTCAGTTGTGTTGGAGCAGGGACACTTTCTTTTTTTTTTTAACAAGAAAACAAGATTGGGGGGGGGGGGGGGGGGGGGGGGGGGGGGGGGATGTTTTTTTTTAGAAAGTTCAGGCATAACTCAAGTCTAATTACACACCTGGTGCGATGCCAAAATAAATTATGGATGTCACATGCAAGAACACTGTGACCACACAAAGTAAATAAATGGATATTGAAGACTTTCAATCTAAAACTCAACCACACCAAAGTTATCTGCAGCATCCTACCAATTGAGAGTGAGGGTCTTGTTGATATGACATTGTACATAACAAGCTAGGATAAAAGACAAAAAGAAGATAGCGTCTCACTGACAAATAGGTACCAGTGTATGAAACAAAAAAAAAAGCTTTGTCACAGTGATTGTTTTCATGTAAATTTAACACAAATCAAAGCATAACATTATGTTGTTTGGGGAATTCTTGTTGGACATAGTCACAGTTACAAAATAAGACAATGCTGGAAAGCATGTAGTCTTAATGGAGCATGTTTCAGTCTCAAATTCAGAAAAAAAAAAAGAGAATAAAACAGCAATTATTGGTTATTTAGTGGTCTTAAAATGTATCACCAAGAGCAGGAGGGAAGCAAACATAACACTGATCAAAGGTTCAAAAGCAAGTATATATGTTGTTAATGATCTCAAAATTAGAAAAAAAAAACTATAATAAATTTAGATAAATATTATCCAGTCTTGATGACCATTTTGGGCTGCCTTTTTATAATATAAATATTTGAATTCCCAAATAAATTATTTCATCTGGAGGCCCTGTGAGACTCATGAAACCAATCATTAGACTTGAACTGTATTGCTGTGTGAAATTGAAGAGTGCACCAGATAACATATTTATTGAGGGAATACGTCATTTCACATACCAATGTGACAAAAAAAAGAAGAATGTAAGTTTTTGTGGTTAGTGGTTAACATTCTTTGGTGACACCAGTGGGCGGTTTAAGCAACTAAACCTCCATAGCAACTGGGATAAAGGTGATACATTATGTACACAATAGCAACTTTTAACTTCAAAAATGAAAATCAAACCCATACAGTGGATGAATAGACTAGACGAAGAATGTCTTTCCTTTTGTCATGGCGTTGACCTGACAGGCAAGGCAGCATCACAAATATTCCTCATTAGTTGCAGATGTCTCTAAATTTTATATTTTTCAATTATCAAATTTTTAAATTAATTTTGAATAATATACAATGTTTAAAATATAGTTGAGATTTTCATTTGGTTTCTAAAGAAATGACTGTAAAACAAGTTGTTGGTGTGCGTGGATCTGTCAACATTTGTCAAAATTTCTGAGTTCGATTTTTTTACTTTTACTAGAAGTGAACAAAATAACACGTGCAAATACCCCTTTTGACTTTTTCCCCTCAATAAAAGCAGAACTGGTCTTCCGTTGCTTAAGACTCTACAAGTAAAGCAGTGGTAAAACCACAGCCTTGCCACATGAGGAATGAGCTATTCTTACACTCTTATATAGTTTCATGTTGCTCAAGTGCTGAAAATCTGCCTTGTACAGGTTTACTATTACAAGGACAGGAAACTGGTGGATGATTAATACAGAAACCTCTAATACAACTTAATTTGTCCCCTTTCTGATGTGAGTACGCATGGCAACTAAGCTTTTCTGCATCTGCAAGAGATAATGGAGAGATAAGCAAGGGAAAGACTGGCCAAGGTCAATCTCATGAGAATACAGACCAAATCAAGTGCCACATAGGAATAACATCAACACACCAAGAGTGTGAAGTGTCAACAAAAGTCTTAGTGTCCGAAGCTGCTTCTGTTATTCTATCAGATACAAAGCTGTAAATATCACTAAAAGTCTCCATTTTGTAGTTTATATTGTGTGTACTTTGGCCAGACTCTCACAATAGTATGTGTCTCAGAGTTACAGCTGGAGGCCACAAGACTCAGAGGTTTTGCTGAACACTTGAGTCAAATTACATTACAACTTTCAGGTTACAGAAAGCCGCTAGACTTGAAATGTGATCAAAATCCAGTGCTGATCTCATTGCAGTTGAGTATACACAAAAGAGAAAAAATGAGATTTGACTTTGAAAGCCAAACTGACTAAACTATCAGAATTTCTTTATTTTAAAAAGTAGACCAGCCTAAGCAAAACTGTACAGTTTTGTTTTGTTTTGTTTTTTTTACTAACTGCATTTGGTTCAAAGGCTTGTAAAAAGTGTTTGTTTAGTTGTTTTGTTTTTTGTTTTTTTAAAAAAAACTGTTTGAAAGGCTTCTATGTCAAAAGTGTTGTAAAGTTAGTCTATTTGAATAACACTGTGGTGCTAATGTTCCTATCCAGCTAGTACTTTGTAATTGGCCTGAAACTAAAACAGTGATCCACTGGATCAGAACTCTTGAGTTTAGCATGACTTTCACTGTGTTTGAGATTGTTTTCATATCTTGTTCCAGACATAATGTATTTATTTAGGCTCCAACGTATGTACTCCAACTCCAATATCTTATGTAGACAGTAAGGAAATATAAACTTTCATTTGCAATCTCAACTGCGAAAAATAGTAAGACCACCTAACATGGTACTAGCAACAACAAAATTGTACAAGGCAAGAGAACACCCCCAAAAAAAGGGAAAAAAATCCAAAAATCCATTTAGGAAAAAGGGAACTCTTCTTTCATCTGTCAACATGGACTATTGACAGAGGGATATGAAGACACACATAGCTCTGTGTTCCTTTCACCCCATCCCCTTTAGTCATTGTAATCTAGTGAGAGTTTAATGTTTAGAAGTACACTATCATGGTCACAGTACTAGATATGTTCTGGGCTCTCGAATTACGCATTATATAACCTACTTTTTTTTTCCTCAACAAAAAACCCTTTAAAAATACATTCAACAAACTATGTCAATATTTATATATGCATGTTGTTTTAACAGCCGACTATCCACAAAGTGCAGATGAGGTGACAAATATTTCAAGAAATGCATGTACATGTTTTTGCATTAATCTTTTTTTTTTTTATAGCAAAAACATCTTGTGAATGCTTTTATGTGTGAGAAATTGTGGTGCATTGACAAACTATGAATGCATATCTTCCTATGTGCTTCATCATTCTGTGGACATCATAATTTAAAACCAGAAGGGAGTGACAAGAATGAGCCGCAAGGTTAGTCAAACTGGAAAGATAAGTGGGTGTTACCAAAATGTGTTTGTGCATCTGGTATGTTTGGGTATTTACAACAGACTTACTCCAGTACATGTATATGCAGAGATGATGAGAAATTTTACATAGAAGGGACAGCACCTCTCTTTGGGAAATTAATGTACAGCACATTCTATCAAAAACTTTCTTTTTTATCTTTTTGTAGTAAGAAATATATGCAAATGAATCGTGTCACAACTAATATGCTCTCCGACCATCAAGATTATGCAGTGAGTTCTAGGTTCTAGTTGCAAAACAAGTTAAAAACAAAGTGACGGTATGTGCCTCTCTTTATGCAGAAGGTCGCATGACTGACTCTGAAAACGTTGTAAAACTTGTATATGTTTCATGAACAAGATAGCATCTTCTATGTGGGTCTAATCCCCGGTCAAGGAAAATTATACCATCAGTGATAAAGGATGAAAATCTTATATATGCAAAAATATAGTTTTCCTCCAAACGGTTAACTTGAAGACTGCTTGTCATCATAAATAGAAACTGGGGAGGGACCGGAAGCAAGTGAAAGACTGATTTGAAACACAGTACTTACTCACATGCGATTTTCATCCACTACTCCCCACACACACACACTAAGCTATTACAAATACTTCACCTACTGCCTTGTGACCTGTGGGAATGAAGTTTATGTCTCAGAAAAAGAAAAAAAAAAGGCCACAGGAAAATACTTAAATATCTAACAGGTAATAGGGAACAAACAAAACCTTTTTGCAATCTTATCTAAAACTTGAGGTTTATGAAGTTTAAAAGCTCAACATTAACACTCCTGTTAAATATGAAATAAATTCAGTTTAGAAGGGTATAAAATTCCCTTAAAAGTGATCTTCCAAAATTTTCCAGTTACCACAGCATTTCCTACGTCTAAAGCCTCTGTGATTTCTGTGTGCAGAAACTTACAGCCTTCTCAAGCTTTGGTCAAAGACAGAGCAGTGTATTGTAATAAGATAAGAGAGGACAGGTGGCCAAGTGATCAGGTGCCAGACTGCCTGCCTGCTTTAGATCTGAGCTGAAGCCTACTGTGTGTGTACAATGAGAATCCTAATTTCGCTCCACATACAGCTCAGAAATGTCCGAGAACTTAGAGAGGAACAATTCCCACAAATGATTAATGCCAGAAAATGTTAAAGTGTTTGGGACTCGTACATCCCAAAGCACCAGCTTTAACAGTAGGTCTTGCCATCGGCCTAATTTTATCAAATATTTCCATAGCCAGCATATGCAGCATGTGAATATGAATTATATGGTATGTTGTGAACTCCCAAACAGTTAAATGTTTTTCTCTTTTTTTTTTTATTTTTTTTTTATTTACAGCCATTTATATAAGCTACACACTTCGGTGCTTAAAACTCTAAAATATGAATGTCAATAGGATTTTCGAACATTGTCTATGCTCACTAAACCTTTAAATATTTACAATAAACATTTACCTTTTGATAAAACTGACAAACCAATGTGAATCTTACCTTGCAATTGTTTAAATCTTCCTTCTAGGATATTAGAGTATTGCACCTGGTTAACAAATGCTGCTGGGGACAAGCAGGGCTCTCGGTCCCTGTGGTCCCACTCCATTGTTGCTTCTCCTGAATCTCTTTGATAAATAGTCCTCTCAAAGATGGAAAAATAAGTTTAAGTTTTCCCGCATAACACTGCCGGCACAACTTCAAAAAGGTGTCAGTTCCTTTAGAGGGTGTTCCAGTGCATCCAAAATGTCTTGGTATATTCTCCTGTTTTAGATTTCCTGCTGTTCCTCAGTAAGGCACAAAACACAAGCTTAAAAATGCTGCTCTCCTCATCTACTGTTTGTCCACCATTGTCCAATGAAAACAAAGCAGTGAATAGCAAGGCTGAAATATTTTACTTTTTCAAAGAATAATTTCAAAGGAAACTGAGGAACAAAATGTTCTCTCTCTTTCTGTTCACCACACTTGTGGCCTTTAGGCGAAGTAAAAGACTCCTGCTGCCTTGCGGTTTGAGCAAAAAATCTTGAGTACTCCTTCCCTCCAAATTCTGAACATGCATGTGTGGAAGCAGAGCACTGCACCGCGAGCTAACCAGCCACGGTTGGATAGCTGTGTAAACAAAGCCTGCTGTCCTGTCTGAAAACTGTGCCATTTGCATAAGGTGTGTTCAAGGGAGGAGCAAAGAGGAAGAAGGCTGTGGCAGGGGAGGGAGGAGGTAAAGAGGTGGACTAAACCATTAAGGCCCCTCTGTGCAGTATAGCTTCAGGTGGATTATCCAACTCCACCTTAATTCCAGTGCGCAGCAGGGTGTGGCCTATCTAGAGTGTTCATCATGAAAGTCACCATCAGCCTGAACAATGTTATCTCTGTGAAGTTATCTTTCTATTTCTTTCACTCGAGGAAGCATTTGATCTCCTCCTCTCTTTACATAGAGGCTGCCTCACAGCAAGGCATTGCAGGAAGGAAGTGGTTGAGTAAGTCTTAAAAATACAATGAGCACTTTCTTGCCTGATGAGATCTGAACTGTTCTGAGCGTGTATTTGTTTGCCCGTCAGATGGTTGGCAGGCGGTGGAGGTGTAAAGGAGCCATTATTTGGCATTCAACTCATTGATAGAAATAAACAGTTTTAACACATCTAAGGTCTTATATCTTATAACATCTATAAGCATCCTAAGAATGTCTCAATAAGAAAAGTGTGGCAATAATGCCAGGCATGACCAAATTGTAAAAGTATACTATCATAATTTTTTCCTTTCTTCTTTTGAACCAACAGAACATTATTTCATTGCAAATTTCAGATTCTCAAGCAAGTCTGCATGCATGACATAGCCAGACTTCTGACAAACAGGAACTGTGTGTTAGGGGCAGATTCTAAATGCATGTTGAATATATTTGTCAAAGGCATAAAATTCTTAATGTAAGGACAAAAATTACCCAGAACAATAAACATTTTGAGGATTGAGGTCATAACCTCTCATAAGTTGGTGGCTTTTTGATCTGGTCAGGGGGCAGTGGTAAAAATCCAATTATTTTCAGATCTGTGTTGATTCTGATGAGCTGGCATAAGCTGGATGGAGCTCATTAGAGGACCAAATGCCCCAGGCCTTCAGTGACAGCATGTTTATGGAGGGGAAGTGGACTAATGAGATCTGAAGAGGACACCCTTCCTTCTGGGGAACAGAGGCTATGTTATGGACACATACAGTGAGAAAACAAGTTGATCAAAGTAATACCTGTTTAGCATCCTGTAGGGCATATATCAAACACAACCCCATCTAACTTGAGACACAAATGTGGCACTGTAGCAGGCCTGTGTGTTTGCCACATGCTTTAAACATATTAAATTAGTGCAGTTTCTCCATATACTAACCACAGCAAGTTTTGATCAAATCTTAAATAAACAACGAAGGAAGTTAACATTAACTTAATGAATCTTGCGTACACCTAAATGTCAAGGAAAAAATCTGTCAAACTGAATTATGTGAGAAACTTTCACATTGAGCAAGCAGGAATTAATGACGACAAATGGAAGTGTGGTGTGGTGAACGAACCCAGATGAGGAGGAGGAAAAGACAGAAGCAGCTGGGGGAGTAAGCACTATGACAGGGGAAAAATGGAAAAATCTATTGCTATGAGTGTTCATTTTATCAACAACTCAGCCGATCCCCCTCTGACAGCCCAAGGGAGGACAGAAGGATGGACCATTGAATGCAAGCAAGTATCTGGTGTAAAGGGAAATTATCCCAGTGAGTAAGAAGGGTTGACTCATTGTGAGAATTCCAAGACTCCAAGAAATACAAATTTTATATTTCTTAATTTATTGCATATACACATTGCATTCACAAGGTATGATCTAATTGTGTCAAATTATCACTGACTCCCCATGTCTCATGATCCTATATGTTTTTGGAGGTGCATACATTTTAAAGAATGGAAATTTACAGCACCCAGGTGACTCGAATAGCTTTGCTCTTTCCTACCGAGAACTTCCACAGGGACATACAGATAACTGTTTGACTCGAGCAAGGTGTGGCTTAAATATGCAAAATTGCACAGGGTGCTACCTATACAGGAGAGTAGATAAACTGTTAATGATGCAAATTACAATCATCTTGGCAAAGGACAGGATCTTAGCTAGAAACCAAATGGCCCATCCTCTTATCACATTACAAGCAAAGTTATTCCAACATTTCAAAGGTGTAAAATTAGGAAGTAAGCTGATGGTTCTAAAGACGAAAAACAGAAACACGAAAGCAAAGAAAAAAGTGTAAACCAGAAGCACCTTGCAGAATGGCTTCACATTCGCAGATTTGCTGTAAAGAATTGGGCAGGAGCCTGGGCCTGGGGGAAAAGCTGCTACAGCTCGTAAAAGAATGTGAACATCAAGTCCCCACTTGTTTCATGAAGATGGTATCATAGGCATTCACACTACAGTGTTTTAACACGCGCACACAGACTTTTCTGATAAGACTTGTGCAATTTCTATCATAACACACATTGCAGCACAATGTAACATAATTACTTGACAGTAATTCAAAGATGCTTAAGCCCAATACAATGTGTATGCATTTAGTAACGCGACGCATTTTCCATAGGCATGAAGATACAGCTTCATTTGGAAGTGAAATGAGGTTTATCTTTCAGAAATACTTTGACTGAAGTGGTGCACAAACATCTTCCATTGCATGTGCCTGCTGCTCCCTGTGTGTTTGTGTGTGCGCGTGTGTGTGTGTGTGTAAACCTGCGTGCGTGTGCGTGTTTCAGTGACTGCCTGTTGGTTCCATCTGCTGGACTCTTTAAGAGACTGCAACCTGCTTATTATAATAGTCATCTTTATCTACAACATGAAACAGGTGCACTTCAACATCCTACATAGGAAAACAAACAAAAAAAGAGAGGGGGGAAAAAACAAAGATTTTGTCATTTTCAATTTAGTCGCCTTACCAACCTTCCAACAAAGCCAGATAGGTAAATAACTTAAAACACATATATAGACTGTTGTGGGTAGACTAGCAAGTTAAGAGCGAGTTATGGATGTTAATCTATAAAGTGTAACAGTATAACTTAATAAAACCACATTTTTAGTGAGGCCAAATGATTGCTGATGTAGAGGGACTTCGCACTAACAAACCATCTAAGAAACAAATATGCCTGACCAAATTTGCTCCTTGGTAAACTGATATATACAGCTGACAGCTTTGTCCTCCTTTTGAAGGTATTTCGGTCTTGCCCTATAAAGAGAAACTTGTGCCTACTGGGACAGAAGAGAATCACATCTCTTTCCCAGTATAGAACCCAATTAGATTTTACACAATATTGGTAGATTTGTAGTTTTGTTTCAACTGATGACAGTTTCTAAAGGCTCTGTTGTATATTTTATGACATTTTAAAAGGATACCCTACAAACCTAAACAGGAATGACAGGTAATTATAATTAGGAAAAAAACAAACTATTTGTCTTACACTGGAGGACATAAAATCACAGATGCTCTGTTTGCATAAATAATATTGATGTTACAAAGAAAAAATGGTGTCAAATTCTGTTGTGTGTAAATTTTATTAAAATAATGTTCACATTTTTTTCCCCACGTCAACTGGCAAAACTAACTACAAAAACCGCAAAAAGATTTATTAGTGACTCTAAATTTATAACAAAGAATTAACACAAAACGATACAAGTGACAGTGTTTGTAACAAAATACAAAATTTTCTCAAATTTGCCTCCTTAACTATTAAATTTAAATCCAAGTTTTAACATGTAGCAACTGGAATGGGCTCCAGAAACCCCACTACAGAAAATGAATAAATGGTATTCTAAAACTATACAGTGATGAAGCTAGAACAAATTTGCTTGCCAGTCTTTTTTTTTTTTTTTTTGGGGGGGGGGGGGGGGGGGGGGGGGGGGGGGGAGTCGACGACAACAACTTTCTGTGTTTAATATTAGATCATTACATAATTTATATCCCCAAGTTCAGCTGGGTGAAATATAATGGAACAGAAAAGACAAAGATATTCCAACAATAAACTTATCATAATAAAAGAAAAAGCTAGTTTGAGCTACTTAACTATTACCATTAATCTATGACTAAAAAGTTTTATTGGCACATTTGACTAGCAAACATGTACATTGATGTGGTCTGAGGTGTAACATACCTGCAAGGGCTTTAATGCGGGAGCGCTCAAAAAGACGTGCTGAACTGTTCTCATTATCCCAGTCAGTCTCTGCTGCCAGGTCCCAGCGGTTGTTGATGTCATTATATTGCTGCTGGATCTCCAAGCTGTCAAAGTCCGTTGGCGAGATTGTGCTCATGGTGTCAAGGCAAAAGGAAAACACATTCAACCTACAAAGCAGAAATAGAAACAGAAAACCATCCTAAGTCAGTGACAGCTGGAAGACAACATTACATAATACTACAGGATTCACAAGTGTTTCTGAGCTAAAGTTTGAAATATTTAATTGGAGAAACTTTCTATTTCAATAAAAGCAAAATGATGCACATCAGACAGTCTCTCAACACAGCATCCAGCTGCACTTCACTTAATGCACTGAAATGACAGTTGTATGCAAATGTTAGTTTGGACAGTACAACTGCCACAAAACTGAGATAAGTCAGCTACTGTCAGCGAGTCAGTTGGTCAGCGAACAATTAAAAAAAAAAAAAAAAGATGATCCTGTAAGGCTGGGTATCTACAGTATCCTAGGATTTTACTGAGTGTTGACAGCACACAGCACAATTTTGGTCCACACTTTTCTTGTGCATTATTAAAAATTGCAACAATATGTTAATGAGTCTCCAAATAGTGCCTGTTCTTATTTGCAGAAGACTTTTATAATGAAAAAATAAATGCATTTAAAAAAGTATGCAGTGGAAATCAGCAGTACTACTTTAATGTCCAAAACAAACAGGAAAATGCAGGGGAACATTTTTCTATGGCATTTTCTTAGTGTGAACATTAAAGGGTTTATACATAGACCCCAAAGTGGTCAATAACCCACAGGTCAAGTCCTTGTCTTTGCGTCACGACCAGACATGTCAATATCCTGTTGTGTTTTAATTCTGCATCTTATTACTATTAAAAGGTTAGCTATTATTGCAGCAATAAATACTACATGCATTCTGAAGTCAATTTTAGCCAAAAGAAAATGTATCTTGCCTAATTTTTTAATTAATTTTCTAAATTAATGTTGATGTGTGAGCATTTATTAAAGAATAAATACACAAGAAACAAGCTCATATGGTGAGTAATAGATGTGTACATATCACAGGCCACTGATGACAAAAGAGTGAATTTAACTCATTGAAAAAAAGGATTACTCCTCAGCTTTACACAAACATAAAATAACCAGAAGCTTTACCAAGAGCAGCACCGGCAGCGGGGTACAAGAAAGTATTTAACTTTCATAGTGATCCAGTTAAAACCCTACACCAATCTGAACACATGTTTAGTAAATGCTGTGGATGTCACAGTTGTGTGGTTTTATTAAAAAAAATTACTTTCTATTAGCTAAGAGCCAATAACAAGAAAGATCCTGCCTGCACCTTCATTTACTGGCATACAATGTGGGGGGGGGGGGGGGGGGGGGGGGGGGCATACACTGAGATTAAACCCCCCTACCCAGGAGACCCATTATCTGAGAGCCTTTACTTAAAAGCATTGACTAGATTAATGGACATGGTTGAGTAGTCAGTTTGTTAATACCTATTATTTTATCTTTTTGTTGTGTCTGATGGCTTTGGCTGATTATAGAGACAGGATATGGAAAGGACAGAGAAAGGATCGAAGCAGACAAATCGGTGGATTGTTTCTGTTTTAGGTAAGGGATTAAGCGGTAAATGCATCCTATTGTAAAATTTCATGTAAATTTGTTGAAAGTTTAATTCTAAACATAAATTGTGTCAATTATGTCTGAAATGAATTTGGTTATCTAAATTATGTATTCTGTGAAAGGATGGTGGTATTTACGAATACTTTTATTGTCCTCAAACTGAACTCAACAGCATGACGACAGCAGAGAATTACCAGGATGAAAGCCATCAGTAATTGATTTGCTAAAATCATTCTTTCCAAGGGAAGCAGCTGGCTTACAAACTATTTTAACATTAATATTTATCATTTCTTAGAAAAATGTGCTACTAGAACTATAATAGTTATAAACTTTATTATACTTAGGGTTTGAAACAAGTTTAAACACAAAGAACATGATGGTCCCAACAATCCCAAGTCCAAAAGTACAATTGTGGATGTAAAGAAGTGAAAGAAGTCACATATCTGGTAGCTATTAAAAAGGAAAGAAAAATAAAGCTCAACAAATCCCATTAGTGTAAGATTAAGAAGTGGCTGGGAATAGAAACTAAAGGCAGGGATTAGAGAAGAAGGCTAAATAACACCTCCACATTTCCCTCTGACCTGTCACCCCATCACTTACTGGCACCCCAGTACATAATAGTGCACGTGTGTATTATGATTTTTTTTAATAACATCTGGAATCCTGAGTTATTTTACAAAAGAAATTGATAATAATGTAACCAAGAGCCAAAAAATGACACTGTCAACAGCAATCTGTCTGGGAGTGATTCAGGGTGGGGGTTGGCAGGAAACAAAACCCATGAGGTCACAAGAGTCCGATAGTGGCAATCCTCCCCTTATGAGTAGGAAGAGGCTCGGCTCAGTGTCTGCACTAATCACTTCTCAATGAATCAGACAAACAATCCCCTGACCTACTATGATATTGTATTTATCCTCCAACACACAACAAAGTGCAAAAGACACATACGAGCACACCCAATAAAAAAAGATTCACACGAGAGCTGAGGTGACCTATCACACCCAGCCACCAACAGCTTTTTCACCAAATTTTGTAAGTGCTTTTAAAAGCCATACATATAAATACACCCACTAAGCATTTAAGTATGTAGTATATCAGCATTCAGCACACAAAATAGGTGAGATTAGCACTTTCAATCGTGCTAGCATGACTGATATGCAATCACCTCCCCAAAGACCAGACAGAGACCAAGTAAGAAGAAGAAAGGTGGTCTTAACTGTGTAACTCGACACTGAATCTTTAAGCAATATTATCGCAAAAAACTTTTGACCAACAAACCTTCAGATAATAAAACTTAAAGCTTCAACAGTTTAACCACACATTGTAACAGAAAAAAAAATCTCCCCACAAAACAGGTGGGAGAACAGATGTGGCACAAAAGAGGGGCATGAAACATGTTCTAAAAGAAAATCCCCTAAAGTCCTAATTCCATATGTAGCACAAGAAATACAATAATGTGATGAAAACATGTTTTAGTTATGTATTCTTAATATTTCAATTTGCCTCTATCTAAATAATTACTGTCTAAACCCTTCCAAGACCAATGAAAACAAAATTAACATAAAAGAATAATATATGATTAATATTTCTACAAAAATTTAGGGCTGTGTAAACAGACGGAACACTTGGGAGAAATTGACAAATGTAAGGATTATATACTTGCTGTACTGTATAAATCACCCTCAAGCTGGGTAACAAGACGAGGCCTTGGTGTAACACAAGAAGCAACCTTTGCAAATATGCTACACTATTATTTCTCAATACAAAATGTGAAGGCGGGGCATCTATTACAAATTTGACTGTTCATAAAATAGTGCCACTGGAAAAAAAAGGAAAGAATAAAAGTGGGGCACAGAGAGATGCCTCAAGGCCAAACCCCAGCCACTCACTTCAGAAAGCATTTGGTTATCACATATAATAGTATGACATTGGTTAAGAAAACGGGGCAGAGCCAGTGGCATGATGGGCAGCACCGTCACATCTTTCTATTTCACTCACCACCACCCCCCCTTCTCTCCCAGGGCTGCAGCCCTTCACCCAGCTGGTGTGTTTGTCACTACACCCTCTAATAGGGAAGAGAGGAATAGAGAAAGGAGAGAAACAGAGTACACAATCAAGACACCCACAGGGAATTAGGCCTGTGCACATTAACCAGCCACACAGCCAATGTGCATCAGGGGAATAGGACAGACACACAAATACACAAACTACTCCCTGTTATCCCAAACAAAGGAGATATGGCCCTGGCTATTTCCAAATGCTACAATGCAATAATAGTACTCAAAACACAAAAATGATGACTTCAATACTAAACTTAAAATACAATTTTGTCTATCAACTTTTTTTTTTTTTTTTTTTTTTTTTTAAATCACACAAAAAAATATTGTATGAGTGTAAAGCAGCAATGAGCTTCACATAAACAAAGCATCATGAGTTCAAGCTGAGATGTACTGCCCCAAATCAAGCTGCCTGTGATGCACATGTGCCCAAAGCGTGGGGCGATGGACTCTCAACAAGCAGAGCACAAAGCCTTCTACACCAAACTGGCCCGGCACAATGAAAGAGTCAGCACAGAGTTGAGGCCAACCGTTCAAGCCTTTCCTGTTTGCAGAGATGAGGCAGCCAGAGGCACATATGCATCAGAGGCCCCCTCCACAGGCTGCTGATCCTAGCCTGAATGCACTGCTGAATAGGACAGCAGAGGTCCTTTGTTGACCTGTAGCATGACATTCATCAAACACTCAAGTGACCAATATGTCCTGAACACGCTGATATGGACATGTTATTTTGGTTTTGGGGATCAGTGCTGTTGAATACAGCAGAATAATTTCAAATGAAGTTGCTATTTCTAAAAATTATTGTATTTTACATCTATTAAGTTAAATTCTTGATTTTCACTTTTTAAAATAAAATGGCTAATTTTATACATAAATACCAAATATCCTTAAAACATAGTAGAAAAAGAAAAATGCTCCCATAATAACTGACAATATAGAAATCTTAAACAATGTTGAGGTGTTGTGTAAAACAAAAACTAAACTAATTGCTAATCTTTATTAACCTATATTCCACAGAAGACACTACAAAGATGAGATATTTAGGTTCAAAGTGATAAACTTTGTTTTTGGGGGATTGTTTTCCCCAAAATATTAACTCAGATTTAATTTGCCTGCAACACATTACAGAAACACTGGACAGGGGCAACAAAAGACTGAAATTTGAGGAATGCTCAAAATACACCTCTTCTGAGTCTCAGCCAGGCTGGAGAAAAAAGGAAAAAAAAAACCACAGATAACCTGTGACCTTTGAAATCCCTCAGTCAGCACTCCATTAGTTACAAATCCTTTTTAACCTATATTCAATTGAATACACTACAAAGACAAAATATTTAATGTTAAAATTGATAAACCTTATTGTTTTTTTTGTTTTTCTTTTTACAAATAATATGGGACAGTGGCAGCAAAAGAATGATCAAAAAGCACCTGTTTGGACCATCCACAGGTTAACAGGTTGACTGAAGTGAGTGTTATGACTAGGTATATAGGGAGCATCCCGAAAAGGGTCTGTTGTTGAGAAGCAACGATGGATCAAAGTTCACCACTTTGTGAACAACTGTATGAATAAATAGGTCGGCAGTTTAGGAACAATGTTTCTCAACGTACAATTGCAAATTATTTAGAGATCTCATTATCTACAGTCCATAATATCATCAAAAGATGAGGAGAATCTGGAGAAATCTAGGCATGTAAGCTCCAATGCTGAAAACCAGCATTGAATTCTCATGCGCTTTGATCCCTCAGGCAGCACAGCATTAAAAACTGTAATCAATGTGTAAAGGATATTACCTCAGAAACACTTGAGAAAACCATTGTCAGTTTGTGACTACACCTACAAGTGCGAGTTATAATTCTCCTAGCCAAAGCTATATATCAACACCATGCAGAAATGCTGCTGGCTTCTCTGGGCCCGAAATCATCTGAGATGGACTGATGCAAAGTGGAAAAATGGTCTGTGGTCTGATGAGTCCACATTTCAAATTGTTTTTGGAAATCATGGATGTCATGTCCTCTGGGCCAATGAGGAAAAGGACAAAAACTATTGTTTTCAGAGTCCAACAGCCGGCATCTGTGATGGTATGGCGGTATGCTAGTCTCCATGGCATGGGTAACTCTGAAGGCACCATTAATGCTGAAAGGTACATGCAGGTTGTGGAGCAACATAAGCTGCATCCAAGCAATGTTTTTTTTCCAGGGACATCTCTGCTTGTTCCAGTTAGATAATGCCAACCAACATCCTGCACATGTTACAACAGTGCGGCTTGTGACTGAAAATGTGTGGCACATTATGAAGCGCAAAATACAATGGAAACCCCAGACCGTAAAGTTACTGAAGTTGCACATTGAGTAAAAAGTGAAATATTTCCACCCATTAAGCTTCATATTAGTGTCCTCAATCAGTGTGTACGAACTTTCCAAATAGTATTTCCAATATGTATTTGAATGCAGTTTTTCTTATAAGACAAAGCTGAAGCAATACATTTTCTTCACAACAAAAAAAAAATGATCTTACTGTCACCTTTTTTTTTTCTCTTTCATTTTGTTATTAATAAAACTTCATTTGTTACTAATATTATTACTTAGTTTAAAAGCTATGATTAGCTCTGCATTGATTACTATTTTTGGGGAAGATTTTATTACAATCACCTTAAAATTAGTTGTCATCTTAAAAAATGTGTGCATGCACTGCCACATAAACCAAACCCAAGACTGCAAGCTATTCTTAAAAGCTGTTATGCGACAAAAGTGATCGAGTTTTTTTTTTTTTTACCAAGTATGGCATGAACTGATTTCCCTTCCTCAAATTCTACCAGTTATCCATATTTCTTATTTCTGGTTTATGGTGAAAAAAAAAAAAAGAATTAATAACTTCATATGAAAAGGCTAAATATCTGAACTATCCTTAAAATGTTTTCACACTGAACCACAAATCAAGGTTTACTTTGATCTGGACTGTGGCCAGTATTTAGTCAGACCAAATTTTAGCTTTGCATACTCTGCAGAGTTTCCCGTCTGTAATTATGTTCTAAACCAAACAAAGAAGTCCACAAGTCCAGACCAAACAAGCTAGCACACCAATGTTTTGTAATTTATTGTCAGAGTACACCAAAGAAAGAAGACATTTGAACACAAAATTTATATTTGTTTATTTTAGTTAGATCATTAAAAACATAAACCTTTCTTTTAAGCATCTCTGTTATAAAATGTTGGCCATATAGGCAGCACTTAGGTGAATGAGTTGTACAGGCTTGGATATCACTTCTGAGATCGGATTTAAGAAAACAGACAACTGCTCAGAGGTTGACTCAATTATCTTTTCTTCAAATGGTATAAATAAGCATACAGAGCTATAACCGCCACAAAATGGATTGAATACTTCAACAGATACATGTTTCGATGGTTATGTTGCTCTGTCTTATCACTAACTTTTTTTTTCACCCTATTAAAAATGCAGGAGGAAAGTAGACAATGCATTTTCAGGACTTCTGTGCATTTGCTTATTTTTGTGATTCCAAAAAGTTCAACTTTGTATGACAGACATTATACTTTCACTTTCTTGCAACTTTGCAGCCTACATTCTACATTTACAGTTGACAGGTCAGTTTGGTACCAGACAGGGCTTCTAAATCATACTCTTTTTTTGGAACTCAATAACGTTCGCTTGATAAAAGCAAATGTACAAATGTGCACAATTACACATCAATTATTTTCCGTCATATTTCATTTAGTCATGTCACAGCAACTGCCCTGGAGGCAATATGGCTATCCCCAATGGGGATACTGTTATTAATTATTAAAAAAATACTGTATGTGGATTCCTCTAACCTTCAACCCAGGAAAATCCTCCAGCATAACTTGGAGTTGGAAAACAAGGAAAAGTCTTTCTGTTACCCTCTAGTGGTGCAATTCCAGATTACATACACATTCAATACCAAATTGATTCATTCAATAAATTCTTTAAACAAAGCATATACTTGCTGTGGCAGGGAAATTTTTATATGTTACACAACAAATTTAAGAACAGATGTAGGTCAGTAATACTGAAAAGTTAAACAAATAATGAGCAATGTTATAGCAGTGTGTCTTCATTAAAACTGTCATAATGAAATTTGCAGGTAATTTACTTGGCATTAATTTATGTTGCCTCACTGATCGACCTGATCAGTGTTTCATGTCTAACACATAGATGCAGTAAAGTTAAACTTGTGATTTGGGGATTTGTAAAGTAGCAGTAATTATGATGTATTGTTGCTAACAATAAATCAAGCCAAATTAAGCACGTTAGTCTGCTTATTCTATCAGTCAAAATTACAAAATTTAATGTTTCTTTAGTACTGTTGCATAAACATGTCTGCACTGTATAGGTAACCCCTAAGCTGGTCTACAGCTTTTTATCATGTTGCTTCCTTGCTTTGTCATTGAAAAGGCTGATCCCACATGTTTAATATAAAGTTATGGCTTTTCTGCAGCAAGGCTGTTATATTATTTCCTTCAACCAGAGGGTCTTTAAAGCATATAAATATACATATATTAGTAAATAAAAGCAATAAACAAGGATAATCACAAAATGACAAGCAACAAGGCCCTGTAATGAAGTAATTTTTTTTTTATGTGGCTGTCTTCATTAATAAGATTACACAACTAAATTAAAAAAATCCATTTAACAGGGATATTGGTCTAGCTCAATTTTCCATACAGACTAATCAGATTCCAGGTCACATGCGGTATATGGGACAGTAAGAAAAGGCAAACTACATATAACTTTATCATAACAATATTTTTATCCCACCCTCTGTAAAAAGAAAAAAACAGTCATTGAACATAAAGTTAAATAAAACCTTATAGTGTTGCATTAAACCATTTTTATTTTACTTTACAATGAGCAATGTGACCATCTCACCATAAAAGCACCACAAGTTTCGTTTCACTATAAAGATATTACCCTTATCAGTGTTCTTTAAATATGCTGAACTATTTCCTTACAGGCTGCTCTGGCCCAAATTCAGCTGTTAAGCACCATGCTGGTACTCTTGTCTCACAATTATTCATATTGTCAGATCTGTCTTTCTGATTCTCCCATGTAGTTTGAATAAAATCATCAGAAAGAAGTCAACTAGCAGTCCTTGAACACACTGGACATCATAAAAAACCACTTCTCTATATGAATATCTAACTCCTCATGTGTATTTTACTAATTTATCACTTATTTTTCTGAATGAAAAACGTGGTTCTGCACGTGGTGGTCAGTAAAGTCAGTTCTGGGTAATCTAAATATGAGGTACTGTGTTAAATTGTTAACAGCAATGTGGCAAAGTTGTACATAACAAAACTAGGCATCCACAAGTCTGTTTTTAATTATTTGTTTTCTATACTAATTTTAAAAAATTAATAAAGGGGGGGAAGGGCCCAATTTAACATACTTTTACCTGATGCATCTCTGCTATGACTCACAATCTAGGCCAGACATGCAGCATAAATCTCGGTTCCATCATAACATAACTACACAACCCACCGCGTGTTAAGAAATGGAAAGGGAAAGAAAACCTGCAGCTTTAAAAGATGCCATCACTGTAGCATATCATGGTCTGATGGGAAGGGGGGAAAGCAAGCAACAAGGTTTGGTGGGCTTAGTAGAAGATGCAGAATCAGAGATCCACAGGCTGGCTGCACAGAACACGCAGATAAAATGTGGCTGCGCTTGACATCGATTCAAACAAAGGGGAGAAGAGACAGGCATACAGTGAGATGGCTACCAATAACTAACGTAAGGCGTTGCTGTCATACATTCCTCAACCAGGCAGCTAACATTTCAGAAATATATGTGTGCATTTATCTTCTCTACCATGATCAAAAATGCGATATAATATGCTCCCCGCTGACTTAAAAAGCTAATAGCAGGAGCAAGCTAACAGCAGTCACCTGAATATCAGACTCCTCTCTCATTACCTTTGTTATTATAGGGACCCTGCTTGTAGTGGAGAGTAAAAGGGTGGAAAAAACCGGGGGCAAAAGAAAAAAAATCCAACTTACCACTTATTTTTCTGTCTTCTGGTAAAGAGGTTGTTGATAATATATCTATCGCGTCGCTATGTGATGCGTTTCACCAAGACATGAAAAATATTTCTCTTTGCTACCACGCGCGCGGCTATGCTAATTCGAAATTGAACGGTTAAAACATCCCAGGTGACGCTGATAACGTCTTTCCTTTATGTCCGCATCCTCCAAAAAAGCCCTCTCCTCCGCGCTGCATCGATAGCAGCGCGTTACGAAACCACACTCCGGTTAGCTACAGTCGCCTTCGCACAAAAACGGTCATGGGGGAAGACAAAAATATAGGCAATGAGAAGAACCCCTTTTTTTCTGTGGCAGGTACGAGACGGATATCCGCAGCAGCCTCTCCCCCCTCCTTCTCTTCGGCCAAGCATCCAAGGGGCCGTCCGTACCTCACTGACTCCTGCTCCCTGTGCTGTTCAACAGGGAGAAGAAAGAAAAAAGTGGATGTGGTGATGGTAGTTTGTGTGGGGGGTGGTGGAGTAGGTGGATGGGTGTGTGGGTGGATTTCTGACTCTTCACAGTCACGTGGGAAACACATTTTCAATATTAGCAATAGAAGCTGAGGAAAGATTATGTGTGGTGCTGTCCCTGGTGTTAAAACATAAATATTAAATTTTATCTATCTATCTATCTATCTATCTATCTATATCTATACCTATATCTATATCTATATCTATATATATATATATATATATATATATATATATATATATATATATATATATATATATATACACCAAACATCATTGCATTCTACTGATCCACTGGAACTGACCCAAAGATCCAAAGATTTTTTTTTTTTTTACCAGTCTAAACCCTAATATCCACCATGTCTTGACATTTTCCTCCATTCATTTTCTTTTTTTTTTTTTTTTTTTTTTTAATTTTGTATTTCCAACAGTTGCTCTAAATTATTCCTGAGACTCAATGCAGCACCTGGCTGGTGTGTCATATAAAGCAAGTCATCAAGATCTGGGTTATTCATAAAGCCATTCAGGGTCCTCATGCGAGAATCCTCCAGACTGGGATTAGTGTATTTCCCTGTGCTTTTCTTAGCAACCCCATAGTAATGCTGTGGTTACGGCAGCTGAATTAGAAGATATGATCATTCATTACCAGTTGACATTTACTTAAAATCACCCAAACGAGGATAAATTACATTTAGGAGTATTTGGTGTTCCTGCTGGGTGTGTACAGTATTTGTGAGTATGGGTGTAGCTAGCTTAGCCAACAAAGTGGTAGTGGTGAAGGCTTTATGGGATGATGGGTCTCTTAGGGAGGGATGAACACTTCAGAAACAGCATGCTACTCATTATAAGTAGTTAGTGGTCATGAAAAAGTTCTGCTGAGTCGTTGGTGTAGTTCTTGAATTTTCGTTGAGTGTTTCGTTGGCATTGACGCTCTCTTTTAGCTGCAATTGTAACACAAGTGCCTGTTATGCAGTAAATTTGCACTCAGAAAAACTGACAATTTTTTTTACTGAGATCCTGATTCAGCAGACTAATTTCACCAAGGACTGAAGGACACTAGAGAAAATGTGAAGCAAATGCTGCTGCTGGTTTAAAAGCAGACCTTGTGCCTTAAAGAAAACATTGTCCAATAACGTCATGGGCAAAGGGGATGTTGTCATTTTTTGGGGGGGTTATCTTCGTGGCACTGAGTATTTGTATTTTGATATTGCAGAAAGGCCTTGGACATGCTGAACTACTTTCTCTGCTGTGGTGTAACATTTAATGTGTTACCTACTTAATTGTGTCTGGCAATTTTTTCAGTTTACCATATCACTGTGATTTAGTGTGTGAAAATAACACCCATTACAGCTAATTAGATGAACTGGCAACAAGTCAGGGTTATGATGGGGTACAAAGAGACACCCAGAGAGTTAGTATGTTTTAGAAGTAAAGATTGCAAATTATCTAACACTCTGAAAGACTGTGTGCAAGCAAATCTTCCCAGAACTGCACATTTAAGGGTTCCATCATCGACATTTCATAATGTCATTAAGAGATTCAGAGAATTTAGAAGAAGGAAATTCTCTGTATCTATAGGGTAAGGCCAAAACTCCACTTCAGAGTGGCCCATATCTTTAAACCTTGAGATAACACTAAAACAGACATGATACTGTTTGTGCCTTTCTGGAATAGCAGGCAAAGATTACACACACACACACATTTATAAGCATAAAACTTTATTACCTACACAATTCCACATAACACAATGTCAAAAACTTACAAACAATATAAAAAGGCATTTTATTATAAAATACACAAACTGTTACACTAATTCTATCTCAGTTTAGATTTTATGGATACTTTTTTAAGTGTGTTTGAGTGAACTACTTATAGGTGCGTGTCTTGGCATAGTGAGCAGCCGGAACATTCTCAGGAGCTTTAAGGAGCGTCTGGCAGGGAAGCTTAGATGTTACAATGAGATTTTTATCATCCTAAGCAACTAAAATCTAAAAAAAAAAAACACAGAGGTTAGAGTGAACACCATATGTTGAATGTCACATTGCGTTATTTACTTTGTAAATATTTTTTCAACAGAAAAATAACTGAAATGCTCCACGTTATTGCATGCATGATAGCTGCGCAATGTTCCCTTCTCCTGATCAGCTGTGACTCCCAACTCTGAATGTCTAACCCAAAAAACTCCTGTACTTGGACCTACAGCTTGTAGAAGTGATCACACTTTACATGTTTTTAATCACTGCTAAAGTGAAGCCCAGATGTGACTTATTTCAGTCTAATACAACTACTGACAGAGTCGACTGCACAGCAGCACCATATCTAATCATTGCAGAGCAACATGCAATTTTTCTATTTGACAAAATAGTGACTAAGTAAAAAACTGGAACATACAAAGCTGATGTAGTATAAAAGCATGTGGCAATGCATGAGCAGTGATAGTTTCGAGGTTTTATCTGGCTTATATTGATGAAAAGGCTCTCTGCATGACCCTGTTCTCACAGAGTTCTGTCTGCTGTCAAGGCACTGACTCATTATTGATACACACAAACCCACTTCATGGAAAAAAAAAAAAAACTTCTTTAAGATTGTCTGAGAAAAAGTCAAATCTGTCCTGTGGTTTGATTATTCAAAATTTAAAACTCACATTAGGAGCCAGGGAACATCCCGTGTGGTATCTCAACACAGTTCATAAGCCAACATCTGCAATGGTCTGGAGGCACAGGAGTGCACAGGTTAGTTCACAAAAATACTTGTTTTTAATCTCACTGTCATGTAGGCAACTGCCTGTGCCAGTGTAATACTTCACATACTTCAATCTGATCAGAATATCACTACAGTATTCTGTTTGGGTTTGTACCAGCAGTCTGACACTGTATTGACCTTCCAGCTCATTAGTATATGAACAATAAACAGGAAGACTTCAAAAAAGTTTGGTTTTGGCAAGTGCTAAAATCGAGGAAGAAAAAAACACCATCTGCAGATGTGTGATATTTAAGATTTCCATCATTATTCTATCACCTCTGCCCCCGTCACCACCTGCCAGTTACATCTACATCTCGTCTTCCATTAGTGTGGTTTTAGTTTCATTTGGAGTTCATGTGCAGTCATTCTCCAAACAAAGGAAATATGCACAGCGCAGCCATAAACATGCAAAAGCACAACCAATTTTATTTTTAGTTTAACTTGCACATCTTTACAGGCACCATTAATGCTCAACTATTTAGATTGCAGAGCAAAATTTGTTGTCATCCAGACATTTTTGTCATTGAAGATCTTGCTTATTATAGCAATACAATGCCACATTTCATTCTGCATAAAGTTAAACTGTATTAAGAGTCGCAGGCCCTCATTTATCAACTTTGCTTACATGTGTCCATGCTTGAATAAGAAAAATGTGAACATTTAACCAAGTTGTGCTTTCAATAAAAGCATGTAGGTACAATCTAGTGACAGGACAGGGAAACTGCAAATAGAAAGCAATGCTGGTGTCACAGCATGAAATCTTAAGATATGTTTACTTCCTCAAATGAATTGCTGACAATGTTTGTGATTATTTGGTATCAAAACACACTATCAACACCTGTTTCAGACAATCTGGGATTGTTAAAAAATTTTGCAAGCCTTCTGCTCTGCAGTGAGTGTTTTTTCAAAGAGTGGACTGAGGAGCTTTGGATTAGCACATGTTGGACCATGAGGACAATCTGCTTCCCGTAAGAGATCATGTTCGTTTTGTGATGAACTGGGACCAGTGCTGCAGGGAGATACTAAGTCTACAAAACATATTCAGACACACAATAAAGCATGTGTTTGTTTTTTTTTCTTTTTCATAACATACCTTATGTGGTTCATCTAAATGGAAATGCCCATAAACAGCCAGCGTGGAGGTTTAAACCATGTGGGTTTTATTAAGAGTTTACTGATTTCTAATGTTCATACAACTGGCATGCACATGTTTGATAAATCCATTTTTTTTCTACTGGCATGGGTTCTGAATTTTGTTTTCAAGGCAGAATTTCTTTTTTTTAAATTCTACAAGAAACTGATAAAAGTGGCCTTTGGCACTGAACAGTACTGACCCATTCCCACTGAAAACATTTGAGTAAAACACAAAAGAGGCTCTCAACTATTGAGCAGTGGAAATTTTTTCATCAGCATTTTGTTGCAGCAGTTGGTCTTGTCAGTTCCTAAAAATAATGTTGTCTTTTTTCTTCGGGTAGGGGGTTGTGGTATGTTTTAAAATGTCTTTTTTTTTTTTTTCTCTCCATGAAATAACACCTCTCGCCTTCAACCCTTTTATGCTATTTCTAAACTCATAATGCATTTAAAATTTTTATGGAAAGCACTTTAAATGGTTTTGAACATTAAATGTATTATACCAGTAAACCTGCCTTGCTGTTACTAGTTTTAATGAAATTTAAGCTTTAAATTTGTAGCAAATCATTGCACTTTTTTTGGGGGGGGGGGGGGGGGGGGGGGGGGGGGGGCTACATATTCAGTCTTCATGTTATATGTTGGGAGTGTGATTTAGTGTCCTTCCTTCTATGACAGTTGGATTTCACCAAGCCGTGTCCTGGTGCCAGTTCAGATGAGCGGGTAGTTCCCCTATCTCAGTGTATATACAAATCTATTTTGTTTGTCTTTTGCAAATCTGTTTGAAATTAAAATACTTAACATGAGCACTGTCTTAAACTGTGATTTGGGCATCATTTGTTATTTTCCTTTTTTAATAAAAACAAAACGATAACAAAGATTCACTAGATTTAAGATAAAACATTGCCTTGGCTTTCGCAGAAGTCTGTGATAGCTAAGCTAATTAAACAGAAAACCATGATAAATGCTTTCTCATACAGTTCTCCAAACTTCTGAACTAGTCATACATTTATTCTTTTATTGTTAAGCTCAGGTGGACTGGCATCTCATTTCCTAGAGGCTACAGAATAACTCACACAAGTCCCTCTGTCCAAATGCAACACGGTGGGGCTGAAGGAACAAAAGAAAGCTTTCGGTCTTCAAAAATAAGTCATCTGTGTTGCGTGCACATGTCAGCACTGAAAGCAGAGACACATACACACACACACACACACACACACACACACACACAGGACCTGTTTACACCCCTGGGCCCTGTCCCCAGTTCTCTTCACAGACCCCACACCCCAGCAGAGGGCTCATCCACAATCCACCATGACAAAGGGAAAGAGCTGAGTGCAGGATATAAGGCTGCCACTGGCTGCCAGAGTGTGTCCAGCACAGTGATTTCTGCAGATTGCAGCAGTTTGAGCTAAACCCACCTCTGTCTGCTAACTAAAGACGGGACGTGGGCGGGTGGGGTCATCATTGGTGCATGCACTGATCAGTATGGGGCTGGGGGTGGTGTTTGATAGAACTGGTTTAACTGTATACCTTCAACGTTGTGTGGAAATTATTTGTATTTCCCCCACTCTGGCCCCTTGCATGAGTATCCTTAAAGCTGAATCATATGACTCTGGTCCTGAGAAATGGAGGGGGTCTGACCTTGAATTAAGTGTCTGGGGCAGGGACACACACAAGCTGGAGAAAAAAGAAGAGTTTAGTCCAGATATAGAAAACCAAACATGCAGCAAATCTGCCTCGGGATATGTACAACCACATGCCAGTTTTACTGCTAAATATGAAACCTTTCCAATTAGTAAACTATAAGAAAAAGATCTAAATCAGTTGCTCCTCCTGTAGCTTCCTAATTGCTGTCCAGCTTACCTAAATCAGTTCCTGCAATTACATCAACATTGATGACAGACCCATTAAGAAGTCACATACTGACTGGCTTAATCAGATTAATTAGCAGTGAGTTATGGCGTGTTGTGTGTTATGAGACTGCACTGTTAATGTCATTGTAGTCTGTGTTCACCATGTGGCAGATCTGAAACATGCTCGTCATTTTTAAGCATCATCATTATCCTGCTATGTCATCTTAGTCCCACAAAACCAACACAAGTTGTACTGGAGCAACAAAGTTTAGTAGCTGCAGTCTACACCCACTGTCACCCAGTGGGTTATTCTCCGGTCAGTGTGACCCACTTTATATATATTTATATCCCCAACACCAATTTTTTAGTTGTCTCTCAAGGACAACTATGCTATTTCTGTTTTGGATCTTGCTCATCCCCTGCCTCTCATGTCCCGTTTCTTAGCTCTGTCTCTCTAAACTAGTTGCTGGAGGTCACCCTGCTGTTCCAGTTTAAAATTATATAATTATTAGACAGAATGAAACCAGGACAGCGAGGAGCTGTGGTGCCACTCTTGTGCAACGTGACTCTCTGAGCTCATCGGATGTGGACCATCTTGGGTCTGGGCAAGAAGGGAATGGGAGTTTGATGAGTTATGAAACTCAATTTCCCGGGGTGCAAATCAGAAGAGAAGTTGTCTTTATTGTGAGTTAACTAAAGGAAACCATGTGATGAAATAATAGTTTCATGCATGTTACTTAAAAATTTGCATTGTGAAGAGTAGCCAGAAAAAAATACATTCACTTTAATAAGCCAATTCAAGACAGATGCAGCCGTTTAGTCAAGTTATGGTGATTAAAAGTTCATTTGTCTTGAAACAGTCTGATGAAAATCTGGATAATGCCATGAAAATAATTACTTATTGTGATAACTGAGTGAAATTCTAATTATAAAGAGTGGAAATGAATAAGTTTACTATCTTATAAAAAGAAAGGGAATCTGTGTTCTGATACTTCCTAAAACTGATCACTCACTCCACGTCTACAGACTACTAATGGTGAAAACTTTAAAGTACAGAGAGCATGTCCAATGGGCCACATATTTACCAGGAGCTCCCTCTAGTGGAGGATGTGACTCATTTTATCTCAACAAATTGTTAATTTTAAACATTCAAAAGGAGATAATGAAAACATAAAAAGAAATTAATTCGATGTCAAGTGTATAAATGAGACATTAAGAAAAAAAAAAAGGAAATCTTATATTTTGAGACACTTGCAAACTAATCAGTGTGACGGTCAATTCAAAGCTTTATAGGGGCTGATAATGGTTCTCCAAATTTTTCAAATCAAATCAAATTTTATTTATAAAGCACTTTTTCTACAATAAAATGCAACACAAAGTGCTTTACATTATATAAAAAGTAAACACAACAAAGAAAATTGATCAGCCCCGCCCTTCTCACATTTAGACGCATACAAACTCATACACACACCCAAACAACATCAATTTCAACAGTACTCTTGAACATTACGCATACACCTACCGAGTTATTTATTGCTGACCACAGATGAGCCTGGTAAGGAACACCATCGCAGGAGCCATCTGCACCAGGAGTCGATCAGACCACAGTATCAGGGGAACCATTACAGACCAAAGCTATTCAGGGAGCCCCTGGAGCCATGGCCATTATGACACCCGGTGCAGAGGGCACCCTCTGAGGAAACACCAGAAAATATCCTAAAATTGATAAAATACATGAAAAAAGAAATTGTAGTAATAATAAAACAAGAAATATTTCAATTAAAAAAAATACAATGAAGATTATAAAAGCAGATTAATTATAAAAAAAAAAAAAAAAAAAAAAAAAAAAATCCCTAAAAAGAATTGGGTACAAATAAATAAATTAAATGTCCAGACTAATATAGTAAATACTAATTAAAAGCCAAGTTAGAGGACCTTAGGGTCCTCTGGCGCTTAGAAAGTAAAAGTAGTTCAGAAAGATAAGAAAGCCCAAAACCGTTAAGACACGGGAAGCAAATGCATTGACCTTAAAACAGGTGTAACGTGGCCCCGCCCCCTGGTCTTCGTCAGGACACGTGCAGCAGAATTTTGTAATAATTGAAGAGCCGAAATATTCTTTTTAGGAAGACCAGAAAGCAGGACTTTACAGTAGTATATGCGACTAGTGATAAAAGCATGCATAAGCATCTCCGTGTTGCCCTGAGAGAGTATAGGGCGGACTCTGGCTATATTTTTAAGATGATAAAAAACAATTCTTGTTGTATTCTTAATATGTGGGAAAAAATAAGGTCAGAGTCAAAAAATAAGGTCAGAGTCAAAAAAGAGCATCATCTTGATGGATTAAGTCAAATTTGATCATCTGCATGGTGGTTTGGTGGTTAGCACCTCAGCCTCACAGCAAGAAGATGGTTCAAGCCTCAGCTGAGAGGAGGTTTGAACAGTGGCCTTTCTGTTTTCATGTTCGCATGTTAGTTCTTTCCGGGTACTCTGGCTTTCTCCCACCATCCATAGATATGCATGATATGTTAATTGATCACTCTTAATTCTCCTTAGAAGTGAGTGTGAGCGTAAATGGTTGTTTGTCTTTCTGTGTTGGCCCTGTGTTTGACTGCCACACAGGCTACAGCCCCCTTCTTTAAGTGGAATAGAAAATGGATGAATGAAATTTGATTATGCAACAGTTAAAACATTAGTAAATGTAAACTTAGAATTTAGCAGATGGTTATGTTAAATAACAGCTTTTAAACCTATTTAACTTCTTCCATCCTGGAAAGGGTTTTCTTCATGTTTTTTTCCACTGGAGGTTCGCTTTTCCACAAAATGAACAAGATAATATAGGAAAACTCAATGGTAAACTAACTGACTGTGTCTTTGATGATCACACAACAGCAATGACAAAACACTTTCATCATATCACGTTCTGATTTAAGGTGTCTATTGGAAAGATGGAACATGTAGCTAGATCTCCCAAGTATCAGCTTTTCTGAAACTAAATACTTAATTTTAACATTAATAACTCAGAACCCTCCCATATAAGATGACGTGAATGGAATCATTTTCTGTGGAATCTCTTATCAGACCTATCATTCAGACTCCTTAGCTTTTAGTAAAATATCACTAAGCTTTTATTGTCCTGTCTGTATATGGCGTACTTCAAAAGAACACTTAGTTCTCAAACAGCATGACAAACAACCAAAGCTGGCAAAAGATGAAGAAAAAATAGTTTAATGATAAACGTTTTGTATATTAAGTTAATTAAAACAAGAGCATAGACGGATCTAATGGAGACACTATAAAAACCTTGCAATATATGGAGTTTATTTGCCTCTTAAGTATGTGTAAAAGGTAGCTATGAATTTTCTTGACATACTGTGATGACTCCAGGATAACTATGACAATGACTGTATGATAGAATTTAATCCATATAAATAATTTAAATACATCACTATTTTGTGTCTTCATATGTTTAAACACAGCTTCAAATCCAACAAACACAACTTTGTAAATTCTTTTGTATTTATTACTTAAATTCATCTCATCAAATCTTTGGTTTCCTAATTTGTAGCAATAATAACAATAGATAGTAAACTTTCTTGCTTCTCCACAAAAGGCTACATTTAGCAAATATTTCCACTGATTTAACGTCTTAGTGCATTTTTTTTACCTTGTCCACTAAGCTCACTTAGGTGCACGTGTCAAATAATATAACAAGCTCAGATTTCTCATATTTTACATTAACAAATAAACAAGGGCAACATAAAATCCACTCCACTGAACAAACTGTACAATTAAACAAATTAAAAAAAAAAAAAAAAGTTTGATTACTGTAGAAAATACACTTCAGGTGCTGCAGCGTTAAACATGACATAATATGGATCTAATGGGAATGTAAAGGGGGAACACTGAAGTGTGTAAAAGTTCTCATAGCCTTCCAATCATACACAAACAATGAATGGATTGAAGACATCAGTGAAAACATAGTGATAGGTTGCTTGAGACAAAAGATTCAAATATAGATCAATGTAACAGGGAGCGCATCGAATAAAATCACAATGTACAATTTAACCTTAGACTACAAAACAGTTTAAAAAACATTAATTACAAAATGTGTTTAATAACTAATGAACAAACATATTCCTTGTCCCTTTCAATTACTTTGTAAAAGTGAAATGACAAATGAAAGAGGAGATGACAATGACTGGACTGTTGTGGACTTCAAATATAAATGCAATGACATGGCTCCTGATGAGAACTACATTTTAGGTCCACTGCATATGCACACAACCACATATTTGGACTATTATTTAGAAGGGTGCGCACAGCATATTTGGGGCGTGTGTGCTTCATTGAAAGGGATGAACAGGGTGGCACCCGGACGTTACCGACTTCTGCGACGGACACATACGTTTGGCCTGCGTGTGGTCACGAAGCCATGCTTGCAAAAGCACTTGTATGACCCAGTGGTGTTGATGCAGCGAGCATTTTTGCAGGGGCTAACGTGGGCACCAGGTTCCGCACACTCATCAATGTCTGAAATAAATAAACAGACAGACTTATGAGAGAGTGTAAACTGCGAAACAACTTAAAACATCCTCCAACAGTACTGACATGGCATGAGTATTTGCACGTGCATGTACAGATGAAAAAAAAAAGGTTAGTTGTAGGTTCATACACACCTATACAACGTGTACGAGAGTGGTCTGGTCTAAAGCCTGGGTTACAGTCACACATGGTGCCCAGATAGGAACGAACACAGTGGCCATTTGCACAGCTGCATTCATCTGAATCTTCTTCTGAGCTGTCACCTTTTTATAAACATGCAGATGCAAAGAGAGATTGTGGGACAGAAAGATAGAAATAAAAGCTTGATCTAACATATCAACTGTGCAAGTGATACTCACACTGACCATGTAAATTGACAAAAATAGTTTGCTCTCACCTGGGTTGTAGTTGGCAAAGGCTGCCAGGAAATCCTGCTCCCCATCAGACTCAGTGTCAAGATGCATCTCACACAGGCGATTGAACATCTCTGAATAACAGACATGAACTTTCTATTAAAAAGAAAAAGGGTGGGCAGCAGGCAAAAATATGGTCTACATTAATCTACAGTCAGCTTACCTGAGTCTCTTGGCGGACAGGTGTTACATTCGGGCCCCCAGCCGCTACCATAGTGACAGCAGCACTCTGAATAGGTTACCACCAGGTCCTTCACAGGCTCACTGCAAATAAGACCCTCATCAACCTGAACGAAACACACATCCTTGTGGGCTGCAGTGCGATCTAGGTCAGAATAACAGAAGAAAACCAGGCATGAGATTTTAATTATTGTGTTAGCAATTCCTCTCATTTTCTGTCTGTAGTAAATGAAGAGTGAGTAAAGTTCAACACACCACCATATTGGTTAGTTCCTGTAGGGACGAACTGTTTTAGGAGATAATATAGCAAATTAACCACACCCATCCCAGAGGATACATTCAGAGCTTATAAAAATATCTGGGTCTTTAGACTGAAAGTCAGCACTCCAGCTGGCGTGTTGATCTGTATTCACTGGATCATTGCTAACTGGGTAAGAAATCCATTTTACTTCCTGTTTGATAAACATGTCACCATATGGCTCAACAGTACTCCAAAGAAATTTAGTTATGTGATGCAAGTCCAAAAATAAAAGCCCAACGTCTAATAGAATACAGTTTTTCCTGTTATTGGACGCCACCTTAAAATGTCATTGTGGAGCCATATGGTGTCTTGGCAGTCTGAGATGTTTTACTCCTTCAAGAACTGTCCCAAAAAAGGGTATGAGCTCAATTAAAAATTCTCAACGGGCAAATACTGGTCTGATATGGCTGCATATCCTTTTAGGGTAGATTCTGGCAGCTGATCGTCTAAGAGGGATTGGAGAAATGACAGCACCATCACCAACCCCACCAGAAATTGGACCCAAGCCCTTTGTGCTGCACAAATGATGGAACCTATGTAATCCTCCAGGATAGAACACTCTGGGAGGAGGGCCTCTGGCTGCCTGGTGGGTTGAAAGAACTCCTATATATGCTATTTGACATAAGGACCTTTTCTTGCATTTGTGTCTTGTTACAACTTCTGACTAGCAGTTCAAGTTGTCCCCAATCAGGGGTCAAATTTACAGCCTGCAGATGCATAGGTGCTATAGCTGTGCTAGAGAACTTAATGATGAGACATATTTGTCAGAACTATTGGCAGGAAGGGAAATGGAAGCATACAACAGGCCCTGGGGCCATTGGACTGCTACAGAATGGAGCCATATATGTGGAATCATTAACCCTGCTGGACAGCAAAAATTGTTCATCACCCAACTGTGAATCGATGAAGACCATAAGAATACCTGGGTCTACCTAAGATAATCTGGGAGCTGGTCCATGCAGTTCACAGGACCCCAATGACGGCCGAGTCAAAAGGCACAAAGCCCATACACGCACCTGCAGTTGTTCTACACCCACTTTACCATGGTTTCTCTTAGAACATGCTTCCTGTCTGGTACAGGCTAAACATCCTTCTCTGTCATTGGTTCACCATCAGACTGCTAGCATGCCTGCCCTGTCACAAGGTGACCTGAAGAAGACACTCATGTCACCCTCAACTGACATGGGTCACTATGGAGACTCTGACTCAACCATAAAATGGAAACCTCAGGTAAAAGGTGTCCTCAGGCTTATTTCAAATAGCATTATAAACACCTGTTGCAGGGTCAGTTTCTCTCTAATTTTACACCAGCGAGTACCCCTCACACTCACATGCTGGTTTATTAAGGACATTCCTTAACATTCTACACCAGCTACATTTGATAGCACAGGAAAAGAGGCACCAAGCAGCAGCCACATCACTACAAAAATAAATAAACTAAATCCACTCTTTCTCTTTACGAGAAAGTATTTCTTAGTGGAAATAGTGAAATTAACTACATGAATGCCATTGTATTGGGGGTGGTTTATTCACTTTACCATTTCCTAAAAAAAAAAAAAAACTCAGAAAGGATGACCCATATGGCAGTGTGTTGCATAATACAAAATAAAATACTATTTGACAATGAGAACTTTGTCCACTCTGAATTGCGGTGATGCGGGTGTCCTGTTTGGGCCTGGTTAGTTATAGTTAGCACAGGGTAGCTTATCATTACAAATGGACTAATGATATTTTTTAAATTATACCAGTGTTTTTTATTACAAAATCTAAAGACATCTGTTTCTGAACAGAATCACACACACAAAAAAACAAGAATCATGCCGCAAGACAATGACCAAATCAATGCAGCACAAAGGTTTGACAACAGATAATAAATGAAAAATATTTTAACCAGTCATGAAAATGGGACATCGCATGAATAAATGAAAGACTTATTGTTGACTAATGGGTTTTCACCTTCACTTTTAGGACTTATGAGTATCTAATAATTTATAAAACCAAAACTTTTAAACACAAATTCAATACACTAAAATGTAGCACACACAGTATTTGTCAGAGATTAAAATGATCAGTTCATAGTGTTTCATCATATATATTAAAAGGTATATGAGCATGCATCAGTAAATTGATTATCTACATCTATCTTGTCTTTTCTTATTTACATGTGTAACAGGTGGGATCAAAACAGACTGAAAGCCTGTTCAAACATTTACAATATCAACTGTAGTCCAAAACTAAAGCACGTCATTTCATAAGGGCTAACTGTATAACTCAGGGATGTCCAGTTCTGGTCCTTGAGGACCACTCTCTTGCAAATTTTAGATTTTTCTGATCTAACACACCTGATTCAAATGAAATAATCTCCTCAACAGCATGCTGTCTAGTTCAAGCCTAAGTCAGGCCTGGAGTTAGACATCCCTATTACTTACTGTGAGATCTAGTAAAATCTTGCAAATGTAACATGCAACAAAAGTATAACAACTAAACTGAGCCAACAGGCACTGCTTGTATGAATATATCTTAAAGATGTGGGATTTACACTAAATAGAGCTTTATGCTAAGACTATCCAGACAGTGTGCTTTCATTTAAGTCAGAAAAGATGCTGGACATTAATCCCATTATGTGGTGTGGTTTACACTATTGTCCCAACTCTATTAAAGAACTGACAGCATCGGTTCTTGGTGAATGATAGTGGCTTGCTCGCTCTTGACTGTTGGGTGGAAACAAAATAAAATAAATCAATAAAGCATTCCAGATTTTCATGCATTTTAATTTACGGTCATGTTGACATTCATTAACTCTTTCATGCATAGTGGCTATATAGAGGACACCTATTAACAAGCCTTTTTCTTGCATATTCATGAATGAGGATGCTATTTTTGTAAATAAACCACTTCAGTGGATGTTAGTGAGTAATCCAATACATTTCCACTCACTTGAAAATAAATATGTGATATAATTTAACATAATGTAATTACGCAAGTTTGCTTTTGCTATAAATAGAAATAGAAAATGATACAACTATATTTTATACCACATTTACATAATATAATTATGATTATATATTATTTTATAAAAAAAAATTACAGAATACATTAAAATAAATAATATTATAAATTCTAAATATCACGAATAAACAAAAATAATACCATTGCATATGTCTGTAGAGGTAAAATAATGTATTTTTAAAAATATGTTTTTCATGAATTCATGCATGAAAGGGTTAAAAAATCATTTATTTCTTATAAGGTCTTAAAACTTCATGCCATTGGTTTGCTAATAAAGGGGGTTCTACAAACGACTGAATTATTGGATGTGTTTAGCTTTTCACAAATACCCCTTATTAAAACACAGACAAAGGAGACATAATTTTTTTCTAAAAATTACACATGCAGGCTAAATTATTTTTTTTCCACACTAAAGATGCTCAAATGTTCTGAAACAAGAAAAGATGGTAACTGTCCAATTACCTCTATAAAGTGGGTAAAAGGGGAAATATTTCCTCACAAAGCCAATAGAAGGCCAGACGGGACACAAAGTGGGAGGAATTATAAAGAGCAACATTAGTGGCAGATGTGGAGGGAAGCCAAGACTCATTCTGAGCAGCCAGGCTCAGGCAAACTGATTTTACCCACCGTCATAGACGCACTGTTTCAGCGCTGCACTGAAGGTGAGGGGAGGGTCGCAAAAACAGTGAAAGGAGCCGGGCGTGTTCTCACACCTCCCGTTCTTACAGTACGAGGGGTCCTGGCACTCATTCACATCTGCAAAGGGCACCACAGACACTGATTACAGTATGAACATCTGCTTGGGGCCAGCTATTGTGTTGCATCATGAAATTCAGAACAGTTCAGTCCTGCAGTAAATCTTCCATTTGGGATGTTTCCCATTTAGTTTTTAGTTTAAATGTTCTTGATAAACTGTTGAGTGAGGTGTCTTTGCCTTATTCAGTTCACCTCTTTGTCTGTCGGGACGATGCTGGATTGAATGAAAAGAACTTGGACACAGTCCCACAGCAAACAGAACATTTCAAACTCTGAACTACAACATTTATTGAAGTGATATTATGCTTACTAAATGTACTGCTATAATAATGCCCACTGGATAATGTTATGTCTGCCTCCTTAAATAATGACAATAAATATTTCAACCAAATAATCAATCAATGTTAGGTGCAAAGTTATGACACAATTTGGTCAAGCACAATGCTGCATCTCCTTTAAAGTAACCACAAAGTGTTCCAGCTGCCAGCATCTGCATTGTTTGGAAAGCAGATTGGTTGAAAGGGTACTGCTTCATAAGCCAGTGTGTCTATTACAAGATGTACTATGTGGAGGGAGCTTCTGTTGCTTCACTTCTGTTCTGTTTTGCTCTTTAAGCTTGGATTAAACCAGGTGTAGTTAGACTGAAACATAAAGAATCAGGGCCTTCTAAATATTCATGTGGAAAAACTAAGAATAGATGTCACTGAGGTTTCTCAGCTGTTCTATAAACCCTGCTTTTCTACTTCCAGACCATTACAAGACAAGCTCCACCCACATTTATTTACAATGAAAATTTTAAAACAACTTAGTACACTCAACGCTTTCCTAAACTCACAGGCTCATGCAAAGAGCACAAGTCCACATGGATGTTCGTCACTATCCATCCACTCATCCACTGTTATGTCATGTGTTCATGTCAGTATTTGGATGTCTCCAATGCTAGCTGCAAATGATTTGTTTTAAAGCCAAAATTTTAGTCCCAAGCCAAGGATTTTAAACATAAATTAGACTAAAGATAAAGATTACACAGAACTTGGGTCTTTAGTCAAAACAGTTACAGTGTCTGTTTTACTTCTGCCAGTGATTCAAACCAGAGGTCAACGACATGATTCCGAATAACATGACAAAAATAGGAAAACTTGTAACAGTTTGGCAGAAATTCAAGCAGATCTTACAGCAAATAATTACAAAGCTAACCAGTGACAGGAGTTATGTAATAAATAAATTGAATATAAATTAAGGTTTACATCACATGTAAAACATTTGTTCATTAACTGCCTATAACTTGATTAAAAAAATATAGTTTCCCAGTTGTGCAAAGGCACAAGATTCTTTGTGTGGTTCATCTCAGACAGTTTGATAAAATTATGTTGGGACTATTTTTTAGCTGCATTGCCTGAACTTAGTGCTTTATGGATTATTGGTACTTTCAGGATGAGACTTGTTGCACTAAGAGTGTTCAGTTGACTGAGGCACTCATGTCTCATGTTTAGCTTTCCCTGACAGTCTTCTTACAATCAAAGACTTATTTTCTTTTATTTAAAAAAATAATCTGTTTACCTTCAACAAACTCACGACCTGTTGAGTGGGTCGGAGAGGAATAGTACTTGCTGTGGTGATTAAGCAAGATTCAGGACGTAGAGCGAGAGAGCCAAGATAAAAACACTCAAACCTTCACGCAACATGGTGGGAAGTTGCCACATTTATCTACTTTATCTGTGTATGTAGTGAGAAGAGGCTAAAGCCATAAATAATGTCTTCATCATCCTGTTAAACAATTTCATTCAAACATTCACACACTGGTCACTTTTCCATTCCTCCCTCTTCAGTCATGCACGGATATTAAGTGCAGTATGGTAATCGTCTTTTGACAGTTGTGGTTTTTCTGATGACATTTCAAGTTGACACAATAATTCATGTTAAAGTATCCAGTCAGCATATAAACATGGTAGTCTGACTGAAATTCTATGAGACTGAAGCTTTCAAAGCCAGAATAACACACTTTCATAATGCAGATTAGTTAACACCAACTCAGCCAAATTCCCAGTAAGTATTCACATATTTCTCTGCTACTGTATCAGACAAATGAAAAAAAGCCCAATAAGTGTCCAAGTCCATTCATAATAAAGCAACAGCATTTTTTCATTTTGCTCTAATAAATCCTGATTTTTCTATTCATAGTTATGTGAAAAAAAACCTCACAATTCAGGAAACCTGAAGACGTCTTTGCAATAAATTTGAGTTCTACTTACATGTACCATGATATGTAAAGATTAACAGAGAAAATAAGCAACAGTAAAATACCTCAGTGTACTTTGAAAATAATTAAGACCCCCTCCTTCCAACACCACCCCCCTTCCTGAGGTCTCTATAGATTAAACTAAATGTAGCCACAGAATGAGTAAAAAAGAAAAGGTATTGCCGCTAATTATTCAAGGTGAAACCATGTGTCTCTTAATGTGGCAGCTTTTGATATTTGTGCTGAGTTTAAAACACATGTTTGTTTATATGTCAGCTCTAGTCAGATTTCTGTTTCAAAATACTACATAAAAGCAGCCGTCAGAAATTCACACATGACACTGAAACAGTCCGTTGGCACCAGATTAATAGAAAACTTGTAAAAAAAAAAAAAAAAAAGAAAAAAAAAAAAGGCTATTTTGGCTGATGTTTGCTTCAGATCTAATTTGAAATAGAAAAATAAACTATCAATCTGAAGTGTCCCATTGATATATTTATTGAGTACTATATATTTTTGGTCAATAAAGAAAAAAGAAACCACATTTAGCAATTTTAACAGATGATCCTCTTTTTGAGTACTGCGAAAGGTTTGCAGAATATATCAACCTTCATTTTTAAGTTGTCACTCACCAGCCTGCTCCTCAGGAGTCACGCAACTGTTGCGGTCAATCGCTAGAGTCCAGGGGGGTGTGCAAACGCAGTAGTAGGACCCCAAGGTGTCCACACAGAAACCATTCTTACAGTTTTCTGGGTTCTCGCACTCATTCACGTCTGTGTGACAAAAACATCAGAGTGTTCATGATCAGCAGCCTCTGTCGACCAAAGTGGTTTAAGCTCAGAGAACAGTTTACAGACCTATTACTGTGGCCATTACACACTTCTTCTTGTTGGTGTCTGGGGTCCAGGGCCGGTTGCAGATGCAGTAGAAGGAGCCCTCGGTGTTGACACACTGACCATTAGTGCACAGAGACTCATCGTGGCATTCGTTCACATCTGAGGGAGAACATGCAGCCATATAAGAGATACACTAATTGGCTACAGATTTTTGCAGATCATGCCGTGTATCAGAGCCCTTACCGATGCACTCGAGAAGGTTGCCGTCATAGTAGAAGCCTTGTTGACAGTAACACTCATAGCCTGGCATTGTGTTCTCGCAGCGACCTTTCTTACAGATTTCCTCAGCAAATAAGGAGCACTCATCAATATCTGCAAGTAAGAAGCAAAAGACTAAACTTCTTTTTCACACGAGTGACTAACTGTAAACATGAGAAACTACCAACATCTTTGGTTGAATACAGTGGTAGTAGTAGTCTTATATACTGATGAGGTTTATCTCTGTGCAACATCAATGTGTAGTATGTGTATGTTCTTATTGAAATTACACAGCATCTACCGTGGTATGCAGGTAGGCTGTACTGGAGTCCTTCTTCGTAGTAGAGACCTTGTCCATTTGGACACAGGAAGTGGAACTCAGCTGGATTTGAGAAGACAGAAGTTTAACAAACAGTAAATTAAAGGTACAGAAGATAAATCCTAAAACTACAAAGATCGGTCACTTTTTTCAGTGCTAATAAGAACTCTGTTACAAACACACCTGAGTGGGAGACTGGGCAGGGGTGGATCTCACAATGGTCTCCCCAGCCTACTCCAATGGAGCAGCAGCACTCCTGCTTGGTGACGTTGGTGGCCAGGACGCTGTCACAGAACACAGTGTCATCCAGGTTCAGGTAGCACTCCTTCTTCTCGTCTGTCTGCATTCGAACTGCTGCAGGACAAAACAGGGAGCAGATGCAAAAAAAAAGAAAAAAAGAGAGGATTTGGCGGCTTTTTTGTGCATCTTATTTAATGTAATTATAGACTATAATCGCATGATTTTAGGTCTTTAGAATCAGTTTGAATTTAAGTAAAATACTTTGAGTGCATATTCACAGTGATAGGTGAAGTTCTGCACAAAACCAAGCTTACCCTCACAGCTGTGTCCATCCTCTGAGAGGACATAACCGTGATTGCAGACACACACGTATGAGCCTGGTCTGTTCTCACATATGCCGTAGGGCTGGCAGAGACTCCTGTCTGCAGTACATTCATCGGTGTCTGAAAGCAAACATCACAGAGTCTTGACAGTATTCATCACAATCAAACACCATCTGAGTGGTAAATACAGAAATAATTTACCAACATGTAAAATTTCCAGAAATATATGAATAAATAAAAAAATGTTGGAATGATGTCACAGAAATCAGTAGGTCACTTATGGTTTAACTGATTTGAAATAACAAAACAAGACGCATTAAATTCTGCATAAATTAGAATAAAACACGTGTGATTTTTCATTAAGACATTGATTTAATAAGAAATATACGAAATGAGGTTTCTGCATGAGTCTGATGTTTTGTCAGGGGTTTGAAGAGACTGACCTTGGCATTCCCTGCCTCCAACCAGAGTGTATCCCTTCTGGCACTCACAGTGGTACGAACCCATGTTGTTAATACAACGGCCGTTCAGACAGTTTGATGGCCTCTCACACTCATTGATATCTGAATGGAAGGAAAAAGCAAAACAAAAAGGAATGAGACTGGGGATTGTGGTAAAGCTCTGAATCAGATATTACAATAGGATTTGGATCTGAACTTGTCGCAAGCCTTGCCAGGACTCTCATTTCTTTCTATATGAAGAAAGTTTTGGTTAACTGTTCTGCAATAAAACCCATTACTCTAGTGTAGATCATGTTTTCCGACACTGCTGCAGTGCATCACACCCAAATAATCTTGTGTACTCTTTAGTTTTTATAATGTAATGCATACAGCCAAGACATTCAGTTCCAGAAACATCAAGAATATTAGCAAACCTCCTCTGTTTGACAAAATGGAGGTTTGTTTTTTTTTTCTAAAAAAAAAAACCCCAAAACAAAACAAAATTATACGCTTTGACAAAATGTTCTACATCTTTCCACGATATTTTCTCCCAGAAAGAGTTTGGCTTCCTCAGGTAAATTTTGGTAAACTGATGTAACTTTTCTATGTTTTTATGTCAATAGAAAGTTTGCCCTGAGACTCTGGTCATAATGTTGCTTTTCATTCAGATGGAAATGGTTAGCGTGAGCCAACTGCACGCCGGGAAAGTAAGTTGATCAGATTTCTTTATCTCTTTCCCTTCATGTACATCAGCTACAGTCCCATGAGTCTCATAAATTTCCTGACAGCAGCATTAACACCAAACAAGGATGGACTTGTAACCTCGAGACTGTCCATTCGTCCATCCATAAGAGATGTAATGATGTAATGATGGGTTATTACAACAGTTGTTTTGGAAAAGTGGTTCACTGACACTCAAAACAATATTATTGGCATTAAAGTTTGCGTTATGCAGTCTTAATATTATTTAATTTTCAGTCATTCAGCTGAAAAATAAGTTATATATATATATATATATCTATATCTATATCTATATATATATATATATATATATATATATATATATATATATATATATATATATATATATATATATATATATATATATAGATATAGATATATATATGTGTGTGTGATTTTTCATGGCTCAACATTTGGATGTGTGTAAAATAAAAAAAAGAAACATTTGTTCTTCATTGTATTGTTTTTAAGCATGAAAAGGGCTATACAAATAAAGTTTGATTTGATTTGATTTGATTGATCCAGTTTAAATGCATTGGTGTCTTGAGGAATTCCCACCTTCACAGTGGCTGCCCTCCTGTGTGCGCTGGTATCCTGGGTAGCACTGGCACTGGAAGGAGCCGTCTGTGTTGATGCAGCGCCCATAAGCACACAGCCAAGCATCTGCACACTCGTCAATGTCTGATCGGAAGAAAGATTTCAAACATTCAGTAGTTTGAATCTGCAAAACGTCTCGTATATTGATTAAAAAAAAAATGTAATGTACAAATTAAGGTAAAAAAGGATTTACCGCTGCAACTTTTGCTGTCGGCAGAATGGAGGAAACCCTCATTGCATAGGCAGCGGTAGGTACCGGGGAGGTTCTCACAACGGCCATTAGGACAGATGCCAGGCTGCTGACACTCATCAATGTCTGGTGATACATGAGAGATGTTTAGATGTTTTAACCTAACACTAAACAACTAAATACTTACTTTGTGATATAGCTGAGACTGTCACCACAACAGGACAGACTGACACGACCAAAATTATTTTACAGGCCTTTCTATAGTTTGGCTATATTACATAGGAATTTTTATATTATTTTGGTACTTTGGTATTTATTTCCTATCTATTTCACCCTTTTGAAATAAAAAAACCCCCCAAAACATTTGAATCTGATGTATTTTGCTTGAGGCAGGGTTTCACTCACCGTAGCAGGTGCCAGCATGAGCTTCATGACCAGGCAAGCAAGGAAAACACTCATAGGAGCCTGGTGTGTTCTCACACTGCTTATTGGGACAAGTGTTTGGATTTAAACACTCATTGATGTCTGGAATAAACATATAAAAGTCTTTCATTCTTGGTAAATACAATTACATTTGTACATATAATCCTATTCAACCAAAAACCTGTATTCTACATTAAGACACACTAAATATCCTTTACAAAAGTACAAAAGTCAGAAGTTTATAATAAAACTTGAACGTTTAATCTCTCAAATGGGCTGAAAAGGGCGGTATTATTTTTTCCAGATAAATATTTTTCCTCAAGTACTTTAAGCAGAGCTTTAGGTCTGAATCTGTGTTTTTGTACCTTCACAAACTGGATGACGGTGTGACTTGCTCCTGAAACCACTATGACATTCACACTTATAAGAACCAGGCAGGTTCACACAGTGGCCTCCAACTCCACAGATGTTTGGCTTGGAGCACTCGTTCACATCTGCAAAGCAACAAGGCAAGAGCTAGTCCAGGATCTGAATGCTTATAGAAGAGGAAAAGAAAACATTTTAACATAACATCACTCAGTCTAACTCACCGATGCACTTCAGTCTTCCATGCTGCACCATGTGTTTATAACCTGGGCGACACAGGCATTTATAAGACCCTACAGTGTTGACGCAGCGGCCTCTGCCATGACCGCACGGCTCTGACTCACACTCATTTTCATCTGGGCAAGAAGAGAGACAGCTGGTGAGAAAAGCACCATAAAAGGGTGATAAATATTATATACACACAAAGCGACAAAGGACAAAGTGCTTGGATTTCAGATAGCCTTCTCTGACATTACCTGTAGGCCAATAATGACTGAAAAATACACCTGTTTCAACAGCAGTATGAATGAACAGTGAGGGGGGGGCTCTGTTTCATGGTCTGGACTGAAGTGACCCATTGCAAATGCCTGGTATATCAGTAGTGATGAATTTCAATGGCAATCTTTTTCTACATTTTCCAAAATATAAACACATAAAGTCATCGAAGCTTGGAATTCAGCCCTGATATTCCAGATGTGAATCGTGTGTTGTCCCAGTTTTATGCGGTCTTTGTTTCAGTTTCTCTTGTTGAACAATTTATTCCACTGAACGATTAATGAGATCTAGACAGATCAGTCGCAGATGTCAAAAAGCAGACAGTACAGCAGATATTATAGTTTATTTCTTAAATGTCTGAGCTTAAGCAAGAGTTATTAGTATTATATATGAATTATATATAATATCTCCATGATTAGTAAACTTTAACCCTAAATCTGAAAAAGTTGAGAAAATATGGAAAATTAAAAAAAAGAAAGAAAGAAAGAAAAAAAGAATCATCATAGACCATTTAAAAACAACATAAGTGCTTTTTTGATCATCTTCATTTTATTTATCAATATAAACCAGTTGCAGCATTTCAGGCTTGAATCACCTTTTGAAGAAGCAAGCTGAGATGGATCAAGTCAAAAAGAAAAAAAGGTGATATTTCAGTTCAATCTGTTCCCTTCAGCCCAGTTTGCAGGACAAATGTAATGAAATAACAGCTGAAAGTCATTGCCTGCAATGCATGAGCATCGTTTTAGTGTTGTGGGAGAGAGCACCAGCAGGTAGCAAAAACTTTATTGTGCCAACATTCATTGGAATGTGCCGCTGGAAGGCAAAAATGGATGTATATAATGGATTGATATAAAACAGAACTATCTTAAGTTTGTATTATCTGGTCCTGATTAAAGAGTAAAAGTATTGTTTTGTTTTGCATTTTCCATGCTGCCCCAGATATTTCAGATTTAGGGTTGTATCACAAGAGAAGGTCTTTGTAATCAAACAATTAAAAAACACAAACATCAGTGAAAGATAGAACAATCCCATTATCAGCTTTTGTGTAACATAATGGGAATTTTCACTGGCAAAGAGCAGATTTTCAGCATCACTAAAGGGAAATGACCTTTGCTGTCAGTAAAACAAAAGAAACAAAATAAAAATTTCACATGTTTTCTCTGTCACTGTCTCTTACCCTCGCAGATCTTCATCGAGTTGAGATGGTAGCCCGGGTGACAGTGACAGATGTGGCCATTCAAGCTGTTCTCACACTCTCCGTGACCACAAATGTTTCTGCTTAGCTTACATTCATCTGTCTCTGCTTCAATGAAGGAAAAGAATGGAGCGACCAATGAGAAATACGATATATAGATATATATCCATATATCTATATATCTATATATCTACATACCTATATGTCTACCTATATATATATTCACAAATATATATATATATATATTTATAAAAGTTAGTCCATAATTTTCTATTAAATCCGATGGGAAGATGTGTCCAAACTTTTAACTGGTAGAGTATGTGAATGTAGCTAAGATAGCCTAAAGATTTTTTTATGTCAATATGTGCCTGAAGCAACAAGTTGCAGAGAAAACACAAGGTCATAAGTAAGCACATAAAACAAATCAGAATGAGAATAAAAGAGCAGATGCAGCACATAGAGAAGTTTGCAGTAGCGGCTTCCATATGTTCATAAGTTCTATCTTATTAATGATGTCTTGAGGGGAAATAATTGTATTGTTATGGAATTTTTAGTGTGTACCAAAATAATTTACTTTTAATTACCAGCAAAAAAGAAAAGAAAGCAATTATGGCAACTTCCATAAAACAGAATGAGTGTAAACAGAGCCCTAAGGCTGGTTCATGCTTCACAGTGGATTGCACACAACATGCACGGTGCCCAAAAGCATCAGTTGATTATTATGAAAGCATGCGAAGGACTCAGCTTCTAATTCTACTAATTCATATCTATTTCCAGCGCTGCGGATCGTCTTTTTGTTCAAAATGTGACATCACTCTACCTGCAAACTATTAAATCTAAGTCTATTAGGCAACTGATTGGAGAAAGTCAACATGTCATTTAATAGAGATGGATCCAAAGCTCACCACAGTATCTTCTCTGACTGGGGAATGTGGAGAGCTGGATGAAGCATTTCAGAGGTGCATGAAACATGAACCAGCATTTTAGAAATGCAACTCTTCATGAGGTGAAAAAAGAATTTGTGTTAAACTCACGGAAGACTTTTGTCTGTGTTTCGAGAGGGTCATTGCCTTGGGTCATTCGGATGATTGTCGGAGGGGTGGGTTTAACAACTGTGGATCCAACAGAGGAGATATGAAGTGGACAGACTTGCGCTATGACATGTTGAACTTTGGTCCTGACAGTTTAGTGTCAATCATACGAGGGCAACATTTCTACACTGTTCTGCCATTTAGTAGCAAGAAAGAAATGTTCCCCTTTATCGTTGCAGCTGAAGTACATTTAGTAACATGAGAGATTATATGATTACTTTCACTGGTGAAATTATACACAGGGTTATGTCTAATCATACTTAGGGTTATGTATTCGTGCTTGAAAATGAATGTTTACCAGGTACACGAGGTCTGGTGGAGCTGCTATGACCCTGCTGCACAGTGCTTGTCTCTGCAGGCTTCTCCTGCTTAAAAAGGAACAAAAAAATTTCACAACAGCAAAAGTAAACAGTGATTACTTAAAACCGAAATAAAACTTACCATTCTGTCTGGTTCTGAAAAGAAAAGACATAAACAGGGATGAAAACTAAACTTTAGTCATCATTAAGACAAAAGAACCAACAGTAGAGGTGATAAAAAGTGATAAAAACGTACCTTTATTGTCCTGCATAGGGGCAAAGATGTTGGGTGAAAGTGCTACAGTCTCTGTTATACTTTGGAGAAAGTATCCTTTCCCTGCTGGACAGATCTGCTTGAAGGCCACTAAATACCAAATAGAGAAGAAAAATGAGTGTTTTTATTTTTTACTTTTTACTATAGATATTAACATCTAACAGGCTGTAAAACAAGGATTTTGAGTTTTAGTCTGTTTTAGAATTATATCTCTGATATTTTCAAGGAAAAAGATGACTTCTTGAAACCGAATGTGACATCCACTAATGTGAAAAAAGTGCCATCTTGTTTGTGTAAAGGAAGATGCAATCAGCACGTAACATATAACACATCATCCTTATTTATTTTACAAAACCAAGCCAAAATGCAGAAGCAATGGCTTGTTAACACAATGTCAAAGAGGAAAAACGTTGGCAACAATCTTTGAGAGGGAACTGTAGCTGGCGAGGTTTCATGAAGCCAGTTCCAAACAATATGGAGTCCATTATTGTGCAGGAAGAGACATTATTCGCAACTGGAAAACATCCAAGACAGCTGTGATCTTCCCAGCAGTGGAACGTCCAAGCAAGTCCACCCAAACATCAGACCATGTCATGCCCACAGAAACTGCAGGAAACTCAAGAGTTATGGTATACCTCAGAATCTACAGGCCTTAGTTAGCATGTTAAGAGTTAAAGTTTCTGACAAGACAATTAAAAAAAGACTGAAGATGGACTGGCTTGATGGCATTTCAGGAAAAAAAAATATTCTCTTTTAAAAGAATACGACAGCACAGATGTCAAGTTGATCTTTAGCCAGGACACAGAGCAGAGGAGTAAAGTCTAAACAAAATAATTGGAATTTAAGCCTTCACAGCCTCGATGGCCATTTCCCCAACTATATAAAAAAAATACACCAAGATACTTGGAGTAAATAATCCAATTCATTAACAGCCAATTATTTTACTGAGTAATGAATTAATTGCAAAATCCATCAATGTCATTACAGATGATTCAAAACACAAAGGCTTTTAGTTTTTTTTTTTTTTTTTTTTTTTTATCACTTCAGACCTAATAAAGTTTACATTTTTCTAAATTCAATGTGCTGAAATTAGAATTTTTTTCTGATTTATACTTAATAAACTCTAAAGATAGATGAAATAGTTCCAACAAATCCTATTTGATACTCCTATGGTTATTACACTATCCTCATATATGACTACTGAGCACTCACCTGTGCCCACCTGAGGGCACATGTCACAGTTACGGCCCCAGGCTTTGCCCACCGTGCAGCAGCACATCTCCTGGGTGATGAGGTTGGACAGAGGGTGCTCGCAGCCCTTGGCTCCAGATACCATCAGGAAGCACTGACCTTGCTCAGCTGGGCTCTCGACTACAGGATGCAACATTGTTTTATTTGACAGTGATTTATCCTGGTGGAAAAGTCTCAGTTTGGAGGGAAAACAAGCTTTCATTCCAGTGGACATGAAATGCAAAGTGGTGAAGAGAGAAAAACCCACGGAGGCCCATCACTCACCAACACATCGATTCCTCTCCAAGACAAAACCAGACTTGCAGGAACATTTGAAGCTGCCCAGTGTGTTAAGACAGTCTCCGTTTTGACAGATTCCCTGCATGGAGCACTCGTTGATATCTTCAAAGTCAAGAAACAGGGAAAGGAAGAAGTGAATGCACAGTATCTTTATTACTTTTATTAAGTGTTTGAAAGCTAAAAAATGGTCAGAGCAAGTCCAAAACTGCCAGCGTTACCTTGACAGTGAGTGCTGTTGAACCTTTTATATCCTTGTGGACAGGTGGATCCATAGTCTTCCACAATAGTCTGTTTGACTGATGCATCTGTGGGAGCAGAAAGCCAGGGAAATAAAAACTACAAACCCCCAATTCTTTTTTTCAAATGTGTTCAATTTCAACTTTTAATTCAGAATTTCCAAAATCCTTGCAGCAAAGTTCAACTCGAATGACCCCAAAGTCATGTTTTTAGTCTGAACACCTCATTAACTATGCCTTCATAATCCCACATAGCTGTCATGCTAATAAAAACGTTTCATAGTTGCAGTCATGTTGTGTTTACTGACACTTCCAGAGCTTTAACTTCCAAAACAAGAGGAACACATCGTGGTCATATTTCAGTCGGATGACTTGTGAATCTTTATAAAAACAATATGATTGAAGTTTGGCGGCAGACTCCGACTTCGTCAGTCATCAAAGTGATGAGATCACATGGGAAAACAGCAGAGCATCTCGAATTGCTTGTCTAAACTAGCTTGCAGGTGTTGCTTCATTAGTTTTATGTCTAATATAACACTGGCTGCTGTCCACTTGGGAGATACAAAATATTTGTAGCATTTTTAAGACTGTGTTCAGAGGAATCAAAGTTACTATGGTTTGAACTACTTTCTATCCCTTTCCCACACACACACAACTACCTCCATCACTTTTCATCTGTGAAAATAAGAGACCATCAAAGTTCAGGAGATAGGTTGTGAAGAGGTGCGAAAGTCTTTATGATTTCAGATTTGTACATTTCAATGTGACTTAACACCGCCTGCTTTGGACTTTATTTGAAGGACAAGAAGCCTGTAAGGAGGCTGCAGTAGTATTCTCTTGCTGAGAGTTGATTAAGAAGATTAGATCACTTTCTTGCCAGTGCATGCCAAAAGGGCTAAAGATTTGTTTAGCATTAAGACTGAAAAGGAAAAAAAAAAAAACAGAAAACAATGCCAAAGATTTCCATCTTATCTTTTTTTTTTCTTTCAAATTTGTGTGTTACATGGCTTTTAAGGCACGCACTAATCCATAAACGTGAAATGTGAATGACTGTCTCCGAAAGCATATTAACTTCTTCTCGTAGCTACTCAAAATAGAATCCTTAAAATATAGATCAGCATCATATCTCTAGCAAATAATACCTGCTAGGGGTGGGAAAATTTAATCAAATTTTTTGCTTCAGAATTTTAAAATAGATTTTTTTCTTCAAAAATCTTTTTTTTTAAATTGATAAAAATAATCCATTATAAAGTTTTTGTCATTTTTCTTGTTTTTATTGATCTTTTTACTTGTCATCTTGGACATTATAGCAGCAGAATGATGGTCTGGCTACTGGGTTGCTTTTTCTGAACTGAAATCAAGAAAAATGACAAGCAAAAAAAAAAAAAGTTTTGAAATTTTAAAAATATTTTTAATCTACAAAAATCAGTAATATTGAAGAATTGAGAGAATCGCAATTTAAATCGAATCGGCACCCAAAATAATTGTAGTTGAATCGAATCTGGACAAAAGCATATCATCACAGCCCTAATACCTGCCTTATCAAGCATTTCTTTCTTTATCTTTCAAACTGTTTTCACACTTTAACTCCTAACACAGTGGAGTGTTTTGTCTTCTATGATGAAGGGACAGACTGTCAGACAGTTTTCTTACACAGGTGAGGGAACCCAGCATTTTGTGCGAAAGCACACTGAAGTGGGAAAAAAAAAACACGTTTGTGGACTACCTTTGTTATTTTCATGAAAAAGGAGGAGCTTCACGATGGACACGTGTTACAAAACTGACAGCACTGTGGCCGTGGACCCAGTCATCTACAAACTAACCAGACGTACCGTATCAGGTTTTGTCAAAGGCCGCATTGTCTGAGCAGAACTGGGAGACAGAATAATAGCAGAGTGGAAAAATGTGAGAAGCCAAGATTTTCTTGAAATTCAATCTTCAAGACGGTGATGACGGTGCCGCGCTGGGCAGGCCCATAGGAACATGCTTAAGTAGAGGACTATTTTCCACATTCTCCTTTTTCATCTCACTGTCTGGTTGCAGTTTCTTTGGTTTTCTCCCTCCCAGTTTTTCTCACACTCCTTACCACACATGCAACCCAAATCCTTACAAATCCTTTCCAACCTTTATTTAACTGAATACACAACAATGACAAGATATTTAATGTTCGGACTGATAAACCTTTTTGGTTTCTTTGCAAATAATATGGAACATTGACTGTGAAGGATGAGAAACTCTAAAAAAAAAAACCACCTGTTTGGACCATCCCACAGGTAAACAAGAGATGTAAACATTGTCCTGTTCCAGTTTTTTTGGAACATGTTGCAGGCATCAAATTCAAAGCGAGTGAACATTTGAAAAAGAAAAAACAATAAAGTTTATCAGTTTTAAGAGTGTCATATTTTGTCTGTATGTTGTGTATTTAATTTAAATCAGGTAAAAGGGATTTGAAAATCATTTTACTGTGTTTATGTTTACATTTCACACAACGCCAAAACTTCATTGGAATTGAGGTTGTACATCTAACTTTTATTAATTCATTATGAATGTGTGACATCTGTAAAACTGGATTAGAAGCCAATTTAAAGCAAAATAAGACCTTTCTACAAATTGTAACTCACTTGGTAATTTGGGGCACTGATAACACTTGTTTTGTCCCCATGAGTTCCCCACGCTGCCGCAGCAATCCTCCTGATTGGTGAGAACAGGTAGCGGTGTGCTGTTGCACTAAAGATGTAGAGATGCCATCAGTTTATATGACTACTAGATTTGTCAGATTAGGTGCCGATGCCTGCAGCTAAACTCACAGCTTGTTTTGGCGTGGTCTCCTGGAAGCAGCGTCCCTTCGGTTTGTTACGAGAGAGGATTGGGCGCCTTGTCTTGCCGGGGTGCTTGGTGTCAAAAATGTCAAGAGGATGGATGTCCACAGACGTGTCTGGAGAGTGGTGAACGCGTACGTTAATCTGCACTGAAAACAGAGAAATGGTCAACGATAGAGGAATGAGACACGCCAAAAACTAAACTTGAACATGATAAATACCTTCTGATGAGGGGTGTCCCGGCTGTGACATGGGTAGGGAGAAAACCGAATGTGTTTGTGTCAGCTGGGTGCGGCCTATGCTTGACTGTTCCACATGCTTTTGGCCATCTGGCTTCGGAAGTATAGGGTACATGGGCGGCTCGTTGCCGCGCGCTGCCTGAGCTTGCTGCGTGTGCTGGAGTGGAAACTGGCAGAGTCGACCGGTGAAGCCTGGAGGGCACAGGCAGTGCTTCCTGGAGCTGCATACTCCTCCGTTCATGCATGTCAGGGGACACACAACTGCATGAAGAAAAAAAAAAAAGAGCAAGATAAGACTGAATATGATAATACAAGAAGAAAGTATATTTTAAATAAGTCTAATCAGGCTGACGCAGCTGATCCTGTGTGGAACTTTTATATAATCTTTATTATCGTGTAAAAACCCAGATTATTTGGCCTGGGGTTAATGCACTTAGTATTCAGTGCATAATTTAATATACATAGAGTATATTTGGCAGAAAGATTGAGGGACTAGCAGCTTAAAGCAGAGCCATTCACTTTGAACTTTAGGACTGTAAAAGTCTCATCAGCTTGAAGGACTGAAAGCTCGCTCCAGTCAGACATCCGAGCAAGAAAGCAGGTAAAGTCATTGATCTATGTAATGGTTTCATTCTGACATATGGGAAAGATCTTGAAGTCTGTGGGAAAGCTGCTGGGTGAGGGGAGGTTCATATGGCACATGTACCATTCCCTGCACTTTTACGTGGTCTCCCACTGGTTTTATTCAGATACACAATGAAAATATCAGAGGAAAGAAATGATGAAAGAAAGCCTCCATGTAATTAATAAAACCCTCCTAAATTTACACATTTACCAATAATAATCACTCCAAAAAAATACAGATTAACTGGAAAAAAGTGTTTCATGATGAGAAAAAATGAATAAAATAAAACAAAGTTAAAAGTCATTTTGAATAGTAAAAGACCTTAAAATGTGTAGAAATTCAACATGTTTTATTGCAATATAAAATCATGGTTGTCAACTAAGATAACGTCATTACTGATGTGTTTTGCTTGCACTCCACTCGCCTTACGCACACCTGTACAGACACGCTGCAAAAGAGGAACAAAACCTAAAACATAGTGGAAACCATTAGATTCAAACTAATTTCACACTGGAATTCTACATAAATCAAATAAACAATTTCTTCTAATTGTTTTTGATTTGTTCAGCATGATGCAGTGCAAGTAGATTTTTCATTTATGCATTTATTACTCTGGTCCCCATGCCTAATTCGGCTGCATGGTGGTTGGTTGTTTGCACCACTGCTTCACAATAAGAAAGTTCCTGGTTTGAACCTCAGCTGTGTGAGGCGTGCAAGTTCTCCTAGTGCATGAATGGCTTCTCTCCATGTGCTTCTCTGCACTCTGACATTAGTAAAGCAGTGAAATTGTACACCAAACTGTTTCTTCACCAATATGTCAAGTTGCCGGGTCATTCATTGGTTCAGGATGAACATTTATGATAATAATAATTACAAAAACACACACGCATCGTTAATTTCATCAGTTATTTAGAGAGACATTTGCTCATCAAAAAGATTTATGTGTTACGGTTCGAATATAAATCAGTTCATACTTAAGTACAAGAGGATATTTGTGCCTCATGTGATGAAACACTCAAAGTATTTTGAGTGGAAAAACTGAAACACATAATGCTTCCAGCCACTGCTGTCTTCTTACCATCACCACATCAAATCTGTTTACATCTTTTCCCCCACATCCATTACAAATAGGACCAATTAGGAGAAGAGAGGAGAGGAGAGGAGAGGAGAGGAGAGGAGAGGAGAGGAGAGGAGAGGAGAGGAAGCCTCTTTCTACCAAGTTTGGACAGATGGAAGTAATTAGATGGGAACTGCCAAGGAGTCTGGGCGAAGGCGTAATTAAGAGACAAAATCACTTTAAACACAGCAGGGATATCCTCATATAGTGACAGTCTGACAAAAAAGAGAAGAAAAGATCAAACTGGAAGGTGAAACCAGCAGAATCTGAAAGCATGATGGATAATTCTGAATCAGCTTTTCACAAACACCATGTGTCAGTGGTGTTTAACTACACTGACTAAACACAGGCAGCAACACGCAGAATGAAGCAGGAAGGCTGCAGGCATGGCAGCAGAATGACAGCGAGCCGCACAGACTGAGGACTCCCTGCCTCAACTCTGTCGGACAGCAGTTTCCATTCTTCCAAGTTTGTCTCGGTTCTGAATTAACAGTTTGAGGAAGCTGGGAAAGATGCGGGGGATGAAAAGCGAGAATGCAGACAAAGGGGGAAAGCTAAAGCTCCTCTTTCCAAATGTTATTACACAATCCAAACCAACAGAGACGGAGGAGATGACATACTGCAGACAGAGTCTGGACTGAGTCTCCATCTGGCTGGGAAAGTGTCTGACTGAGACTGAGTGCTCCGATGTAGCGTGCTACACTAATGAAAACAAAGAAAAGGAGGGGAATCATGTTTCATACTCTGGGTTACGTTTCCCAGGGTGGAGACAGGGCTGAAGGTCATGTGAATGAGACCATTTGATGTTGTGAAATTAAACCAAAAATGATGTGAAACACAGTGTTATGTATCAGAGAAACAATACACTTCACATCATCATCTGAGACCTGTTCTCAGTATGAGACAATATTAATTGCGTGAACAAATAAACAGCAGCACTGTCCAAACTTCCCTCCTCAGCATGATGGAAGCCAAAATGGGATTCGCTTTGACAGAAGTAGGATGCTGCTGATAATTAAATGCAGGATTCCTCTTGGAAATGTGTCAACAGAAATCAAAACAGGAAACAAACAACAGGGAAACTGGACCAGCATCCTAAAAGAGATTTAAAAGACTGGGAAGTGTTTGTCACTCTTCCAGGCTTTCCACTCATTTCTACCGCCTTGTGGTTGGTTTTTAATATTTAAACCAGGAGACCTTTGAGTCACTCTGGTTCAGCATCAGGATATGTCGACCAACCAGCGTGTCTGTGATGACGCACAGCAACACAGTCATTTTTCAGTTGAAAAAAGTGACCATGTCAATAACTGTCTCACACAAAAGCAAAGTGGCTTTAAATCCCTCTATTCTTTCACATTTTCCTAAAAATTGACAAGTCGAAGTTGCTTTAAGTGGTGAAAATATACTTTTTCATGGTGTTCCTTGTGCATACATTTTAGCTCAGCTTCCATCCGTTGCTGCAAACAGATGACCCCTAAGAGTTGCTCCTCGAGTTCCACCTAAAAGAATGAAGCAATTATCCCTTAAAGTGACATGCTTTGTATCCAGAAAATTATTATTCATCTTGTGAATTATGATCGCCAAACTCTATTTTGTCATTAAATTTGGAGCATTGCCACATCACACCTATCCTCTGTGTAACGGCTCACAGTTGAACAGTAGAGTTACAAATTTTACATCTCCACTAAACCCAGAAACACGGGGGCGGGGTGTGTGTCGTTTTAAATTACATTTATATGAAGGTTTGGAGTGATAGATAGGCCTGTTTTCAGGAAATGTGGCGCCTTGTTTGTGTCAGTAAGCCTTTTACAGGGTCTGAATCCGCCCCTCTCATGTCTGAAAATATACTTCTGAAGTTGTGCAAAAAAATTTGGCAGCTCCGACTCTGCTGTTATGTATGAGTATTATCACAAAGATTTGGTCCAATACTAATAAGTATTTTTTCTCATGCCATCAAAAAAAAACAACAAAATGATTGAAAAAATAAACAGTTTCTTTAAGTTAAACTAACATTTGAAGACTTTTTTTGTAGGTTGGGCTAGTTTTTTTTTTGTGTGTGTGTCATTTTCTTTAACTGAAAACTTTGTGAATCAGGCTAGTTGTTCCTCTGCATTGAACCCTGTGTTATGTAGCAGCTCAATAAATCCATTTTAATTATAAGTGAGACTAACTTAAACAACATTTAACAGACAAAGTCTCATTCTTATACAGGGTGAACTATGTCCCAGGATTATCACATTTTAGCATCAAACCGAAGCCTTTAATAACAGCTGGCATTACCGCTGCACGTCATGCTCTCATAACTACATCCTGATTATTCCATTCTGTTTAAATAATCTGTGTTGGGTCTGTTTGCCTTCTGGGCTCCTGGAGGAATGAATGATTTGTTATAATCACACATAGTGAAACCTCTCCTTCACTTCTGTCCCCCCCTTCATTTGAGCTTGAGTCACGCCAGCAGTGCACAGCCTTAATGTTTTCAGCAGATCTTGTATGTAAGTGGGCGTGCTTGTCTGCGTGTGCTATTAAGTGGAGGGTGTATCGTCTCCCGGAGAGCTGCTGTGGTTACCAGACTGTGCCACATCATATACTGAAAATAGCAGAAAGCTTAAAAGCTGAGATCATAAGTGTTTTACTATCCAGCACACTCTTCCATTAAATCATCAGTTCTTTAGCAAAAACTGTATGATCCAAAATCCCCTCTTGCAAGCAAACGTTTCAGATGCAGCCACGCTCTGTTTTTCACTGCACCTTTGTCTTCGCAGATCTAACACATTCCTGAGTCTAAAGGTGGTATGTCATTAAAAAAAAAATCAAAACGTGCCTAAGAGTTATTTGGTGGTCTAAGTGAATGTGAGGTATGAACAGGGCTGCATGGCTGGCTGAAGGAGGGGAGGAGGTGGGACTTGTGAATGTGAAACAGTTCAGCTATCATGAACATTATTTTCCACATGTTCTAGTCAAAGAAAATGGAGGAAACTGGGAACAATCCAGGACTTGAAAATGACTCATTTTTGAATCTGTGATGTTTTTTTGTGAACAAAATCTTGATTAATAAACAGCATTGACCTAATTATGAATAACGACACACTATCTAAATGCATTGCCTTTTCCCAAAATATGTCTTCAACTCTGCTTAAATTGCATCCAAAGTTGAGTATCCTTTTTCTGTCCAAACTAATTCAGCTCTGAATGTTGGCTTGCAGGTATGTTTCAAGAGTCAGGAAACATCATTTTCCCACACAGCTCTGACTCAAGTACAGGAGTGAAGAGAAGTGGAAAAAAAGACAGGAGGAGGGGAGTCTGTCTTTAGGCTAGAAAGCCAAACATATATGGGATACATACAGTTTCTGAGACATTTTGCATATCTTCAATGTAGAAATTTTACTCAAAACCCTGATATACACCAAAAGATACTGGTCTCTTGCTCTATGGTGGACGCTAAAAAGCAGAGGACTACACCCTAATAATTTGGATCTATTACATGGTAATAAGTGGTAAAAAAAAACAAAAAAAAAAACATAAATTGTTCATTTTTTTCTTAGATTTTTTTAAGAGTCAAACAAAGACTTCAGTTTTAAAAAAAAGTTGACTTTTCTCCCCAGTTGTTCTCAGGTTGGGCATTAAAAGGTGAAGGTCTTATCATTGTTTCTCATGACATAATAGCAGCTGTGTCTAAATATTTCAGGTCTTCTCAGCACAAAAGGCTTGAGAGAATATCCCTTTGTCCTCATATCTGGGGTCAGGAGGCAAGGGACAACAGGTCAGCATGAAGCACTGAGGACGGACTGAAAATTCAGAGAATAAAAATAATGTCATACTTTATGGATTTTTATGATTCCTGACAATTTTTTTCCTTTAAGAAAAAAAAAAAACATACTGTACATTCCTCAGCTGCTAAGTAAGCAAGCCCAGTTAAACTAGCAGGAAACACTACAAAGACTCCATGTATGTCCATAAGAATAAAGGCAGAATCAACTATTTTCATACGTTTGATATGATCTATCTGGTGATAATTAATGAAACATTTATCCAAGCTAGTTATGAAAACTGTTGAAAGCAAAATAAGAAAATGAACATTTAATGACAAAATAAAGTAAGAAACAGACAGAAAGCTTGAAGCGTGTCCTTTGAGTGGCCTATGAAAACACTCTCACCCACACACACTCTTGTCTGTCTGGAGATGATGCATCGTCAGCCCCCTCCCTCACCACATCGTCTCTCAGCCGCACCCTCACCAGCACAAAAACAACAAATTACAGCTCCACAAACTGCTGCTTCCTGAACTGGAAACTACTACAGACATCACCCCAACCTTCCAGATGATGCAGCCACCAGATCTGAGCCTTTCCTTGACTAAAGTCTTCTGGCAGAACTTCAAATAGCAACTCTGCAGGATCCAGACACTCAACTGATGATGCCAGCTAAGTCACTTTCACTCTGATTCACCCCCTCGCTCAATCAACCAACTCAGACGTTCGCAAGTAGACATTTTTGGGCCAATGCGCAATTGTTTCCATGATTCTTTTGTGGGATTTCTCCAGAAGTCGAGCTTCCCATGATGCACTTTTCCAATCATAATGCTCACGAACAACATAAGTAATGCATTATTCAGTTTCGGTGGGATCAATTATCACAAACTCCGTTTGTGAAATACATTTTTATGATAAACTCTGAAACATTTCCTCAACCACCTTTCCCCCAGCATGCATTCAGGGGCTGCTTAAATGTCACAATACATTGTAATATCTGCTAATTCACTTCATACCAGCTTCGCTGTTGTTGTGCTGTCGCCAAGAATTACTGCAATCAGTGACTGAGTAAAAAATGTTTAATAACTTCAAAAATAAAAGCAAACCAACCAATTTGGTGTGTTTTGACAGTTTTACTGGTTTGGAGCATTCAGGTGTGTGTTAAAATGATGCCAAATAAAAAAAAAAAAAGTGTCCATCTATCTGGGAAGTATTAAGTTATCATCAACAAACAATTCAAGAGTCTCTTATTCTACAGAGACTAAGATACAAGTAGAAAACATTCAGGACAGTTGTCAGACTGCACTGGAGTGGATGTCTCCAGAAGTTTACCCCAAGATCAAACCCCGCATTGCTACGAGAAATGGCAAAAATCCCCAAAGAGCTACAACTCTGACATCACAGGCCTCAGCTGGCATGTTAAATGTTAAAGTTCCTGACATAATAATTAGAACAAAGACTGGACAAGTGTGGTTTTTTATGAAGGGTTGCCAGGAGAGAGCCTGTTCTGTCTAAAAAGAACATGGCAGCACAGATTAGGTTTGTAAAGCCGCATATGCACAAACCACAAGACGTGTGGAACAATGTCCTTTGGAGAGAAGAGGCCAGATTGGAGATGTCTGACCATGATGCACAGCACCATTTTTGGAGAAAACCAAACACCGCATATCAGCACAAACACCTCATACCAGCAGTCAAACATGGTGGTGGAGAGGGTTGATGAATTAAGCTTATTCTTCCAGCCACAGGACACTTTGCATCCATTTAGTCAGTCGACCATGAACTCTTCCGTATACCAAAGGTTTCTCAGGTCATTTATGAGGCCGTCTGCTTGGCTGAAAGTGGGTCATGTAGCAGAACAACAGTCTCTAACAAAGTACAGTCAGTTTTAGACTCAACTGAAATACTGTGTTGGATAGGTGTGTGTTGCAAACCTCAATGAAAGATGCAACAATGCAAGGAAGAGTGGGCCAAAACTCCCCCAAAGGATGTGAGAAATGAATGGTTTAAGACAATATTTTATCACATCTACATTATTATCACAGCTTTCCTCTTTAGTTGTATAGAAAAAAAAAAAAAAGTTGTGTAAAAATGACCAAAGTGTCACATTTCCCTACGATCACCAACAATGAGATAAAAACTGACTGAAGCCTGCTACACACTCCACAGGAAGCGAAAACTTTTTAACTTGTTCTCGAGAAGAAAATGACGTCATTTTGTTCTCGGGGACGTGACTGAAGACAGTTCTTGAAACGTCAGACTCGCAGAACTTTTTACTTGTGGGGCTCCGAGAAGTATTGTGTGATTGGTTGGAAATTTGAGATGGGCGTGGTTAACACGTAAAAACATGAAGCGGACAGTTAAAACAGGTTGTTTTTATAAAACAGCTGATTGAGGTGGTGAGAAAGTACGAACATTATAACATGTGGCATTAAAAGACAAGGCCTCATTAAAAAAAACCACCCCGCTGCAGACGAAGCTTCTTACGAAGTATGTATGGACCAGATGAAAAAGCGGCCTCGAGAACAAGAACAAAATTCTCGCTTCTTGCGGAGTATGAAACAACCTTGAGTCTTTTCCCGCTTTAATCGTGTGGTTTAATTGTGCTTCTGTATTCTGCTGTGGTCACAACATATCTGCCACACTTACAGTTCCAGTAACTCTGCCCAGTATTGTATAAGAAAGTGGTGAGGTTCAACTTACGGTCAATGAGAAACCAAAATAATAACCTAGAAGCAGCTAAAAGCAGAGCTTCAGTAACAGATGTTAACTCCCCGTGGGATCAGTTCAGTCAGCCTTTCGCAGACATCGTTATACAATCTCCTACTTCCACGACCAAAGAGAGCTTTGACTGATGACTCTTGCTCCCACAATGAGTGACAACATTTCTTGTTCAAGCTGCTAACTGGAGAATGCCTGCCGTCATATGACGTGCATCCCTTCGCCATCAGCTCCAAAAAGCAGGAAACCACATCCTCAAATACATCGACCCTTAACTGGCACTGTGAGACCACATACCACACCAAGCGAAGAGTCACATATGAGCTTAGCCCAACTCCTGCAGCTGAGACAGATGTGGCAGTAAATGACATAATTAGTGCCTTTTAGGAAAAAACACCAAGAAAAACGGAGCGGTGCTTTGGCTTCAGCTACCCAAACATCAGACTAACTGTCACCTGCGGCGTTCATTCATTTCCAGTCAACGTAAAACAACAGCTTGTTAACACAACATCGAGCTGAAGCTGTCACTCAGAAGATCAGGATGGTCTTCTGAGCGAGACGACTTCCAATCATCCTGATGAAAGTCAGACTCGGCCTTATATGATGCCATTTTTAACCTATCATGGAAATATGCAACGTGTACTGCAAAGTTCTTGGGTGGGCATGAATCCAGCAATGCCCCGTCCTGTCCCCCCTCCTCTGGCAGACATATATTTGTGGAAAGAGAGCCAGACAGTAACTTGGCCCCGGTGCAGATGATGTCATATAATGACTATCTAAAAAGCCTTTGGCTATAAGGACCAGCAGGGCAGGCAGGTAGAGGAGTGCTGACAGTGCTCTGTGGAGATTATGTCAGATACCTGCCCCGCGGGAACCTCAGCAGAGGAGCGCGTGGCAGGTAACGTCTGTAAGCTGCTCAGGCGCAGGCCGCGCTGGCAGAGCTTGTGCGTTTCTGTTTATCCTGGCTAATCGCTGCAGCTTCAGGGTCCTGCACGCCGTGGGTGCAGTCCCAAGCGCTCACATTCCTCCGAGTGGCTTTAAATAACTGCTGCGTTTCTCTCCCTCACTGCGCAAATGGGAGGAGAGTGTTAAAGATGGCAAAGAGGGTTGTTTGTTTGACTTGGGTTCAGTACACTGCTCTGGAGCACACTCACATCCAAATATGCACACAGTTCCCCTGTGAAGATTGGGGGGCCGGGGGTGGCGGCGGGCTCTAATTGCTGCTTTGTTTTCCAAATTTAACTTTATGTGATTCCTTTTTTTTTTCACTTGCTCAACAGTAGTGGCTTTTTTTCCAGAGAGACTGATGACATGCAAGAGTCTAATTTCATGGGAAACTCCAGCAGAGATTATGTGGATTTAGGCTCTGAATGAAAGGTGGGCTGCGAGCCTGAAAAAAGCAGGAGCAGCGAAAGCTGCCTGTGGACTTAACCCTTTTAACAACCAACCTGCATTTTTTTTTTTTTTTTTTTGGTGGCAGCTGCAGTGAAATCAAAAGAAATCAGATGGGATTCTTACCACCTTAATTCAGGCCGGATGTTTGTGTCTTGGTGTGTGTGTAGCTCTACACTGACCTGGCAGTGTTAAAATGATCATGAAAGCAGAGGCCTTCAAATAAGCTCATGTGTTGCCCGGTTGACAGGCATAAATAGACGGGGAGCGGTGGCAGAATGTGAACTTTGTATATTAAAACGCAACAAAGCAACATGATGCACACTTCATGTTAGAGGCTTTTCTGATGAATTAGCTGCAAATGACCGTGTGTTTGTGTTTGAGGGCATGTGAGAGTGGGAGCTGTGCCCGCCTTCGCTTCAGAGTTCAGTCCAACTTGTGGCATAAATCCGGAGTGCCACAGGTTTTTGGTTGCTCGCGTCAGACCGCCTTCTCTAAAGTTTGGCATGAATGAAAGAGGAGTGTGTGGGGAAGAGCAGAGGGCTTTGAAAGGCAAAATAAACTCACCTCCCTACACAGAGGGAAAGCAGAAACTGACCCAGCTTGACTGGAGTTAACTGACTTTTCTTCATTCTCAGGCTCTCATGGACCTCTGACCCATTCCAAGAGAAAACCAAAACAAACCATAAGGCTTCTACTGTCTTTTTACTCTGAAGACAAAACCACATGGGAAATCTTGGAATAGGCATTCCACTTGTCATCATGCCCATTTTGGGGGGAGACAAGCCCGGGCTTGGATATGATAACACCGCTTCCTGTGCAACATGAAGCCCCGTGTTCTGAAAAAGAAGGGAATCCGAAGCAGCTTGGACGTCTGGTGCCCAGATAAAGGCTGTATGCCAAAGAGAAGAGGAGGGGTAGCGACGCTCAGAGGGCGGTCCGCCAGCCGAGCAGCTGCTGTCGCCATGGCTGATGCATGGTCGTTGGAAGACGTGCACTTCAGATTCATAGAAATCCCAGCAGCAGTGTGCTGTTGGACGATTCAGTCAGACAAACACATGGCTGCGATAACAAAGACCGCATTCACATCATAATAAACAGGAACCCTGACAAGAAGCAACATGGAAGAGAGGACGTGATGGGATCAGTATTAAGTCAATTTAAAGTTTTTTTTTTACAGTTTTGTGCCTTAAAAACCAAAACATACTTCGAATTTCTTCCTCTTCTTTTATTTTATATATATATTTATTTAAATTTTTTGTATGCTTGTCTCCATCTGAATGCTGTTCTGATGAAAAAGGTGAGCTGAGCAGTAAATAGATGGAAATAAGCTCTCATTCCTGACATATGCAGTAAAAATGCAGAGCAATGTTGATACCACGTAAAGCCCATAAACAAGGCCCTGTACCTGGGCCTGTACTTTTAACAAGTTTAGGAAATGTACAGTGAAACACAGATTCCATAAATATTGAGAGCATATCAGATTTTTTTTTCATTAATCATTGTTTGACGACTACCATTCACCTGGCAGCGTCCCCTCAATCATTTCACTGTTGGTCACTCTTACCACTCCATGACAAGCTTTAATGAACAAGTAACATTGTTTTACACCTAAAACTAAATATGGTTCAAGCCTCCTCTGAAGCCAATGGGAAACAATTTAGTTTAGTTTTTACAAAACATTGTACTTTGGAATAAAATAGACATTTAAAACATCGTACGCTCCATCCAGAGTGACGCTGTGAGATGAAGCGGACGTAGTTCACGTTTTTATTGGCTGAAAAACATTTAGATCACAAAACATAGAACAGCAACTTTTCCCTCAGACTGGGAAAAACCTGACAACAAAAACTTCATCCTCAGAAGGCCGTGAACTTCTTATGGATGCTGCTAATCATTGACTAGTTGTTGAGACATCTGAGGTGAGGTTAGGTTTCATCACCATCCATGGAGCTACACCAAGTATTAATGCACTAAAGGTTTTGTTTGTTTTGCCCTTTTTAGTTTTTAAAAAGCATTCCTCCCTCAACGTACAAACTCCAGTCCACACAGTAATGTCTTCCAACTGTTAAAAGCAGGAATCTGAACTTGCTGTACTCATGTTTTGAGTGAGCTTCTTACACTTATTTGTCTAATAAACCAGATAACAACCAAAACCTGAATATTTCTTGGCCCTCAGCCTGATTCTGGTTGCAGATAATAAAGCACATGTGGTAAATGATATTTCTGAGAGAAACTATATTTCTGTAGAGGAGAGATTTAGTTGGCTTTGTTCATTCTGAGCCTCAGTCTTGCTGAAGATTGGCATCACAAGCGTTCAAATATGGAAAAGTCTTCATTGTTGCTGTCATAGCAATGCGCTGTTTTAACACAGGAGAGAGAAATTTCCACTTGTCCACACCACATTCCAGCTCTCACTACGAACAACACACATCTCCTGCTCAGGCTCAGGTCAAACCCTCTACTCTTTCTCCCCAGAAAATTCAGAGAACACCTTTTTTTTTTTTAGATACTTTAACCATGAGATCCAGAAGACAGGTGACTGCATGGTGATTTTCACTATCCACCACCAATGTGAGGTAGTGTGAGGTATTCCAAGAATCTAATGTGTCTCTGCTGAATAATTTAACACGGGAGTCCTAAAACATGACGCACCGTGTGGAAATTAAGGCAACAGAGGAGAGACTGGAGTGTGAGCCAGTTGTGACTCTACATGCTGTCAGAGGGGAAGAAAATTGTCACAACTCTACAACAGCAGGATTTACTGGAGGTTGAACAAAAAAAAAGAAAGGAAAACATCAGGCTGGTCTCCACAATTACAACGTTCCAGAGCAAAACTGTGTAGGAAGCAAAGCAATTATGAGTTATTTTTACTGCCTTTGCTGTTGTTTCTCTTCTATTTAAAACCAAAACATAAACTTGTGTACGCACCCAGAAAGGCTGGTAAAGTCCAGACAAAATCACTGACCTTAAAGGAACAAAGTGGGGTTGAAAGACGGAGTTTTTGTGGAATGAATGGAAGGTATATCTGGAGCCAATGTGTGTCTGCAGAAATGTGAAGCTGCAACACATTAGGCTGGCAAATGACTACTTCTGTCCTACCAGTTAGTACGTCCCTTTTCCAGTTACCTTTGGACTAAAATCAACCAACGTTCAAAAATCACTTCTTTTTTTTTTTTTTAATTATTATTCTTTACTCTGAGTGAGCATAATAAAGATCAGTGAGTTTCTGGGCAGGAGACTAACATAGACTGCAAGGCTCCATGTCTCACCACAGCTGATCTGATAGAGCGCAGTGAAGGCTCTACTCATGCCAACCAGATACTGGAGTCAGAGAGAGAAAGTGTAGATCGCAAGGGTACATTATATGTCGTGTAATGAGCCATGCCTTCCTAATTGAAGTGAAACTTTAATTTTTCCAGCATTTTGCAGCAATGCAACAGAGTTTAAAACCTCCTCACCTCATCTTAGCCACCTATTTATTTGCAGAGTTTCAGCCAAGCTGACAGGAGACTTATTGACACAAGTTTGCTGAGGATATCAGCAGCATGAAGCTGGCATAAGTTAGAAAGAAGAAAAGGACATTTCAGGGAATAAAGGAATTAATATGACAGGCAGTATTGTGTTATTTCATTCATTTTGACGACTGGAAAAGAGTATCACTTATTTGCAATTTTTAAAGATCAGTGGAGTGAAAGCACGTGTGGTACAAAGAGTTTAACATTATTGTATTTATTTTCTGTTCAGTTATGTCTACATTTTATTATTCCAAACTACAGAGCTTCAGACCATGAGCAGACTAAGACAAGAGGGCTTCAAATGTGTCCAATTTCAATCTTAAGGCAGAATATCCAAGTTTCTACAGAGAAAAAAAATCCTTAAAATGATTTTTTTTTATTTGTTTTAAAATAGGTGAAATGTAGGTCTCAAAAACTGTAAATAGATCTTGTACATAGGCTAATTTTATTTTCTATGCAACTCAAATCCAGCTGTCAGCTCACCTACACTGACCTCACCTGACAATTTACCCCATATGATGAATATTCTGTTAATGTCAGACTAAAGGCCCATCCTGAACCAACTTAAAATGAAAACAGAAACTAAAAAGAGACACGTGAATCTCTCAGCTATCACTGTGTCCTTCCACCACCCTGCAAGTGAAGCCCACCTAACTGTGATCCCAACACCTTCCAACTCTACCTATAGTAATAACATTAAAACAGTATATCATTCCACAGACACTTTTATAGAGTCCCATAGTTGTAATTAGCATTTTCATTGTCCACAAAGAGCCCTTTTATGAGCAAACAAACGGGCTTCCATCGCGCCCTCCGCAGCCTGTAAAGCTCAGAGGTCATGGCAGCGCAAATCCCAGCGACCTGTTCATGTCAGCTTTGTTTCACTCACCGACCCTGAAGCCCTGTCCGATGAGCGTGTCTCCCCCCTGTCCGTTCTCCGCGATCAGCGTGGTGTTGTTGCCCTGCTCGCACGTATCGTGGCACTGACCCTTCAGGCAGATCCGCCTGCAGATGAGAGGAGCGATGACCACCTTGAAGCGCTCCCGTGTGGAGGAGCGCTCCGCGCACCACACCAGCCTGTGGACGCTCAGCCAGATGACAAGCAGATGGGGGATCAGACTGGGCATCCTGGCATCCTTCACTGCCCTCCGCAGAGATCCGAGGACATGAAATCACAAGCTGAGGAGTTCGGCTCCAGCTCAAAGGCGCCTGCTTTGTTAACCGAGGGAAAAGTTTGACGTCTCATGCGGTTGAGGAAAAAAAAGCGAGTCCCCCTCCCGTTCCCCCCCCCTATGGAAAAAAAAATTTAAAAAAAAACAAACAACAAACTTTAAGTCCTTTGCTTAAAGAAGTGATCCGTCTGCGGAGCCGCCACGTTTGGCATCTTTGGAAAGATCTCGTTTGTTTTCTTTTAGTCCCTCTTCTCTCCCTTCTTCTTCTTCTCCTGTTGCTTTGGAAAGCTGGAGAGTTGGTGCGTGTGTGGGTTTGCGAGAGAAAGAAGGGAGGAGAGGAGAAGGGGTGTGAGCCAACCCTCTCTAAAGAAACCTGGCTGCAGGCCAGCCAGGCGGTGCAGGAGCAAAGCTGAGAGTGGTTTCCTTGTTGGTTATTCCTCCCAGCACCCCCTCCCCTCCTCTCCCCTCCTCTGCAGCCCCCGCACACACACACACACACCCACCCTGCAAATCACAGCTGCACAGCTGTGTGTGTCACTCTGACACACAAAAACTGTCACGAGCCTGTAATATATGACCTGATACACCTTTGTGTCTATTGAGAGTCATGTGTGTGAATATCTGAGTGGGACTGAGCGGTGGAAACTGATAAATCAACAACACTTGCAAATAAAGGAAAAGCCATTATCACCTTACTGATATGCTGCTGAAGCAACAAGCAATCACTTACATTTTATTATAGTGTCCTCCATGTTTCCGTCGGGGTCAGGTTGAGGTCAGCACCAGCACTTCCAGTTGTAGTTCAAATAAAATAATTCTCTGATTGAGAATACATAGATAATTATTCACACACAGAACAGATAAATAAATCAGGAGATGCGTACAAATCATCGTCATGGGGATTGTTTTGCTTTCACGCTCTTGAAATCCAGTTCAGTTCAATGCGTGTGCTGGTTCATGGCAAGTCTTCTCAATTCCCAGTTAAAGATATGACACAGTTCAATTCAATTCACCAGTCTGTCCAGTTCATTATAATGGTTTATGCATAAATCAAACCACAAAGCTATGGAAACCAACAGTTTGTATCTGCTCTTCTCTTTGATTTAGTTTTTATTTGAAGAGATTTTAAATCAAGATATTTTTTCTAAGAGATAAAGGATTAAACTTTTAAATTTCACATCAACAAAATAACCGGAGAAAATGTTTCTCTGGGTTTTTCCATTTGTTCTAAACACAATTAAACAAACAAAAAAAAGTTTTAGTAAATGGTCGCGATGTTAAAAGAAGTTAATAATAATGTGACAACATTGAAATGGTTTAAATTTGATAAATTATAACAAACGCCTAGTTTGGGTTTTATATTCCCAAGCCAGTTGGTAAAGATCCTCAGACTGGTTTTATTTCCATATTTTTGGAAAAAGAAATTAATTAAAGTCACTGCAAATTTACTTCTACCAAATGGTAGAACAGGACCTTAAAGGGTTAAATAAGAAATATACTACATGGATCTCATCCAGCTGCATATTCCAGCCTCTACCTGGCAGTTGGAGCAACAACTAGTAATTTTATTTTCAATTAAACACATAATATCACATTTTAATGCTTGTTTATTTCAAAACAAGTTGACATACAAGAAACTGAATCTGAAAGTTTCTATGTCAGTTTTCATCCACATAAAAATGATAATATGTGAAACTTAATATATGAAACTTTTGGTCAAACCTGTCATGTAAACCCTTAAACCTAGTTCATTCTATTTCACTGTCATAAGACTGAGCATGATGGCTCTATTTTAAAGGAAGCTCTCAGATTGAAGTTCCTGAACTGGCCTTCATACATTTGTATCTTTAAAAAAAGAAAAAAATAAATTTTTTGTTGCCTTTCTTCCCTGACTGAAAAGGTCAGTCTGCTTATGTTCACAGAAAAGCTTTTCTTCTTTCGAAACTATTTTCTCACACTTCATAGTTATCTGTCTCTAAGCTGCAATTCCTTCTGTGTCACCATGTTCAGTCAGTTTACAGTTATTTTGTCTCTGTGTGTTTCTTCCTGTCTTCAGGGAACGTTTAAACAATTTGTTAAACACTAATTATCTATCTTGCACTGTACAATGTAACATCAGTATCTGTAAATATCTGGTTAATGTATCTTAATATTGATCTAGTTTCAGTCATGCCAGTTTAAAATAAACTATTAGAAATGTGGAAAACAAAACAATAAAAACAAAAAAAAAAATCAAATCAAGGGAAATCAGAGTAATTAATATAAGTTCATGAGGAATGGTGACAGTGGGAGCACAGGATTTCCCACAACCCAATTCATTTCTATAAACTACAAATTAGATATAATTAACTGTGTGCAAACTTTAAAATTTTACCTGTATATCAATAAAAGTTGACATTAAACTCTTTTCTTATAGTTGATCAACAATTCAAATGACAGAAATGTCATAAAACATCTAAATTAAACAGCCATATTTACTTTCCAATCATCCAGGCTAAAATATCTCAAAGTTGCTTTTGGTTAATTTTCTTTTATCCTCTTGTTTTGTATTATTTAGGAATAAAAGAATTAAAATAAATGAATAAATGACTAAACTGACATGATATCAGCAATAATCCACCTTTCACCAGAGTTTTGGAGTACAGCTGTTCTGCTCTCCAGTTACCAGGCATCCCAGTGTTTAAATCCAGTTATCCAGGCAACTGCAGCACCATCACAAACATGTCTGTTGTCTGACATTAGTTTAAGTATAAACCACCTGACTCCACACACACCACGTTCCTGCTCCAAAATGAGAACAGTTTCGAATCCATCAATAACATAAAGGCAGGTGGTCCTGAAATCGTTGTATGTCTTGGAAACAAAAATAACATCTTATAAAACATTTCTTTTCATTTAAGTGAAATGAATCAAATCAAGGGTTTTTCCACAACCTCATCAACTTCTCGTTTATAAAAGTTTAACAAACCAAAACCAGTAAATATGAATATTTCCCAGTAAACGGAGGGCAACCAGATAGCCATACAGGGAGAATGAGCAGGAACCCCGTAGCTGTGCCCACCGGGCCACCTTCTTTGTAACCAGCAGGTATATTTTTCTGAACACTTCCCATGAGAAGCTTGACTCTCTGGACCCAGCAGGTCTGTTCTGCAACCGGTCCATCCTTGTCAGTAAGCCTGACAAACTTATGATGATGATGATGCATGTACACTCATATTTTCTTTTCAGGGTGGAAATGTTAACAGAAGCAGCAGAAAAGGTTCCTTTTGAGGTCAAAAGTGTATAAATCCATGTTATGGCCTGCAAACATGTGACCTGTCTGCAGTGCAGCCTGTTGTGTTGTTTACATCCCTGCAGAATCTCCAGTATCAGTGTGGATGACCAAACAGCACCGTGCCAATGCGCCTTGCCATCGTAGCAGATGAAAGTCAGGCAGTAAGCGACACCAGGCTGTCTGCTGGTGCGCGCTCTGACGCCTCACCTCATTCCAGGGATGTCATCAGCGGTGACTCTCGCCTGGGAAAAGCCAGTATGCCGATCAACCACAGGTATTCACCGGTGTAAGGTCTGCAGGGGTCTGGCAGTCTACGGGGTCACGTGGGCGAGAGGCAAAGAAGAAAGAAACAACAAAAAGTAAAAGGGACAGAATGAGAGCTGAGTCACTTCCTCTGCAAAAAAAAAGAAAAAAAAGAAAAAGCGACTTTTCCACAAAGAAAAAGCGACTTTCAGTCGCTGAGGAAATGACTGCATGAGCCTGCACAGAGTTCACAGTCCGCTCTCACATTTCTCTGCCTGAGCTGCTCGCCACCGCCGCATCGCCGGCTGCCAAGACACACACTTCAACACACACACTCAATGTAAACACATTGTAGGTCACACAAAAGCCATCCCTGAGTATTTGTTATACAATATAATTACTTTCATTTTGCAAAATGAGACCTGAATGTTTCTTCGCTGATCCAGATGATAATGAGAGAAACAGAGGAGACAAACAACCGTGCTGCTAAAAACTAAAAATAACTTTGTAACTGCTGACTGCTTGGAAGTTGAGCTATTATTGGGATAAAAGCTGCAATAGAGCAAAGTGCAGCAGAGCGGAAGGAGCTTTATTAACCGTAGAAACTTTATGTACAACATTCCTGTTAAACCTTTCACTGCTTTTTGTTTTTCAGTGGCAGGACTTGATGTCAAGTTCAGTGGAAATAAAAGCAGCTTTATGAACACGCAGCAGCTTCTGATGGACGCCTGGTGCACTGCTTTATCCAGAAAGGAAAAGGCACATTGATTACAAGGCTCCGAGTGTTTTTCCTTCACACAGAGAGGGGAAAAAAGGGGCTTTGCTGGCGTGAAGAGTGTGTCTGTGTGTGTCGTCCTGGATCAGCTGCATATTATTCTGTTTATGACCAACATTTAGGAGCAGATCTGTGTTACGGTGTCACTTTGATTCTAAACTTCCGTCGTCTCCTTAAGGATGAATTGGAGGATTTTCATGATCTTTCTACGCAAAAAGAAGTTGAAACACTTCAACAGATGCATGATGACTCACCATAGAAGTATTTTTTATCAGTATACTGTATAAAAAAAAAAAGAGCATTAATGATTATCATTTAAACATACTGCAAGTTTGCACCAGTAAGAAGTCCAGTGGTTCCCAACCTGGGGTGCTCCAAAGAGCACAGGGGGTTTTGACAGTTCAGAGTTAGAAGGATGTAAATTGAGGCCATGTTTATTTGCTTTTTTTTTTTTTTTTTTTTTTTTAAATCATTGGGTGTTTCATTCACATGTATTTTCTGGGGCCAAAAAAACCCCACAAACTCTTCACCATGTTATTATAGAAACATGTCTGAGAAATGCCTTGATGCATGTCATTTATCCATATCTTGGAAAAACAAAAAAGGAGAAGGCAAGGTTTTATATTGCTAATAACCCTAACCTTGGTTTTATTGAGGCAGAAGGCATCGTTCACCGTGAGAGGATAGCAGAATAAAGCAGAAAACGGGGCGGGTGATTTTGGTAGATGTGTGAAAGGAAAAAAGGTTGAGAACCACTCACTGATCTAGCTTGAAGAGCTCGTTTTATGTTGCTGGAATAAAGTCTGAGTGAATGCACTGAGGGGAGGAGCCAGGAACCTGCATATTTACTGCAACCCTGCATCACTTTGCCTCCTTCTCAAAATAAAAATGAAAAGCAGAAATTCTCAGCAATTAGCAGCACAAACACATCAAGATCTTAATGGCCTTGTGGAAGAAATACCTCGCGATGCCATCACACATTCAGGTGTCTCTGCTCAGCCTGTGTGTGTGTGTGTTTGTGTGTGTGTGAATGCAGCAGTCCTTACTCAGCACTGCCAGGTAAGTAGCATGTTATTTGAGATCTGTGTTTGGGTGTGACCCCCCCCCAACGCCTACACAATCTGTTGGGTGGTGTCTCAATTGGTGTGGAAAGCTTCCTCCAGGGACAACACACACTTTCTAACATCATTCATGAATAAATAAATATCTTTATTGTTGTTGCACCACGTACAACAAAACATGCAGTTCCTTAAAAAACCAACAGCTTCAGCCTGCAGCTGCTCTGCCGAGCTAACTTTTCTTTCACTCAAAGCAGATACAGATCCTTCCTAACAATCTTCGTCCACAGCAACCTCATCTTAACTTCTCATATGAAATAATCAACCAGAAGAAGAAAGGGATTATGAAGAAGGCCCTTTAATAGAGTAACATTTACAGCAGGTAACAGGAGAAATGTGAATTTAACACTGAAGCATAGAAAAGGTTTTCATCTCACATTTAACGTCAACTTCTAAAAGGAGAAATGTCATTTTTGTTTGAACCTGCATGCAGAGATTCACCACTGTGGAATAATAACAGTAATAAAAAAAAAATAAAATAAAATAAATATTATTACCTGGTTAAAAGATTACTTTGGCAAATTGTATTCCGAATAAACACTGTGACTAAGTATACATATACTGCAGTTGTTAACATGGGCGTTACTACGTTAGTATGCTTGTAAACCAACACCAGACGGTCGAGCGCAAAAGGCTGAGAAGAAAAACAAAAGCCATCAGAGCACCAGGAGTAAATGTTAGATTACATACATTAATATATTTACACTCTATGTTAGCATAATGATGTTTTCAAAGCACATTATTTGATTGTTGCTTTAAGTTTTTTTTTTTTTGTTTGTTTTCTCCCCACATAATAATCCCCCTTAAATAAAACAGCTTGAAGTTCATTCTTATGTACAGAGGAGGGACAAGATCCCAGTAGAGGAACAGGTGTGACCATGCAAGCACTAGAAGTCAGCTAGCTGTTGCTTCCAGCTGGTCAGTAACTTTAACAGCAGTCCTGAAAAAGAAACACTTTCTAGATAGCAGCTTCGCAGTAGCAGCTTAAAAAAAGAAAACAAGATGTGGTCAGAGATAGATGCTAATCAGATGGGCGAACTGGTCTAGGGTTCAGGCTCTTATCTGGGTGCATGCTGATGCTCGTGACTCTGGTGAACGAACGCATACGTGTGCGGATATCGCCGGAGGATGTCCATGTTCAGCCTGATAGCATTACAGCCGTGTGACTGATAAGGGCTCTGCGGAGCGAACAGATGAGATAAGGCCGAGCAGGATGAGGCAGGCGTGCAGACGCTGGCTTATGCTTCATGAAAAAACACAAACACACTGCAAGGTGAATGTAGTCAATGTTGCTGCTTTATGCAGTTTAGTGGGTTTTTTTCTTTTTTTTAAAACACATTGTTTTGTAGTAAATTTTATCGAGTTAGTTAAGGTGGTAATACTGACTTGACATGCTTTGGTTTTATGAGAGGATTTGATTCACATCGGTATCAGAGTTAATTAAAAGCCTTAGCTGAGGTTTAAAAATACGAACCCCAGAAAACAGCGAATGCAAACTGAAGCCTGATCAATCTACTTCAATATCAATTCCATATCAATACGACTACTCAAACTTCTTCACCAGGATCAATCTGACATCTAGTCATTGATTTTCTACAACAATATGGATTAAATTAAAGTCTCAGGGCTCAAAAATACCAGTCAAAAAATGACAATGCAAAAAAAATAAATAAATCAAAGGGTCAACCTCCAACAACCCAATGTGCATTTACAGGTTGTCATTAGAAAATTATATAAACCTGTTCATTATAATTAAAAAAAAAAAAAAAAGTCTACTTTTGCATCTAAATTAAGTTACATATCCACATTTTCTTGTCTTCTCATTTGTTAAAACAGCTGTCACGACAAGAGAACGGAGTGTAAATTCAACCATTGATTTCATTTTTTCATTCGAGATATTAAAAAAAAAAAAGAAATTTTAAGTAATATGTAGACTGGCTGCTAAGTATATACCTTATACGGTAAACGAAAATATGAAAAAAATAAAACTTGGTCCACAACAGACACAGAAAAACACCTCTGTGAAACAGCATAAATGGTGCAGCAACACTGGCTACCAGTCTGATATAAGATATTTGTTTTAAAAGCTTTTTATGGTAACGCTCCACATCCGTCACGTTAACCCCTCGTCCTTCCAGCAAGTCACTCAGAAAATCATGTTTATTCATTCGCCGCAAAACCAAAGCTAATCAAGCCTCATCAGATCCTGATCCCAGTCTCCGGGGGACCCTTTGATGATAAACTAAATCTCATTGGATAATAATTAAATTCTACAACAAATCTAAAAATGAATCTTATTTTCCTTTTTGCTTTTTAACTCTGATGATGTTCCAAGTTAACCTTCATCAAATAAATTATATTTACTAATTACAAAAGGACTAAATTGATCTTTTCAGTATTTGTCTAATTTGTTTAATTTATTCATTTTTAAGCTGATTTAATCATCTAAACTGTTCAAATTGTTTTTGCGCTTTTAAAAATATGCCATATAAATAAGTAAACAAACAGGACGGGATAAGTGGTTCGGCTGAACTGCCCTGTAAACACAGTGTGCATGGTTCGTCTCCTACATGAAGCATGAGCCAACACATAAAAGTTTCAAATAAAATCTCATGGTCAGAAACCATTTTTAATCAACCTCTAAACGCAGTCCACAACCGAGCCGTCCTCCTCCTCAGCCCCCCACTCCCCAAACCTCATCTGAGGGGATGGAGCGGCAGGATGGAGGTTGTTAATGTCCTCCATGGCATCTGGGTCCGTGTCATCGCTGGGGCCAATTCCCATGTGACCGCCTTCCTCGCGGTGCGTACGGACGTGCTTCCGTAGCGCGGCGGGCTCTTTGAAGGTGCGATTGCAGAAGGGGCAGCAGCACGGTCTCTCCCCGGTGTGAATGAGCTGGTGGTGTTTGAGGTGCTGCAGCCGGCTCAGGCGCTTCCCGCAGATGGCGCACACGTAAGGCTTCTCCCCCGTGTGCGTGCGCCGGTGTTTGCGCAAACCGTCCAAGTGGCGGAAGCAGTTTCCACACTCTGAGCAAGAGTACGGCTTCTCACCGGTGTGTATGCGCAGATGCGTTTTGAGCGCCCCTGACTCGCGGAAGCGACGCCCGCACACTCCGCACGGGTAGGGCTTCTCTCCTGTGTGGATGCGGATGTGTTTCTTCAAGCTGGAGATCAGGCGGAAGGTTTTGCCGCACTCCAAGCAGTGGTGAGGCCGATCTGCAGAGGGCTCTGCCGCCGCGTCGGGGGCCGAAGGTCCAGCAGAGTCCTCGGCTCTGCCTGGTGAAACACCGTCTCCTCTACCTGCACCTGAAGTCCTGGCCAAAGGTTTCTGTCCATCAAGTCCACCCTGCTGCAAGGCACTACCACAGTCACGCACAGATCTTTGGTGACGTAGCGGGTGAGTAAAAGAACGCTGGGAGCTTCCTTCTCCTCCACACTGACCAAATCCAATATCTCCCACATTATGGGATGATCTCTCTCCATCTCCGACTTGGCTGTCACTAGGTAATCCAGGGTCTTTCCTGCTGGGCTGGCCGGAGCCTGAAGCTAGTCCCTGTTCCTCTTTGATCTCAAATCTGGAAGCTCCACCTGGTCCTTGAGGGTGCCTCTCATCTTAAAACACAGAAAGCAACACTGAAGTTATTGTACATCTTGTCTTGTACATCTAACTAACTGTATCTTTACTCTTTCTTAGATGGATTTGTATATTTTAAGAAAGAAAAATGGATTTCACATGTAAACTTTTTTTACCTGGTCTGCTGGAATCTGAGCACATATGAGATGTGGTGGATGCAAAGGAGTCCAGAGTGTGGTTGGTCACTGAACCATCTGGTTGGATTGAAAGCTGGCACATTTTGTAATCATCTCTTGGTTCAAACCCATGAAGAGACTCATCCACAGGGCCACCTAGACCCAAGTCTACACCTGCTCCATTCACATTTCTGGGGTTTTGGGGGTCTCTATCCAAGCCTGAAGTCATGGAGGCCAGAGAAGACAGCGATGGGGCAAAAACGGATTGACTGATGGTCTGGGGGCCTGTATAGGACACCTGAAGCTGGTCTATGAGCTTCTGGGCGCTGCACAGACACTCCTGTAAAGTCTTCAGCTCCCTCTCCGACACCTCCAGCCGTACTTTGAGTCTTTCGTTCTCCTGCTCTTTATTCATCAGTTCCTGCTGAGTTTCGTTCAGCACAAGCACCACCTCGCCGAGCAGGGTGTCCACCGCAGCGGACATGGCTGTTTGAATGGTCGGGGCGAGACGGGATTTGAGGGACGTGACGGTCACGCTGCCCTGCAAGGCTCCATATCCTCCCTTGTCCGGTTTGCGATCATAACAAGAGTCAATCCTGTCGGAAATGTTTATTATACTTTGCTTACGGTTCCCAGCGTGGCTACTGTTTGAAGGAGAAGAGTCCATGCTGCCTGCGTAGCCTGTCCGCCTGGAAGTCATTATTTAAGATGAAGTTACCCGTTTTGCTCACCTTTATTTATTAAAACTGCAAACAGTAGACTCCTTAATAGCTGTAAACTACGAGAATTTAGATGTAGCAGTGTTTAAAAGTAGAGTTCCAGGAATTACATCTGTGTCATTAGTTATTGAACTGATAAAAACAATGCAGTCTCGGTGAGATGAAACTCCCCGACGGGCCTGGCTCCGCACGCCGACATGAGCCGAGGGTTTAAAACGCCAACAGTCCGAGTCCGTCAGAAACGTACGAACAGCGTGGCTCTGCAGGAGCAAATGCTTGGTGGTCCTTACCAGCGTCAATCAAGCCCCGATTTTATCATTCAAAGACTTTAATGCCAAAGCAATAGGTGTAGACTAGCCAGCTCCAGCCGCCTTTGCAGAGGCCTGTCGCAGATAAATTACGTCAAATACAGTTGGCTGTTGTTTAGTTCACCCTGCGTCAAGACTGCAAGGCGACTTAAACCTCCTCAGGTGGGACTTCATCCTCTTCTGTCATTTTTTCATCAACATACAAATGGACATGTCCCATTCTCTATTTTATACTCTACAGGAAACATTACATTTTATTATATTAAATTAAAAAAAAAAAAAAAAAAAGCCTCAACATTTACAGGGACATTTCATTTTCTTTTTAACTGGGCTTTGTGTGATAACTTTTTGTGGCCTAGCAACGATGGACATTACTTCACTTCGCTGGATTTTTTAAAAAAAATTCCCTTAATAGGGGAAAAAATTACATAGCAGTTCGGTCATACTGCAATAGAGTAAACACATATAACTTCTAAACTGCAGAGTATCAGTGTAGTAAAATTGTCGATTGTTTGTTCCGAAAACAGTACAGTTAGTAACAGGTGTGGTCATATAAAGCCAACTCAGTCCCTATAACTTACGCAAGAATACAATTGGTTCAAACATATACAATAAAGTGGGTTTTTTTTTTTTTTTAACAGAGATTTTTTTTTAGCGTTGAGTTGTTTTAGGCAGAGAATTGGCTCCCCCTGGTGGCCCTGTTACGAATAGCTCTCAATTTCAGCTCGCCTGTCAGGAAACCGATCAAAGTCTCTCTACTTTATACACTCCCCACTGTGACATAAAAAAAAAACACAAATAAATATACTTTAAAAAAAGGAAATATAAAAATTATTTTTTTGTAATTGCACAGAATCCTAAAATATTGGTGACAGGTTAATGCCATTTTGTGGATGAAAGATCAAAAGTCCACATACATAAAATGATGTGATGGAGTAAAATGGAATTAATTTTATGTCTCACTGTATATTGATAGTACCTGTACATGTTTTTTGCTTTTTTTTTTTAAATTTATTTTTTATTAGTTTATTATTTTAAATTTTTAGATAGCTATGTTTAGCATTCAGTTAGTAAAAAAACTGATAATGCAATAATATCTGATTTTCCCGATGATAGTCTGTGCATGCAAAAAGCAGCTAAAGGACAGCAAACAGGATAAATAGTAAATAGTGTCTAAGCTAGCTGACATTACATTCGTGCATATCTGCATGTTTTGCGCTTTAAAAAACTGTAATAAAATGTGTGACTTTCTAAAATATGCTTATATTTTAAAAAACCCACAAAAAACTCTAGTATATTTTATAGTACAGCATAACATTTTGTTTTTGTTTATGTGTTTTTACGTTCCTCATATTTTAAAAAAAAAAAAAAAAAAAAGCCAGTTAATATAAGTAAATATTGAAAATGAAATTATTTGAATTAATTCTGATTATTCACTTTTATTATTTAATGATGAAATGTTAAACATCCATGTTCTCTCTATTAATCTCAAACAAGCAATTTCATGCCTCTTCTTCTCCCCCAAATTATTAAGATTTTTCTGATGCACTAGCAAAGGGGTCATCATATTTGGACTTCTTTGGCCATATGCCCTGCAGGTTTCAGGCATTTCACTGCCACAACACACCTAACTCAAATCAATGGGTTGTTAACGGGATTGTGCAGAACTTGTTAAAAAAAAAAAAAAAAAAGAAAAAAAAAGCTGTTTCAGAACCATAAACGGTGAGTTTATATCTTAGTTTCTTCAGATATGCAATGTTATAAGCAGACCAGATGCCAGATAAATTGTTATTACTAAAATTGACTTTTGACTCACCCTTGCCAAAAAGAGCTTGTAAACATCTTTGCACTATTATTGTTCTTCTTTTATTTATTTATTTATTTGTTTAGTTTATTTTTATTGTATTTCAGCCAGGAAAAGTGAACTATATTTGGACAGTTTCAGGAGGGATGGCTTAAACTCAGTTCTCTTACTTTCTCCTCACTTATCCCTTTTATGTAATTCACTTTTTATTACATTTCAACAGTGTAAAAAATAATAACATATATGTAATTATGTGTTAATGTTTATACTCTTGTGTCTGGAACCTACATCTGTTTAGATAGTCGTCGCATGTGCCTTATTAAACATTAATCCAATTCTCAAAGCAGGAATTATAAAATGTGGGTGTAATGACATATATTAAGATCATCTAAATTCACGAAAATACACATTTTTGTATCTGTGGTCGGGTGTTAGTTGGCTTTAATAGAGAGTGAGCAATAAAATGATAATGACAAATCATTAAACATACAGATTGAAAATGTTCTCATCCAAAGTGAACTCATTAATATGTTAACGATTTTTTTATTTAGGGTTTGAACTGACCATTAATTGTCTGTTTACAACAAATCAGATATTCTGTTTGCAAAAAAAGGCTTCTTTAAAAGGTTTACTGTCTAAAGCCTGACTGTCAGCCTGACAGTCAAACATCAGGGAAAATTTGGCACTCTTCACACAGGCAAGCAGCAGCCATTTGAGAAGAAAATAACCTAAAATGAGGCTTTCAAGGTTTAAAATCTGCTTAAAGTACTGGCCTCTTGTTTATATTCTGTGAAAAAAGACTATAAATAGTGTAGATGTGAGATGAGCTTCATCTCACATCTACATTCTACAGACTTTGCTTTAAGCGAATGATGGGTTGACCTGTCTAAGTTGGGAAACTGGCCAAATGCTTCCTGAACTCTGATACTTTGCAGATGACCAACCCTTTGTCAGTGCAATGCATCATGAAAATTACTAACTGTCCAACACACCGAGTAACTGAAAGACACACAAGCCCCCCCTATTCACTGCTGCCAGTATTTACAGTATGGTACTGTCCTCTTGGAGGCTAGAATATTTTATTTTAAGCAAAAACAATATTTAAAGAAAAGTTAAAGAAAGGGAGAGAGAGTGCAAGAGACATCTTGCATTTATAATACTTCCTTAGAATGGCATCTATGTTACACGAAAACACAATCGTTTTATGCTTAACCTGACTGATGTTTTCTGTTGTCACCTTATTGGCTAAAAACATAAACTGAGTCTTTTCCACCAATGTCAATGGTCCTATTGAACTTATTACGTTATTATGAAGAACATGCATCTTAATATGCCTGCAGTCATCACAAACAAATGGTATCTATTAAAAAAGTTAATTTATTTTCATTTTACGAGTTGCCCCATACAAGGAGATAGCATGCCAATCTGGCACCTTAGTTCACTCCTATGTTATTCCCTCGGGCCAATGAAAAGTCATAATGATTTTATATGACCGTTTTCAGGCTAAAAATTGGCATGATTAGTTCTTACATCACATTTCAGACATGTGTTTTTCCTCTGAAGTTTCTGTAGTTCTGCCATAACGGGACCTTGCAGTATTCATTTGGACTCTTTCCACTTCATATACCAAAATAATTCATTCCTCATGAGACAGAAGCATTTCTGATGAGGACAGCAGTCCCTTGATCCCAGCCAGCCGTGGCGCTTGGGGGAAAAACTGATGTGGTTTGTCTGTGGCAAACCGGGGCGGCACATCGTGATGTTACGCAATAAGTCATGTAACAGTTACCATCTGCTTGAGTACGTGTCATTTCCACTGAAGCGCCTCTTTGTGTGAAAGCACCTCTGTCTCCAAATTGCTCACACTGTTATGCCATTCACGCTTTTTTTTTTTTTGTCCCTTTACCATTAAACATTTGTACCTCTCATTTCTTCATGGCTTCATTGTGAATAATGTCTTTATGAACCCACATCTGACTCACTCAGAGCTGAAGCAAGCAAAAAAAAGAACAGATGCAGGCTGCGTTTAAATGTATTGCATTCAAATACAATAGCCTGCATCAAAAAAATCTGTGTTACACAATACATAAAAAATGCCCAAGTACATCATGCGTAGAAATATGAGGATTTGCTTCACACTGAGACACCCACATTCTTTGCTTTCAGCACAAAACTCATTCAGTCCCCCACAGCACTTATAGAAAAGAGAGAAGCATCTAGGTTAACAAACATGCACTTAAGAGATGAGGGAAACAGATGTTCACAATGTTAGTCTTGTCAACAAATTGGTTCCTGTTGGATTACATGCAAGACAGGAACATTTCAGTTAGCAGGAGCGTGACACGTTCGATCAGTTCAGTCAGTTCTGAAGGCTTCATGGAGACGTGAGTGAACAGATGGGCTGCAGCCACAGTTGTCGTATCAACAGCACTTCACACTCAGTTCATCTCATCTCTGGATGGGTTTTGTGACATCAGTTGCAGCCACTTGATGTTTAACCTTTTATATAAATGTTTTCCGGTTATTTTGGGAGGGGGAAAGCAACTTGGACAATTTTCATCTGTTATCGGTTCACTTTATGCCATTTGGAGGAACGACTTCTCAACTCAGCAGACATAGTTTTCCACCAGATAATGTTAAATGGATGCAACTTCACACCTGAATGAGGTTCCTGAATGAATCAAGGCCCTGACGTAGAGATTTTAAAAGCCTATTTCATTTCCTTCGACCCTAAAAAGGAAAACAAGTGCTCATTAAAATAGTGAGACACGCTCTGAATAATCTGTTCATCATGAAAGAATGTAACAAGAATCCCTGTTGCTCACTTCATCTGAATTAAACAGCGATGATCTAACTAACAGAAGACTGTAGTAATCTCACTAATAGCATGCACAGTCACTCAGACTCAGTCTTATTGCTGAAGTATTTAGCAAGGAGGGAGGTGGAGCTGGTGCAGAGAGGTCGAGAATGAGAAGGGAGATTGTGGGAGGGCAGAAAGGAGGTGATTGTTGGGCAGGAGGGAAAACATATAAAGAGGAGGAGAAAGAGTAAAAGAGGGAGCAAGTGGAGGAAAACCGAGGGAAAGGAAGCTGATAAAGAGTACAAACCAAAGCCACAGGTAAGCTTCTGTCTTTCAGTGGTTTACAGTGCAGTGTTTGTGCAAGTGGACGAAGTTTAGCTGCTGAAAACAAAGAATGCAAAGAAAATTGGTATTCAAGGGGGCTGCTGCTAAGCTTTCATGCATTTATATGCAGTCCTATTTTGTAGAGATTTTTTGAAGGGTCTTTGCTGTAACTTCTCTTTGTTCGTTCACCCTCAAAGCCCACTTAAAGCATCTTTATCTGGATTCTTACAAAAATATCACTAACATTTTCCCAGTAACCAGATCCAGCTGACTGGGCTGAGCACCGTCCTGGGTGTAGACACTTGGACCTGTTGTGCAACACCGCCTGGAATGCTGATTTAGACTGGAGTACCTCCAAACCTTAACAAATAAGGATTATTCCTTGCCATTCTGTAAACAAAACTCAAAATCACTGACAGATGTCACATGGGTTTTGAAACGACAACTAATTAAGAGCCCACATTTTGTCATTTGTTTACTCTGAAAAGTGTGGTCTGGCTTTGAGAAAATGTTTGTGCTTCCAAGTTGGGGAGACTGTTTCAAATAAGTTAAACCAACATTTATGGATATAGTTTGACTTGCTGGATGCAGTCCTTCCCTTTGCTGTCGCATAATCTCTAAAAGACGAGTGAAAGGATATCAGCACAGTATGTTCAGACAAACAGAACATCAGTATTTTGACAGGCATGCAGCTGTAATCCAAATGGTGTAATACTGCTCATTCATATCTTAAACTATTATGATACACTTTATTAAATAAATTTGGCTTTTTATGATTTCCAGCACAAGATCTGCCATGAGGAATCTTCTGCTTCCCCCCGTGATCATATGGCTGCTTTCCATCAAAGGTCACTGTCCGCTGCCAACAACATCCGGAGTTAGGGGGACAAACCCAGAGGTTCATGGGCTTTCCACAGATCCTTACTATGACTATGACGATACAACCACTTCTGCTGTCAGAGTTTCTCCAAAAGCCGGCAACCGGCGGTGTGACTACGATCGCTGCCGTGAGAAGCAGACCCCTTGTGTGGAACTGTCAGCCTCTACCGACTGCTTGTGTCCAGGGTTCACCTTACCTGATGAGGCTCCAGGGAAGCCCGTCCTTAAATCTGTGTCCTTGAACGGGTCAGTAGTTGTGGTTCAGTGGTGTGAACCGTTATCATATGTAACATCCTATATTGTGACAGTAGGAGGAGAAGAAAAGCAGACATTTGGGAAGGACCAAAGGAGTGGCCCAGCTGGCAAAATAGACAACATAGCAGAAGTCTGTGTGGTTGCTGTAAATGAAATTGGACAAAGCGACGGGTCATGTATGATGTACCAGCCCACGGATAACAGCCTGCCTCTGACAGCAGGACTCATCGGGGGAGCCTTGGGCTTCCTGTTGCTTCTTTTGCTGGCCGTCCTGCTGTGGAGGCGCAGGAGGCAAAGGAAACAAGAGGCCAGTGTGTCTATGGCGAACACAGCCGCGGCACAGTGAACAGAAAATACCGCATGCCTGGAGGAAACAGGGTTCATCAGTAGATAATGTTATTCATTTCCTACTTTAATTGCTGGCCCATTTTGAAAACCCCTTGGTGTCTTCAAGCAAATTCCCAAAAAAGCTGCATAAAAAATAACTAAACTGACGGGACAAACAATAATGAAGCCAATTCTATCTCCAGTTTCGCAAGAGAGCACATTCTAGCATGACATCCAGGGGCTGCTTAACTGAAAAACACAGCATCATTTGCAGTTAATTTATTATTAACATGATAAAACATTCACACACGCATTCATGAAACACTCCAAGTCTCTCTTAATTCATTTTTTAAATGCTGTTAAAAGTGTAACACTGCAATAACTGTATCTGCTGCAAACACAAGTGGCCAAAAACTAAATGATGCTGAAGTGATTCAGCGGTAGAAAATTTCATTTAAATGGAGTTCAGCGGCATCTGTTGCCATGGAGACATACTGTACAACAATGGAAATATTTCATGTGAAACTCTCTGTGAGAGCCATTTGCATTTTGTATTTAAGTGTGAATTGATTGAGTGTGGCATTAGGGATGATGAAAGCAAAGTATGTGTATTTGTGGCTGTATTTGCTTATTTTGCTTTGACAGAGTTTTCTGGAGCTACTGCTGCTGCTGAGACTTCAGCTAATGTGTACGATTCTTAAGAAGTCTCATAAAACTGAAGTAAAACATCGCCTCAGCTGTGCTCATCTGTTCAGATGTCGTGCTTTGTAACAGCTTTTGTGTCCCCCCCCCCCCCCCCCCCCCCCCCCCCCCCCCCATCTGTCCCGGTATCGGAAGCGTCAGTGAGCTGGATGAGCAGCAGTGTTCGCTGCTGTTTTTTCAGCTGTCATACAATAGCCTTTTTGAGAGGATATGGATTTTGCAAGGCTTGCTTTATTCTAGCAGAGACTTCTAGTCAGCAAAGCAGCGTTGGGCTGCTGAGAAGCTTCAGGCTTTCATGCCTTGATGAGAAGGAGAAGAAAGTCCAATATTTTAATCCCCCCAGTTTATCTCATGTTCAGGCCTCCGCCTGCATGTCTCCCAGTCATGTTATAATTCCTTTCTGCTCTGGCTGCTGTCACTGAGTTGTTCCACCGCTCCTGGCATCATAAAAAAAAAAAAAGTGACCGTGAAACTTAAAGCACAACAGTGTCTGGAAGTCATCTAACATCTGTAATTTCAAGACACAGTTTGTGGTGGAGGCTGAAACAGCCTCAAGATGCAGCTTTTACTGCACTCACTCTGAAACTGGAAGGAAATCTTCACATAACTGGGACATGATGAGTTGAAACATATGGGTGTACTGTGTCAAGTGTTGGTAGCAGCTGGTTTTAAAGGATGTTATGTGCGTTACATGCGGAATACAACAGCAACACTGATAAGCAGTGGTGAAGCAGCCTTGCTGTTCTTGTCACTGCAGGAGAACAGATGAGAGTTCTTACAAGAAAAAAACACATGGAGCTGTATTTTACTGTAAAATTTAAATGTTTTATATGCTTTCCAAAAAAAAAAAAAAAAAAAACGCCCACAAATGTGATGACCTCTGCTTTCATAAGCCTAAATGTTGACTTGACCAGAATATTTTCTCTTAAAAGTGAAAAAGATCTCAGTGAGCGTTGAGTCAAGATCATACAGCTGACTGAGAAAGAAGCAGCAGGGTGTGGACTTTTTCTGCAGCTGCACTGGGAAAAACGAGCTGGACTGAAATCTTAGATTAAAGCATTTCTTTTTTTTAAGAGACTCATGTAATTTGTTATCAACACATTCAATGGTTAAAAAAAAATTTCATTTAAAAAAAAAAAAAAAAAAAAATAGAATCAACTTTTTAAGTTCCTGCCTTCTGAAAGCCTCAGTGTGCTCAGACTACTCAGCATTTTGGCCATCATCATGCACTATTGTTGCATGATAGAAGCTTGGACCACAGACGTGCAATTTCAGGCAATCCAGTAGCAGAGTTGTCTGTGGGAGAGAATGACTCATTTTTATTTGGGTTTAACCCTTTAAGGTCCATCATTTGGGAGAAGTAAATTTGCAGTGATTTTGATGAATTTAAAAAAAAAAAAAAGTTGTAAATAAACACGTTTGACCCATCTCTACTAGTTGGTTTGAGTATGTAACACCCAAACTGTTAGTTTAAACACATCTGATTCAAATTTCAACCATTTCACTGTTGCTACATTTTTATTAACTTCTTCTTTTTAACATCTCAGTCTTTTGCTACAAAACATTTATTCTGTTTATTCTGGTCTAAAACAAATGTAAAAAAAAAAAAGAAGAAACATTTTTCTCCAGCCTTTCTTTCAGTGTGACAATTAAAACTGTTGTAACATCTCATAACTTTCCCAATAACAAGAGGTGACAAACACTGAAGGAGAGCAACTCCTTACAGCAGCCGGTCCTCTTTAAAGGTTTCAAGGTAAGATTATTACAAGGCCAAAGTACGAGCGATTTGACTTTTTGCCTTAAATTTGATGTTAAAGAGGTAACACCATGATGTTAAGAGGCAACACCATTCTTCAGCAAAGAACTCATTTTAAAACAATAATGTTTAGTTTTGTAAGCATTAGGATCTAAACTATCCTAACTAGTTGAGCAATAGTTGAAAGTTAAGACCACTGTCCTTTACTGTTATTTTTTTCTAATGTTGGTGATTTTGTGATTTGTTTTTTAGCTCTCTTAAGGGCTGATTGGCTGTAAGAGAGTTTATTTATTACAAAACAAATAATTAGAAGGATTTCCAATGTTTTTTTTTTTTTGTTTTTTTTAAAAAAAAGAGGTCAGATTAATTCTTTTGTAGCTTTTATCTGTTTCCAAATCTAAGAAAAATCTGACATTCATAGATAACACAAAACATACATGCTCACATAATCTGCTAACCGTTTGTCAACACTGAGTTTGGTCTGCATGCTTTGTGGTTTTCATAAATGCCTCTCCAGATTTTTTTTCCACTAGGAAAAAAAAAAAAATCTCTCCCTTTTTTGGATCTGTGTTCAGAGACGTCTCAGAACGGCAGCGTGTGTCCTCTAAGTTTCCTAATGGTACCAGGAAGTAGGGGAAAGCTTGCCTGCAAGAAAAACAGATGTGAGATTAAGAACTACAAGTGATTTTTCTGCTCCTCTCAAGTTTTTTTTTTCCCTTTTATTTACAGCATTTTTTTCATTTCATGAAAAGATGCAGAAGGTTGTCCAGATCTTTGACTAAACTCAGGAATGTTACGGCGTTGCTGGCGTTTGTTATTTTTGCAAACATTTCCTGGAAAATTATGCAGCATGGTGGCAGGGATGGGATTTGTACAGACGGGACACATCACTCTTTCGAGTCACGTCAGTCATGGTAATCTCATTCAGTGGTCTGGTGACTCAGTGTACATGGGTGATAAAAATGAGTCAGTGGTGATGATGGGTTAATCGGTCAAACATAAAGCAGTGAATCAGTTCATCTCACTGAGGTATTTAATGAGGGCATACTTTGGGGTGAGTCTTCACCTGCCCCTTCTTATTGGAAACCAAGTGACTGACAACCACCAGAAAAGGGATCTGTCTCGTGTTTGCTTACGTCTGCTGGGTTTTGAGTTTACGTTGTCTCGGATTTTTACCAGCAAGCATTGCGTTATGTTATGTGGTGATTAAAAGGAAAGAGACAAAAATGACTCATCAGATGACCTCTGACAGACATCAAGACCATTTGGCAATGAAGAAGAATCAAGGTTTTTAAAGGCTTGTCAGGTAATCTAGGACTAATGGTTTTCAGCATCCACAGCTGTTTTAAAGTCGGGGCTGAATTTATTTTGTTAGAGCTCATGTATTTATGAAGTGAAGAGAGGAGTTTTGTATCAACACTCCCCAAAGAAAATGGGGAAAAAAGTCCGTTTATTGCCCTCTGCTGGTCATATTGTCACAGAGAGAGAATATCTGGCTGCATTAAAAGGCAGGAAGGGGTATTAATGTATACCAAAGATTAGTATGATGGCTATATTAATCCAGTCTTTGAAACTAAATTTCATTTCGTTAAAAAGATCAGAGACACTTGTAGCTAAACGCTGCAGGACAACCAGCCAAAAGAGGAGCACTGGATCCTTCATTTTAAGCTGTAACAGCTTGTTTATCTGATGGTACATTTATTGGTATATTTATCTCCCATTTTTCATTGAACAGCTTTATTTTGTTGGACCATCAGTTTTATTTTACAAAATGACAAAAAGATGTCAGCAAACTTGTTGTTCAATGTTGCAACAGTGTTGAATGTGTTCATGTCAGAAAATGTGAAAACAGACAAACTGGAACAACAACGAAGTAGAGCCGCTGCTGATACTATTAGATGGAAGACAGGGTATCTTTTTTTACTTGTTTGCTACTATGACATATCTTATACTGGTGAAAAAAATCCTCTAAAACACTAGAATTTGTCTATTGGACATGTAAATTTATGTAAATTAGATACCATTTTAGAAAACTTGGAAATAAATAAATGTCTTTGATAAAAGTTATTAACTGGGGAAGCTTTGTATACAGTATTTATAGACTTTCCAGTATTATTCCAGCAGATTTTTCAAGCTGAATTCAGATTCACATCTGAGTCTGATTTATAGAACATTTTTATCAAAAACATTGAGAGTTGATCCCTTTTTGCAGTTGACAGCCTCTACTTATTTCTGAAGTCATATGTAGGCAGCTTCAGTGCTGCATTTTCAATCTAATCTGAGCAGGTCAACATCCAGGCCTGTGTAGTCCTCCACCTCTTCCACATCTGGATTGTTCAAATGGAAAAATCCACAAGAATCTACTTTCATTCCTTTGTATATAAAACGAAGTTGCTATTAGTGTCAGTCTTTTAGAAAATGTTAGCAAATTTTTTGAATTACAATACTCAGAGTGATTTTCTTTTGCAAAAATTCTGCATGTAACTTCTGCTTTTGCAAGAAATCAATAAGAAAAAATGTTATATTGCTATTAGTTTGGGTTCATATTATCTCGTCAAAGCCGGAGGCAACATACAAATTTATATCTCTCGGTTATGGCATGCAGGATTATGACAGAAAAAAAACATCACTAACCTAATTTGCTCCTTTTATTTAAAGTATAGCTTCATGCTAAATTAAATGCTTAATAATGGTTTCTACCACTTGCGTTGTGTAAGATTTTTTTTCCTGCCTAGATCTTTTTACAGCTCCCTTTTCATAGCTATTCTGTGGTTCTTTAAGTGGCTTTTCTGTGATGAAAGCAATTGTGGGTTTGAATGTTACATTTATCTCATAACATTATTCTGGTACCAATTCAAAGCTGTCATTCATTTTCATGCAATTAATGATTCATGAAAAAATCATTTGCATTTGGCACTGGGAAAATTAACATTTCCATTTATTCATTTATTTCTTTTTTTTTTTTTATTTTTTTTTTTTTTTATTAGTGCTCAACTAGCAGGAACACTAATGACTGCCTCTCTGCATGCCGGGGGTCAGCTTTCACAGGGCATAAAATGTTCAAAGTAGGTCAGACTTCCATCAGTGCCCATTATTTCAGCAACAGTACCAAGGCAGAACACGTGCTGGTCTTATTATGATTCAGAGATTTCCACTTCTTTGGTCTTTTAAGCATTTTGAAGGCAGTACAGTGAATAAAAAAAGAAAAGGTGCCAATCAAAAACTGCTTCTTCAAAGAGCTAAGTGCAGATGAGTTGAGAGTTGTAAAGAGCTTTTTCTGAGGCGACTTTGGGAAATGCAGTGGCCTTTAAGAGTGGAAAGGCAGGGTTTACGTACATGCTTAAAAACACTGCATCCTCTACCTTTCTCTTTCGCTTCCTCCTATGCCTGTCTGTCTGGACTCAAACCACTATCTTGTAAATAAAAAGTTTAACTTCTGCTTCCAACAACGTGTCAGACGCGGCTGGCGAGATGATTAAGGTATCTGTATTTGCAGCAAGGAGTCAGAGATCACAGACTCCTTGTACAGATCATAGACATAAAAAAAAAGTAAATACATAAAAACTAAAAGAGTATCAGATCTTTCATCATCCTGCCATCCTCCAGAACAGATTCAATGAGTAAGAGCTCATTTGATCTGTTTTCAAGGGAACCACTAGAGGTCATTATTGCAAAGAGCAGAGAGGAGAATGAGCCAAACTCTGACATGTGCTCCCAAATGATGTAGTGGAAATGGAAATTAGTTGTGAACAGGGATCAAAATGAGTTTGCAGTCATAATCTGTGCTGCTGCATTTCCAGGTCTACATCACAGATAAGTTTGAGGGAAAAACAACATGACCGCTCTCTGCGTCCGTTCTTTTTTTTCTCCCCCCAAAAAAAACCTTCCAACCACTGCTCAGCTGCTCAATGATTGGTCAGCACACCCTCTGTAAATGCTCCGGGATAGCTCTCCAAAAGCATCTCAGAAATGAGGGGAAGTGGAAATCTCTCACCCTCTCCTCATTTTGTCGTATGAAGAGCTATGGTAACCATGGCAACCTGGCATGACACAGGACAGAGATGAGGAGGTTGAGACTGAGCTTCAGCTTGGAGAGGAGGGTTATCAATCACTTTGGCATCAGCATTGTCTCTCTCTCTCTCACACACACACACACACACACACACACACAGAGAGAGACAGACAGACAGAAATGCTGGCACCTTTACCCTTCACATGACATTTTCCTTTCCTTAAGAGAAGAACAAAAAACAAAATCCATTCGGTGCTGAGCATCTGATAGAGCCAGATGCAGGACACACCGACCAGGTGACGCAGGATGTTAAAAAGGCAAAAAAAAAAAGAAAAAAAAAAGTGTTTGTTTCAAAACAAAAACCACCCAAGTGCAAGTGATTTTGTTCTGCCATTTCAATTTTACTGAAACTCACGGAACATTCAGTAAATATAAATGTTTTTTTTTTATAAGAAGATATATGAAAAAACACACAAACCACTGGTTAAATCTCTAAACCCTTTCAGCAAATACAAAGCAAACAAGGCCTCATTATGTCATAGATGCAACCAGATTTAAATACATGCTCAGCAAATCCAGTGTTTTTCCTTCTCTTCTCTCATGATAACTATCTTCCAAACCATCATATTAACTGTGACAGGATCAGTCGGTTGGGGTTAAGTGGAATAAAAACAACACCACTATAATAACCCAACACTGCACACAGAGGCCATTTTTATGTATCATAAGTGGTTTTTATTTTCCATCAAGCGCATTTTGTTCACAATACCTGACAAAGGTTTTGATTGCAGGATATTTGTAACCGTGTATGGCTAGGTGCTGCTCCCTTCATTTAAATCCCATCGCTATTTTTCTTTTGTGGTTTTATGTTTTTTAAGCTCAAGTGTGTTTAAAAATTGGAAGTAACATGCCTGATTTATACGCATCAGAGACAATTTGCAAAAGACTTATTTTCTTCTGTATTAAGGATGCAAACCTTTGTCAGACTGGATTATAGATGGACTTATTAGTTCTTTTGAATGTATTATATCTAGTAATGCATGACATTTTAAATGACATCTTTGAGACCCGTGGCTTGACATGCTGCCACACTACCTCACCTCTTCAAACTGGCCGGCAACGTGCTGAAATATAATGATTCCTGCAGCGGTAGAATTAGCATGCATATGTGAACTGGGCTCTACTTGTTTGACGAGTAATTTGTCTTGATTGAGTTTTTAAAAGGCTTTTCTCACAGCTCAAGTGCCTTCAGCTCATCTCTAACAGCAGGAAACCTGCAGGGACATAAAGCTGTGGCTGTATTTAACCCTCTGAGGTCAAGCAGTTTTCTCTGAGTGCCTGAACTGCTCCATTTTCCTCTGTCTGTCAGCTGCTTTTAGAGGAGGAAGCTCTTCGTGCACTTTACTTCAGGTTAAATCGTTTGGTTTGGAAACATTACAAAAAAAAAGTACGAATATATTCTATCTATTTCCTCTGTTTGTTATTTTTATTTCAGCCTAATAGGAATTTTTTTTCCAGCTGATAATTCTCTACGTGCAAACTGCATCATTCTATCAGTTCATACCTCCAATTCAAATTCCATACCTTTCCCCTTCTCATTGTCAGGGGGGCAGTGGAGCATAGCTCAGCATGGTCTGGATTGAAAGCAGAGTTAGAGCTTTGACAGACTTCCAGTCTGTCAAGTTTACAGTCCACTTTGAACAGCGGGAGGAAACTTTCAAGAAAAAGTTGGAAAAGTTTCCAACCTGCATACAGAAAGTTAAAAACCTGACCATGAGTTTTGTCTTCGAGCCCTGCGATGGACTGGCAAGCTGTCCAGGGTGTACCCGGCCTCTTGCCAAAGAACTGTTGAGATAGACTCCTGGTTCCCCTCAACCCTTCATTGGACTAAGTGGTTAGGATAATGAATGAATGAATGAGTGAGTTTGCCTTTGTCTGCATCGCTGCAACAACATCCTAAAAGCTTTTGATTTGAGAAAATAATTGAACACAAGAAGCAGGGAACTAGTTTACGCACCCTGTCTTGTTTTTCTCAACAACTGTAAGATATCAGGTTCAGTAAAGGAGGAAATGAGCTTTCAGTCTAACAAAGTGATTCACGCTTTAATCCTGCGCTGATGAGGATACATACGAGAAATCTGCACACGAGATGCTTTTAGATATGAGATGCAACTGACACATAAATTAAAAGCTACGATTAATGAATAGCCAGATGTTCGACAAAACAAATCCCAATTAAGGCCTGCCCCTCCCACCTCTGCTGGGGCAGGAACAAGCTGTGGAACAAGAGATGAATCAGGGACAGATTATTCAGGACACAGTCACGGGGGGATGGCGAGCTCAGAAGGGGAGCAAGGACCTGACCTTTTCTGAATATTCATGATGAGGGAGAAAATAGAAATGTACACCTTTTCTGAGACCAAAAACCTTTGTGGAGTCTAATAACAAAAACCAGCTTCTGATTCAAAGCAAAAATAAATATATCTAACATAAATCTATCAGGATATTTCAGCTGCCTGCCAGCCATAAGGATCAATAGTCATTAACACCATCATGCATGCAGTCAGGAAACAGCAGGGATGTGTGGCTCTGCAGACTATTTCATCATGATGGGAGGTGGATTTGAGCTTTAGTTACAGTAACAGCATCCAGCTCCTTGCTGCAGAGAGCGACGCTTTCTGACTGACAATGTCATCAGTGTTGTGTGTGTGTGTGTGTGTGTGTGTGTGTGTGTGTGTGTAAACACATCCAACAGCCTGCAGTAACTAGGTCATTGTCTGCAATCAGATGAGAGGAGGAGTCGTCTGGAGACCCACCGTGCCACACAAGTGTGCCATGTTCATATGTCAAGAGTCAGGCCATAATACACATGCTTCTTTTATATCTGCCTCATGAATCAAAAGTACATGCCTCCAGTGGTGATGAAACCCACTGAGAAACACAAGTAGCAAAGCGGAGGGGCATAGCAGCAGGAGGATGGGCAAGCGCTTGTAATTTCTTGCTCCAGTTCTTTTTTCCATGGTGCTGAGGACACACTGCTCATTAATATCCAAGGCTTTAGTGTTTGGAATGTGCAAAGCTCTTAGTCATGTAATATTGACATTGGATCACATGAACACGAGGAAACAATACAACCATGTGGCAGGAATTACACAGTGGATCTGGAACATAATGTGCTACATTGGTCTGAGGAATTATTGAGGTTGATTTTTGTGTGTGTCTCCTTTAACCTGCCTTTAAAGTGCTCTTTTTAGTTCCTCATAAAAAAGTGAGGAACTGACTGTCCCTTGAGACAATCACTTCTTAAGGATACATCTGGTAGCGGCACAGCCCTTTTTGTTTGACTTCCAGAGCACGACTCAATCTGACCTCGAAGAGTTAACAATGTGGCTCTAATCCTCCATCACGTTATAAATTTTTAAATACAGTGCAAGTGTGATCGAATCTGAGGTATTTAGGGAATATAAGGTGCAGAGAAACAAAAATTCAAAGCTGTCAAATGTAAATATGTGCATTTTATTTTTGGAACCGCTGTAACAGAACTAAGTGACTCTGCAAGCAAGAAGCGCTTTGAGCCAAATGCAGACATGAACATGCTAACATGCTCACTGAGTTGCAATGCCAGCATGTTGATGTAATGCAGCATGAAATGCTTACCAAGTGTCTCATCATTGCTCAGTGTGTTAGAAACCAAGTTATTTGACATGAATAGCCTGATGAAGTGTCAACCTCATAGTGGTATGAACATACTGTTGAAAGGATCTCAAACGAAGTAAAGATTCTTCATCTCGGGACAATCGGTGTCAGTAAAACTCCACAGTGGCAGCTTTTATCTTGAAGTGGGACTAAAGAAAAAGTTTCTGCTCTGAGAACCATAAAGGCAAATTAAATATCAGAGCAAAATGACAAAGGGAGAAGATCAGAGTCTATGTTGATTAAATTTCTCTTAATGAGATCAATAATAAGCAGCTGGACGGACTCAAAAGTTAGGTCTCAGTTTCAGTTGTAGACATCGGGAAATTAATCACTTTATATGTGAAGTAACACACTAATAAAGCCACACCTCTAACATGGCTTACATACAAGATATTCTCATAACATACCCCACATCTGAACTCCGACAGCCTGCAGACAAATACAGTCTGCAACAACAAAACTCAATGAACCTGCTGAAGCGTTTTAAGGTAGGTTGTGATCTGATGAGGTGGTTGTGATGAAATAAAGAACAACTGAATACGCCAGGTTCCCACTATTATCAAAATCAGTTTTGAGCAAAGAAGTACTGATGTAGTTTTTCCTTTCATCTTTTTATCTCTTTACCTGCAGCACTTCAGCTTTAGTCAGCTTTCATAGGCAGATTCAGCATCTCCAGTAAACAGTTAACAGTACGCTCCATTTTCAGTAAAATGTCAAGGTGACTTTTTTTAAACTCTCGCTACCGTGTCAGCGCATGTATGCATCTGCCAGCAGCTGACTGAGTTACATTTCAGCTCTTCAGTTTACTCTTGCCATTAAAGGATTATGAACTGCCTTTTTTTTCCTTTTTTTTTTTTTTAAATGAGACGAACGATGCGAGCAGCTCCATCAGAGAGGATGACACAATAAGCTGCTGTGCAAAGGGAGCTTTAGAAATGTTACAGAGAGGTATTAAAGCATCTCTCAGAATGACGTGAGAGCTGACAAATAAACAAGACTGGCTTGTAAATAAATAAATATCTAAATAAAAACTAAATGCAGTGTCGCATGCAAATTCAATATTAGGAAGAGAAAGGGGGATTATATCCAGAGACACATGAGAGCCTCAGAAATATATCAACACATTCAGGTCATCAAAAGATGTTATATAAAAAAGAAAAAAAAAAAAACCTGATAAAAGTCTTGGGGAGCTCAGGATCTCTCAAGCACCTCTGCAGCATCTCATTAGCACAATATAATGAGAATATAATGAGGATTTAAAGCTCTGGACCAATCTCACCTGATGATTACACAAACCTTTTTGTTCCTGGTAGCAGCATCAAGCAAAAGCCTCGGACACCATATGTTGCTATTAAGGCTTTAATCATCCAGGAGCAGGTGGGCAGAATGTGGGCAATGTTACCGTCTGCTGCGATGCCAGGAGAGATGATGGCGGTGGGAGTGCCAGTTTCCAGTCAGCACTGGTCAGCAGCCGCTTCATGTTAAAAAAAAAAAAAAGGGAGATTGTGGAGTTTGATGATACTCTGTAGGAGCCATCAGCTCAGAAAGCAGGTGTCCGACCCTGAGCACAATATAGATTTAAAACAACTGAATGCTTGTGGTTTTTGAATACAGCAAGGTTTATAACAGAAAAGCAAAATAACCGTTCCCTAACACTCAGGCTGATCGATTTGGCCTCACCTTCACACCTTAATTATTAAAAAGATGTTCACAAACAAAGATAAAAGGAAGCCAACCTCGCTCCTACAGGTGATTAATGAGCATGCATGATGAATTAAGGTCAAAAGGCTACAAGCTCACAATGAGTGGAATCCACATTCTTCAAGCGCTGAATGGCAACGCTAAACCAAGCAGTTCACTGAGGGAAAAAAAAGCTACATATTTTTTAGACTGTCAAATGAATGCTTCAAATCAAGCAAGACTCTTCACGAGTTACAGCTTCCAATTAAAATATTTCATCTTGCAGTTATTTGGGATTTTGCTAGTCGGCCTCAGTAGCTACAGTCAGTAAAGACAGTTGCACATTACTTTCAAAATCATGTTTATTAAATTTAGAAAACACCATTTTGTTAACAGTTTCATACCAATAGCAGGAAAGAACTGAAACTTCAAGAGAGACGCAGATAGGGCCTGGGCCAACCCCTGAGTTAAAAACCATCTGTTTCGAAGCTCCCTACGCTTCTTCTCTCCGGGGTCACCTGCATTAAACCTGGCATAGACTAGAAGAGTCGTATGGTAGTCAACATCTCAAGGTAGAACAGCAGAGGAAACGGGACATAAGAAAACTTTGTAGACATCAGGTAGAAAAGTTGTTTTGCAAAGTCATGTTTCAAGTCAAGGTAATTCCTGCTAAAAGAGACCGAGTATGCAACATTAACATGTAATTAGGTTGCCAATCATGTTGCTATGTAGTTTTATCACTCAGGGAGGGTTTCTGCACAGCTTTAGGGGATGTGGACGGGGGGGACGGGAGTTAAGGTTGCAGTACAGGTGTCCAAAGAGGAAGTGCAAACAGTGTCTATAAGGTGTGTCTGTTCAAGGAGTTGTAAGGGAAAGGGGGTTGAGGGGGTATAAGCAAAGTAGGGCCACCCCCACTTTACTCATCAAGGTGCTGAGAGGGGTGACTCTCTGGAGGGTGAGCCCGAGATATCCTCGGGGGGAAAAACTGTGAGTGTGCAGGCTCGAATTCCACCCAGCGACTCTGGCAAGTCAAACACTTTGTGCCATTCGTCCTTCTCAGGGTCGTACTTCTGTACTATTTCCACCATGCAGCGATTGTTCCATGAGTAGCCCCCCACCACGTAGATCTTATTCTCAAACACGGCCACGCCAACGTCGCTCTGACCTCGCAACATGGCCGCAATAGGTGTCCACAAGTCAAGGGCGGGGGAGTAATATTCGCAGCTGAGCACGTCGTCGTAGTCGCTGGTGCCACGGAAATGATTGCCTCCGATCACATACAGACGGTCGCCCACCGTGCACATGCAGTGAAGGCCTCGGACTGTAGTCATGGGTGCTTTCTGAGTCCACTTATCTGCATCTGGGTCAAAGCACATCAGCTCCTTCTGAAAAGTGTCGTGAGTGATCCCCCCTGCAGCATGAAGGAAAAAAAAAAAACAGAACAGGAAAATTAGCCTCAACATTGATCAGTTTGGGGGAGGAAAGCACTTTGTGGACTTGTCAATCAGATCGTTAAGTCATTCATCCATGTCGACATTTTTCATCTATCTAGGCCATGCGGGGCACGAGCCATAACACTGGAATGGTCTCATTTATTTTGGTAGCTGTAATAAGAACACGAAAACATGCAAGGCTTGACACTTTCAAAAAGTCATTTTTCCATGATGCTCATATCTGAAACAAATTCAAGCACCAATACGCAGATTACACCCATTTTATCCAAACCAGACTGATATCAGTAGCTGCTCAGCCGCTTTCCCTACAGAGTGAAATAATGCTGATTATGAGAATGTGGCACAAAGCGGAACACCATTACAAAGCTGTTGTTAACATATGCAGAAACAGACTGTGGATGCAGGGACAAAAAAGCTGAGGAAAAGTGGGGAGGGAAAAAAAATTATATATATATATATATATATATATATATATTTGAAAAACAAAAAACAAAAAAACAGGACATGTCTACAGGGAAGGCTTAAAATAAAGAGGAACACAATCCCAGCATGCATTTGGGTGGAAGCCAGCCCACCCCTCCCCCTGAGGCAGAGTGACTGGGAGCAAATGCAGTCAAGATTTGCAGAGCACGGCGTATGCAGGCCTCAAGTGGAGGAGTTTAAATATCTCGGGGTCTTGTTCACGAGTGAGGGAAGGATGGAGCGTGAGATCGACAGACGGATCGGTGCGGCGTCTGCAGTAATGCGGGCTCTGCGCCGGTCTGTCGTGGTGAAGAAGGAGCTGAGCCAGAAGGCGAAGCTCTCGATTTATCAGTCGATCTACGTTCCTACCCTCACCTATGGTCATGAGCTGTGGGTCGTGACCGAAAGAACGAGATCTCGTATACAGGCGGCTGAAATGAGTTTCCTCCGCAGGGTGGCCGGGCTCTCCCTTAGAGATAGGGTGAGGAGCTCAGTCATCCGGGAGGGGCTCAGAGTAGAGCCGCTGCTCCTTCACATCGAGAGGAACCAGTTGAGGTGGCTCGGGCATCTGGTCAGGATGCCTCCTGGACGCCTCCCTGGTGAGGTGTTCCAGGCACGTCCCTCTGGGAGGAGACCCCGGGGAAGACCCAGGACACGCTGGAGGGATTACATCTCTCGGCTGGCCTGGGAACGCCTCGGGATCCCCCCCGCAGAGTTGGCAAATGTGGCAGGCAGAATCCTTCTTTTACTGCTGCCCAGTGATCATGTACTCGCTTCATTGTTGAGGCCTAAGCTGTGTATTCAGCTGCCACCGCTCAGATCTGTGATGATGCACCTCTTTAAGTAATCAAATGCAAAGATAGTCCAACGTCTCATTTATTTTTTATCAAAAAAATTACACGGAGCGAGTCCTCTATTTAAACCATGACAAAAGAATAAGTGCTGGAGTCAAAGTGGGGTCCTTGTGATTCTTCCCGAGGGGCGCTTATGCTGATCTGATTAAGTTCAAGAGCTTCGCCCTTTCCCTGACACAATGATGTCTGATCAGTATCCCAGTATTTCGATGTCTAATCAGTACCATTAATAGGGGATGATGAGCAAACTGGTTTTAGCTAAACTGGTCTTTCAGAAAGTCCAAAAGTCTGTGTCCATGAGCTGACAGAACTGGACCCAAATGTTTCTACTTCAAAACATTTCCCCGTGCATCCATGTGTATGCAAAAGTAATGCACAGTCGCCCTGTCCGACCGGCGAGCTGGCTGAATCAGTGCAGTCACACGTAGTACTGACGACGAATAGACACCGTGGTTAGACAAAAAAAGGAGCTCAGCACTTTCTACAAATGTCCAATAATGATCAAGAGTGTTGAAGGTTCTCTATAAATATCACCCACTAATGATCAGTGTTCATCTCTGATGTTAAATCCCAGGAGGACACACAAATAGGCTGCAGAATTGATCAGTGGTGTTATAGAGAACATATAGCTCAACATTATCAAATGAGAAGCTTTGCAAGGACGATGAAAGCAACCGCAAAGACTTTATCTTTGATTTGTCTCAGTATTTATATATAAATACACATAAAGTCTCACATAGTAAATACCTTCACTAAACGCTTGTTCTTTGTGGATCCTACAGATAATTATCTACTTTATCTTCACAAGATAAGATTCAAACGTTTTTCAGACTTAACACTAAGAAGCTGTCAGGATACACTGAGCACAAGCAGAAGGTTCGTTTGATGCAAAAAGTTTGTATTCTGAATGTAAACAGTGATCGCTGAGAGCCTTAGAGTCACAATGATGTCAATGACTGGCATCTTCAAGATTACAGAGAGAGGAAAAATATATCAAATGACTGTTCATAACTAAAATAGAATAGATAAAAAAAAAAGCTGACATCTTGCTGCAGATTCCTTCTCCTTCCTTCGTTTCCCCTCATTAATAAAGTCCACACTCAGGAGGCAAGGGAATAAAGCTCCACTTATTTGGGGAAAAAAAAAAAAGAAGAAAAAAAAAAGATCATATTTAATATTAATTGAAGTATTCAAACTTTCTGTTATTCAATTTACATTTATCAAGAAAAATTGCTGAGATAATCTCGGTGATGCTTCAGAGACTGATTAGAGACTGCGTGTGGACATTTCAACTGGGTGGACATGGTTTGCCTCGGCACATACCTGTCTAGAAAAGCTCCAAAAACACCACAATCAAACACAACAACAAAAAAGGCAGAAGCCGTCTTGTAATTTCACAAACCACAACTTCAAAATAAAATCATAAATGCTAAAAACATGCTTACAGAAAAGCATAATAGTGGCATAATAATACTGTGGGCTGTCCTTTGTGGCAGTGTAAAGATGACAGTAGTATAAAGAAATACTGAATTAAACCTGCCTCAGAAATCTGATTCAGGACTGGAGACGATTCACCGTCTAGAAAAACAACAGAGCCAAGCAGAGAGCCACCTTGAAGCCAGTTGAACATCAATTAGAGACACTGTCAACTAACAGCCCCAATCCAATCCCCACTGACAAAGCTAGAATGGATGTATGTGGAAGAAGGGCGGAAAATCCTTAAATCCAGGTGTGCAAAGCTCATCGTGTCACATCACGTCTGAGAAGGCCAGAAGAATTGTTGCCAAACATGACTCAACCAGTTCAGTAAAGGTCTAAATGCTTATTTTAATTAGCGTTTCTATGGATTCATGACCTCCCCCAAGGAGGTGGCGGAGGTCATGTTGCTGCCAGCGCCTGGATGGCTGGCTGTTTGATAACAACTTTATGCAAAAACTACTGGACAAATTTTCTTTTTTTTTTTAAATGTAACTTAAGATCCCATTAAATGTTGGAAGTAATCCTGATCAAAATCCAGAAATGTTTCAAGGATTTCTTTATCATTACAGGATAGGTAAGATAATACAGGGTGGAAAACACAAAGTGGGTGGAAATGAGCAGCTTGGTGGAGGTCTGCGCTCTCTGAGTGCTTTTCAAGTTTCAACATTATGGAGAAACCAATCAGTGTTGTGAAGAGCTCAAAAGTTCAGTGCGAGTAGTTATAAGATTAAGGCTGCTGAAGTGGTCATTATTTCCTGGAGAAGGCTACTGGCCAGAGGCAGTGTGGCTCTCCGCTGGTTCAGTGCTTGTGTCTGAACTCTGCCACCCCACTTCAGCTGTGATGGTCTGTGTGTTGAGTGCATTTGTCAGGTTCATCCAGCTGACAGAATACCTTTAGACAGCACAGCAGCGCAACCAGAGAAACTGACCTGATGTGCTGTGACAGAGAGACACAGAACTGCACTCTGGCATGGGTCACCTTGCACAGCGAGACTGTAACCCCTGAGATTACGAGCACTACAGTGAGGTCTCGCAGCAACAAAACTCCTTTAATGGGTACTGCTTGTTTGACTGTGCCATCTCTAAGCTGGGTTTTCATACAAGCTGTACTATTCTTATAGAATAATTTGCCGTGCTCATGAAACTGCTTGTCCAGCTTTTTCTCTGCAAAACTGTTTATTTTCTCTCAGATATTTTTAGATGGTACAGGTGCAAAGCGAGCTGTTAAAAAAAAAAAAAAAAAAAAAAAAAGGCTCCAGTTTACCAGACGACCATGGTGCAGGGCTGAAACTCTACTTCCAGCAGGAAGGAAATGCAGATACTGAAAAGGAGTTATGAACAGCGGGAACTGTAAAGTGCAGCTGGAGGCAAACCTATCCAGACAGAATTCCTGGCAGCTCAGGTCAGTCTGTCACTAAATTGTTATTCATTATTTCAGCTTAGTTAATAAGTGGAAATATATTCTTATCTCGTCTTTGCTTAAAGAAAAAAAAAAAAAAAAAAAAGTCAGTCTGTGTGGTCCCAAATATTCCCACATTCTTGCCATGCAGCAGATCAGCTAATTAAAGCTGTTTACATAAACAATGATGACAAAGATGTTTTAAGATAGTTTCTGGCCTTTTTCCAGTAAGTCAGAGTTGGATAATAATGAAGTGCTGCATGCATTGCTAATTCAGCTTTTGTGCCAACGACCTAAATCATAATAAAAAATCTGATAGCTGAAGCACTAATATCCTGTTAGTTCCACACATCATTAATGTAACCTCACATTGCAAAAAGCCACAATACTGGTGCAAAGAGCTTGTCAACATTTTATTATTCTTAACTCCTGCTTTTACTAGTTTCCTACTTTCAATATTGAATTTTTTGTAAGTCTAAAGCATGATATGTAACAAACAGTAAAATATTGATGTCTCTTTAAAATAAACAAATAAAAATAATCCCACTTATGTAGACAGTTTATGGATGGTACTTTTCAATCCAAATTAAACACTGGAACATTTTAAATGAAGGAAGGGAAATAATGTCTATATGAAGACATGATGTTTGAGGGTGAGCATCCATTCTCAGTGTAAATACATAATTCCTTGTGAGGATTTTTGTTTCCCTTTATTCATTTTTACTTCATTAAACACATCTTAATGATTCTATAATATTGGTTAAATGGTCTCATCACCGAGTATAAAATAAATCAAATTAATCTAACAATGCACGTTTTTTTTAATGAATTCCCATCTTTATTGTTCTCATGACATTTTGAGCCAATTACATATTTATTTACAACCTGACTGTATTCTGCATATGCTATGCTAATAAGTCTGATACAGTGGAGTAGGAAGGAGAAATAACAGAATAAAAAGCACAATATGATAGTTTGTTCTAGAAAGCTGCCATCCCTTACATTTATTTGACAAATTAAAAATAAAATAAACAACTATATTATTTTGTATTGTTAGTGTTCCTCTTCGTCTCTGCACGAGATGTAGCTGGGATTAATTGTTCTATTTGGCTGCTTTGGCTGCTCCTGATGTGCTTTACATGCAGATTTCCTCCCCTGCTCTTGGTTGCTTTGCTGTTGGTAATAAACCTTTTTTTTTTTTTTTCCCCCTTTTAAATCAAAGCTGTGTATTCAGCCTCTTTTCTGTTGCGACCCAACGATCTGAGTGATGAGTATGACCTGCTTATTACATTTCTATTTGATGTGTGATTTAAACAGAGCTTTACAGATCCTTCATGTATTCAGTCATAAACAAGTCAGACAAATTGTCATACAGCTCTTACATTCAGAGTGACGTGTGACAACAAGCTACCTTTTTGCCTCCTCTCTCCTTCGCTGAAGATTTAGTTTGTGCGTGTTTGTGAGCAACACTGTTTATTGCCCATGTGTTGCAGAATGATGATTGTGCCCATGGCCAGAAGGGATTAGAAGTGTCTGTTCTGCGTTACACCTCCTACACAGGCTTCAGCCCTCTATTTTGCTCAATCCTTCCAAATTCCCCTCCACCACCAACCTTCCCCTCTTTTGTAGCATCGCTCTGGATTAGTCACACTGAGAAACTAGGGCTCATCTCCATACCGCAGGATTTGTTTTCAATCGTAGGAAGTGAACAAGTGCTGATGTGACGCCTCAAGAACAAGTTATGACTGCTCAAAGGTACAAGCTGGTATCTTACTGTGTGCCCCAAAGCGCTGGACCCTCGCGTACTTCGAAAGTGTACTCGGCACAGAAGAAGGAGTAGTGTGAGGATTGATTTGCCAAAGAATATAAGAGCGAAGGGCACTCTTTCTATATAATGTAGCAAACTCAGCATATATCAATATCCAGCGCTAGGAGACTGAAAACTCTCTGGTCTTATTGAAAACTCTGAAAAACTGGAATGTTCTCTTTATGTCCAAATGCAAAATAAAAATGTCCTTTTATGATTTTTATGTTATAATCGTGACCCCAACTACTGATTTCCAAGTGGATAATTACTTCCATTCCAATTTCAAGTGCAATGCAATCAATTTTTAACTTGCTTTATATTCAGCTGATTACAAAGCCATAAAAACTCCCCAGAGTCACTTACCTGAAATATACATATAACCACCATACACCGTCCCAGCATGCCCATAATGTGGCTCATTCATTTTGGCAACATACGTCCATTCATTTGTCCTTGGGTTGTAGCACTCCACCGTAGCTTGAAGAAAAAGACGAAAGGAAAAAAAAAAAAAGAAGAAAAAGACTGTATTAGTAGAAAGTAGGTCAAGACACAACTAAGGAGGACAAACAGCAGCAAATGAGGCCTTGGAGGGTCTCAGCGTGGGAGCCAAAACACAGATTTAAATATGGAGTACACATCCACACAACCCCACCAGTGGTGAATACACTGACTGCACAGGAAAAAGGGAGATTGTTAAGATCCTTTATCTTTCAGTGCCCAAGGATGCTTTCGCAAAAATCCAAAAGAACCAAGAACAGGGACCCTGCAGTTCATGAATGATGATCACAGATGGGTGATTGGTGACTAAGAGACCCCCATAAGGCGCTACAAGGGTAAACAAGCTCATTGCAGGCTTGAAATAAAGATGTGACTGGGTTCAAAACAAGTTGGACAGAGACATCAGTAGTTCTTCATGTCAAAGAAAAGACTTCAAACGCTATGGCTCGATGGAAGGAGAGGCACAGACGTGCAGTCCAACTGGAACACTGTGGTGCATGCAACCGATAATTAACAGGATAAAAAACACTTTACTTTCAGATAACAGACAAGTTGTGAGCTGATGCACAAAATATCTGTTTTTATACAAAGTACATAAAAGTACAAAGTAATCAATATCTCTCAAACCCACTGAGACATGCCAGGTGATTTAAAAGAATGAGGCAGAGCATGTTGAGACCCCACAAATGAATGACAGAGCTTAAAAAAAACATTCAAACTTTTTAATCCCTAGCTTCTTTATTTTAGAAATTTGAACAACTTATTGAACTTAGATGGGAATGGTGATTACGTAGCCAAAAAGAAGTAATGTGTACTAATAAAGCCTAAAAGCTTTCCATTATAAATATGCATCTTCATACAGTAGGGATTTTCTTCTCAAATCTGGGGATTTCAGGCACAACAATAAAACCACACCCGTATGACCCATCCAGAGTAAACAAACATGATAGAGGGGCAGGGCACATCCAGAAATACATGAGGACTGAACCACATGCAGTGAAAAGGCAGTACAACGTAAAGCTGAAGAAGGCTGTTGTGTAGACAGGCAAAGAACTGGGGCTGTGTTCTTTAGTCTAATTATAACCCAGAAGAGAAGACAGCTCCTTTTTTCTGTCTGTCCAAGCTTTACAGCTGAATTTAAGTACTGGGTGGCACCTCCCTGTGGTCTACAGTTATGGGTGCAGAGATTCCACATTGGTAACTGGGCATCACAAGTTTAACTACAAAGTATACATATAAATATATAAAACACATCTGTGTTTTACTAAACGGAAAAATTATGAATTGAGAATTACCAGAACAAGGTTTTAGCTATGAGAACCATGAGATCACTGAATCTAGGTGATATGATCTGACACCTTTATAAAAACTTTAAACTGCATACATGCTTCACTCCCTACAGCTCCTGTCCCCACTCCAAGTGGATCCTAGGACTTACAACTCAATATTATTTGTACCAGCACAGCATGCAATGTCAAACTACACCCCTGAGACAGTCACGCCTGGAATTAATTCTGCATGTGTTGAAATGTTTCTGTAATAGATTATACCAAATTGGAAGCATGTTTGTGATGATGTGGTTATCCTCTAAATCTAATTCAATAACAGATTATGCATGTGGCACATTAAAGCAGTAAATGATGTGTAGGCAATGAGAATGCACACTGCCTGATTAAAGAGCACACTGGCCTGTATTACTCCTTCATATTAAATGGGTAATATCTGAATATTAAAATCCTCTGTTGTTGATTTTAAGCAAAGAAAACAGTGGAGTTGTGGACATAAACCTACCGAGCTCTCCAGCAGCATTCCTTCCACCGACAGCGTAGAGGTGTCCCTTTAGCGCGCTGAGGTGGAAGAAGGTGCGTTTCTCATTAAGGCATGCCACCTGCATCCATTTGTTGTAGCGAGGGTCGTACCGGAACACTGTGTCCACTGCTGTTTTGCCTTTGGTGTCATAGTTGCTTTGGCCACCCACGACATAAAGAAAGTTCCCGATGACTGCGATGCCATGTTGATAGCGAGGTGCATCCATGGGTGCCAGCGCCTTCCACTCATGAGCCTTTTCATCAAACAGACGCAGCTCCTTACTCACAACTAGCTGCTGGCGCAGAACACCACCCAAAGTGACCAGGTGGGCACTATCCGAGCGGATGGCTGTCCGTTCTGACTGCATAACTGGCTGCATGTAGGGCATCATTTGGTAATTGCTAGCTTCCAAGAGGAGGTTGACGCAGGTGTTGTCTGTGCGCATAAAGTCCACTGTTTGCACATGATTGATGAGTTCCTGTGGGTTCATGAGGGGAAAGCGGATATTTTTCATAAGCTTCGGGGCATAGTCCATACGACCATCTTCATAGCGTAGCCAGCGGCAAGCAGCCTTGAACAGGTCCAGCTCAGTGCAGTGTTTCAAGCTGTTACTGGACAGTACAAAAGCCAACCGTTCAAATGGGAGCTTGACAAATTCTCCCGTGCCCAACAACGAGGGGAAATTCTTCAGGATAAAGTTGTTGACGTATTTGTCAACCTCTGTCAGGTTGTACGTGTTAGCTATACGACCCACTTCAACGCAGTTGTCGAGAGAAACCTGCAAAAGAAACATAAAGTAAGAATACTGAAGCTTACACAAAAAACGGCTAACTATGGGGCCTTTTTAATTTGTGCAAAAAGGTGTATTTAAGCAGAAGCAATCAAAATGCCATAGAGGGATGCTGCAGTAGGAGTCATTTACATAAAGTTTATAAGGTTGTGCACAGTAATATTTAAATTTCCAATTATGATAAGTTAGATTTTACAAGGGGTCAATATGAGCTTAGAAAACAAGCACGTAAATATTCAGTGCTCGAGAGATATAAATATTTGATCTTTGCCTGCTTCATTAAGATATTTATTTGAATTCAGTTAGGCACAGAATAAACAGTATTCCACATGAAATCAGCTTAAATAGAGGAATTTGAATGACCTGAGTTTATAAGATTCAGCCATTTACAAAATTTAGAATGCATTTTTTGTTTGTTTTTTATTCTAATTGTCAGATCCAATTATTTGAGACAATCACTGATTTTTTTTCTTTTCTTAAGTCACTGATAAATAATTCACATTTGGTTTTGGTCTTTTAAAGAAAAAGGAAGAGCGGTGCACTCCACTGTTAAGTGCAGCTTAGTCTTGTGCATCTGCCTGCTTACCCCGGAAATAAGAAAGACTTTGCAAAAGTCCAGAACAGGAAGGATTTGTAAGAAGCTGGCTGCCTCAAGTGTGTCTTGCAGATTCTCCATGTTAAGTGACAACTTTGCTGTGTAGATAAAGTCAATTATCTTCTTCAGGCCTATTCGGTTTACTCCATGAAGCTTGATGCACATTAAATCTTGTTCTTTCATTCCACCTGCATAAAAAATAAGAAACAAAGAAATAGGATAGTAACATATAACTAATGGTTACACATGGTAATACATCGTCTGTATTGCATTATGCATTACATTATATATAAAAGCTAAAGCTCCAAGTAAGATTTTGTATCATAAATCAAGCTCTGAGTAACTATTTGCTGGTGCTTTCACTCTAGTGGTAGCATGAGACGGAGTCTACAACCCACACAAGTGACTCAGGTAGTGCAGCTCATCCAGGATGGCACATCAATGTGAGCTGTGGCAAGAAGGTTTACTGTGTCTGTCAGCGTAGTGTCCAGAGCATGGAGGAGACAGGCTAGTACATCAGGAGACGTGTAGGAGGCCATGGAAGGGCAACAACCCAGCAGCAGGACCTGTTCCTCCTTTGTGCAAGGAGGAACAGGAGGAGCACTGCCAGAGACCTGCAAAATGAGCTCCAGTAATCCACAAATGTGTATGTGTCTGCGCAAACAGTCTGAAACAGACTCCATGAGGGTGGTATGAGGGCCTGATGTCCACAGGTGGGGGTTGTGCTTACAGCCCAACACCGTGCAGGATGTTTGGCATTTGCCAGAGAACAACAAGATTGGCAAATTCGCTACTGGTGCCCTGTGCTCTTCACAGATGAAAGCAGGTTCACACTGAGCACATGTGACAGACGTGACAGAGTCTGGAGACGCCGTGGAGAACGCTCTGCTGCTTGCAACATCCTCCAGCATGACCAGTTTGGCAGTGGGTCAGTAATGGTGTGGGGTGGCATTTCTTTGGAGGGTCATACAGCCCTCCATGTGCTCGCCAGAGGTAGCCTGACTGCCATTAGGTACCAAGATGAGATCCTCAGACCCCTTGTGAGACCATATGCTGGTGCGGTTGGCCCTGAGTTCCTCCTAATGCAAGACAATGCTGGACCTCATGTGGCTGGAGTGTGTCAGCAGTTCCTGCAACATGAAGGCATTGATGTTATGGACTGGCCCGCCCGTTCCCCAGACCTGAATCTAACTGAGCACATCTGGGACATCATGTCTCGCTCCGTCCACCAACGCCAAGTTACACCACAGACTGTCCAGGAGTTGGCGGATACTTTAGTCCAGGTCTGGGAGGAGATCCCTCAGGAGAACATCCGCTGCCTCATCAGGAGGATGCCCAGGCATTGTCGGGAGGTCATACAGGTACGCGGAGGCCACACACACTACTGAGCCTCATTTTGACTTGTTTAAAGGACATTACATCAAAGTTGGATCAGCCTATAGTGCGTTTTTCCTTTCATTTTGAGTACAACTCAAAATCCAGACCATCATGGGTTGATACATTTGATTTTCATTGATAATTTTTGTGATTTTGTTGTCAGTACATTCAACTATGGAAAGAACACAGTATTTAATTGAAATATTTAATTCATTCAGATCTACAACGTGTTACTAAAGTGTTCCCTTTATTTGTTTGAGCAGTGTGTATATATATATGTATATATATATGTGTATATATATATATATATATATATATATATATATATATATATATATATATATATATATATATATATATATATATATATATAAATAAATAATATATATACACACACACGCACACGCACACACACACACACATTATGCATTCAAAATTCAAAACACAGTCATTCTCTTGCTGCATATAGTTTTGAAAAAAAGGGGGGAAAAAACTAGTGCAACTCATCTGAGGTGTTTCAAAGGTATTCCAAGGTACTTCTTGTATACAAATGACAAATGACCTTGCACATTAAAGCATAGTGATGGGGAGGTTCGGAAAGACAGACACAATGACAGCGTTCGTAATTTCTCAGGATGTAAAAAACTAGAAAAGAAATGAGAGCGCACGATCAATCAATGACAGTGCACTGACAATTCACAGTCAAACAGGTACCATGGCAAGAGACAAGTAAACCCACCTGTGAACATGGCTTTAAAGTAGTCTGAGGAGGAGGCCATCATTGCACGGTGCACAGGGAAAGCTTCATCACCATCCCCAGCCACCAGTGTGACGTCACATAGTAAACCTTCTATCCTCAGCTGGTCAAATCCCTGAATCGAAAAGAGAAGAGGGATAAATGTTGTGTGAAAAAAGGAACAGTTGAAGTTACGTGTTTTGACTTTAGCTGGAGGGATGTGAACTATGTAGTGATTTTATTCCAGAGGGGGACACCCCAGCTGAAACAAAACCAGACTAAGTGTGATTACATAAGCTCTTGAAAAATGAAGTGAGGATAAACTGCTGGTGAGAAACGACCTCATGGAGCCTAAATTATAGGTGACAGTGCTCTTCGGTTAGTTGAGCTGTCTTTCTGATTGGTACCAGTGTTCTTCTTGCACGTAGCTGGTTTTTACTGAAACAACAGCTATATAAACAGCTTTTTTTCCTCTTGTAGGCACTAGAACATAGTGAGATGTAAAATTACATGTAGAACTGTACAGCATTTAATATTTTAAGATCACAAAATAATACAGTTTCTCGATGGGGAGGCCGTTGATTTTAAGCCCACTTTTATACCCTGATTGTACTTCCCACCACATATCTTATGAAACAGCAGGTAGTATAAATAGCCCAAAAGACAAAAATCCAACACTAGACGATTAACTTATTAACAGCAACTCAAAGTGACATTATAAAGGGGTGAGCTTTCCTTACAAATGCACCACCTAGCTAAGCCTAACAGATTCTACTGACATGATGTAAGATCAGATAGGCTAGAAAAATCATTATCATTCTCTTACTGTGCTGTGGCAGCAAAAAGATTAATGAGCAGCAAATGCAGTCATGGGCTGCTCATTTTCAATGAGAGCTGGTGACCAAGGACAACCACTGCCGTTGCGGCAAACAGCGCAATCCCAGCATCCTCTGACACATTTTTAAGGAGGATCCTAAATATCCACCAATCAGTGGTGTCAAGCTGAAGCAACCATTTAGATTTCTGCCCATTCCTGAATGCAGAAGGCTCAATAAATAAAACTAAATATGTGCAAACTGTTAGAAAACCTCTTACTGTGAAAGAAGAAGTGGTAACTGGGAGTACTATGTTACACTTACAGCAGTACATTATAATATTCAGACTGCACTCATTAAGTCGAATTAAAGACACCAAATCCCAAATGCTTTTCGTTAACTGCTAAAATATTAATTAACCTATTAGGAATTGTGACCAGTAATACATAATATAGGCTTTCTGATGCTGTAAAGATTTTACTGTGTCAAACGGCACAGAAATTCAATATGGACTACATCCTTATTGAATATTAGAAATAATGTCTCGAGTAAGGCAAGAGGCAAGAAGAAGAAGGTTGTATAGGGCTTGATATGCTTCCTGTTTTGATGCTAAGAATTCTTGGTCAATGTCAAGCCAGCTTCCAAACCAAGAGCTTAAATAAAGCTCTGTAGACACACAGATGACATTTGACTAAGCATTTACATACGGCACTGCTGTCATTTATTTGAACTCTCACCTGAAGAACCACTGTGCTATGTGTGTTGCTTGTGAAAAATCGAGTGTTTCCAGTCTTTGATGCCTGAAGATGAGCAGAAATGCCCATATCACCATAACCCAGAGCGACTTTCATGTGAGCGTCGTCGTCCTCCACTAGGGATCTGTTGTGGTGGGGGGAGGAAAAAAAAAAAGAAAAAGGAGAAAAAGGACATGTTTTTACTTCAAAAAAGGTCACAAGTACTTGCGTTTCCCTCTAATTTTAGCTTATAGAAAGTAGGACAAGTTTTCAAAGTGACAGTACATGAGGACCTTTTGGGGGTGGTAACCTAGTTGTAAGACAAACTCCTAAAAGTTGGAGGTCAAGACTGAATCACCAGGTAAAAACTGTGACTAGGGAAGCAAAAATGTCATTTTCCTACCTGCCTTAGGGCATACAACATAACTAAAGGTCACTCACAAAGGAAATGGACATAAAATCAGAGCAAATGTCTAATACACACATTAAGCAGCACATTGAAATGAGGGAAGAGAATGACTTATATAAGAGTTATGTAATTACTTGGAAGTTTCGGTTTCCATGTTGTAAATCTTGAGACACCCCAGGCATTCATACAAACTAAGAGGTGATGAGCAGTTATACCAAGCATGCATCTATGAACACTTTTTAACACAGGCATGTTCACCCATTAAATTGCCTCTTGGTGAGACGCTCAACTCAAAATTTATTTTCAATAATCAATAGATAAAAAAAAAAAAAAACTTGATTTTTTTTCCCCACTAATTCTCTGCTGCCATAGCTTGAATTAATTTCCTCTCAGAGGTCAAGGTCCCTTCAAATCAATACATGATGGTCCTGATGGATAACCTCACTGCGTCAACATATTTTTATTCTTATGGCAGCGATTTCCTCTCGGATGACAATGTCTTCATCAACGGGACGCAAGAGAACAATGGCTACGGTTACATGATGAATTTACAATTCGGAATTAACGTATTTTCCTACGAGATTACATGAAAATAATTCCGAATAAAGGTTTACATGAAACACGTCCTCACTTAATCACTCTTTCGAGTGGCGGGTTGGGAAGGGTTCTGATTGGACAGAGGGTCCACATGATGTATGACATTTACCGTAAATAAACAAAGTCTGCTCCTTGCTTCTCGTCTTTTCAGTCGTAACTTGTAAAAACTACATTATAAAGAACCAGTTTCGCCACTATTTTTATTATAAATTTGAAGCACCAGCTCAATACGAGCATACTACTTCACTTTTTGCAGCAACTGAGGAGAAAAAAAAGAAAGACAGATCGAACAGAGGAGGTAAAACAACGCGCGTCATCAGGAAAGAACAAGGTAACGAGCATGCGCAGAATGACTGGGATTAATTTAGAGTGGAATAAAGCTTTACATGACAGAGTAATTAAACAGATTGCAGTTAAAATGCAAATAAACCAGCCACTAACATCGGAATTAGGTTTGATTCTGAATAGGAATTTGCATTAGGAATTAAGTGCTTACATGGTGATTTTTCATGAGTTTAAAGTGGAATTCACTTTTATTCTGAATTAATCGAACTCCCTTGTAAACGCAGCAAATGAATGGTTTATGTACGAGTGTGAAAACTGATACACCTAATTTCATATAGCCTTTTGAGTCACGAGATCACAACTGGACTAAACACGAAACACACCTCTAAATTGTGACTGAAGAGACAAAAATAAAGAAAAAGAGGGAATGGCATCTGGAAAATAGAGTTCCAGAGAGCTGTGACAATACAATACCTAATTTAGACTTTGCATGTTAGTTGTTACTAGTAATCTGTCTGTTTAACGTAATTCAATATACATTTCTTTCTCCATATCCAGGGATATCACAGCAATTTGAAATTTATTTGCTCCATCCAGCACTAGTGAACTACAATTTGCAATGAACAATTTGACCATCTGACACCATCAGCCATGTTCTGAGACTGAAAATAAGATGTAAATATTAGGGTAAAATATCAACTCGTGCTAAATGTAGTTAAGTAGTTAAATGAAATGGCTGCTTTCAAGATCATGCTAAAAATATTTTTTTCGTGCATGAAAAAAAATATCTCCCAGAGATGTATTGAGATACAGGATGCATAGTTACATGTGGTGAAACCTCTAACTGAAGACAGTCACGAATGAGTGTGGGAGCTTTGTGTTTTAATAAACTGCACATAGATTTGAAATGTCTGAGGTAAATGACAAAATAAAAAGATTTTGAAATGAGCCTCAAAAAAGCAATGAAAAGATCCCTCAATTTTAGAATTAGCGTGTCTTAAACCCAATTACACGGGCAGTAATGTGCACGTTTTCAGAACTGGGAGATACAGGGAAACGGTTAAGAAGATGAAACACGGATAGCGATGACTGAATCTGACAATGCTGCTTTGCAGCAAAACTGGAAACTTTTTAAACCAGTTTTCATTTTAAAAAAACACTATATTTTTTATCATCTTTATCTAAATCACAGTAATTTACACTATAACAGATTAGCCAAAACATGTAAAAAGATAAAAATGTATACAACTAGGACATTGACATCTGATGTAATACTTTGCAATATCTCTTAACTGCTCCACTGAGAATGAAGACGCAAAGTGCAACTCTGTGCTCCAAGAGGAATACTGTTAGAAAATGCACACTGTGTGCAGACAAACGTGACATTAAAAAATTTAACTCATTTGCGTAAGCAATAACAATAAGCTGTGGGTCAATAAAAAGCAGCTGAACCTTTTCAATTTTCTATATAACTGTGTCTACAGTTTTAAAATGAAAGCCTTATGGACTACTTTAAATTGGATGCACCTCCTTTAAAACAAAATTGCCTAATCTGTGAAACAGAAACAGCTGACTTTGGTGTAGAGTATAATTTGTTGAAAGAATGTGAAAGATCCCATTTCTTACAGCAGTTTAAGAGAGCAAAATTACAAATAGGCAAGTCATTTCTTTTAGTAAGATGAAGCTAATGCAATACCAAAAGCAATGACTAGTGAGTGATCGTGATGGAGCTCTTCTGTGTAAAGTGTCTTAACCCGCTTCTCAGGAAGAGGTGATCTGGGCAGAATGTCAATGAATACTGAATGAAAAACTAGGCTTGAACTATTACAACTATTCTCTGTGGGATACATAGACTACAGCACACTCAATGAATGTGGCATTGGGGGCCTAAAAAGTGTTCATTTTCATGTGAAGACTGGTCTGGTTTTGATAAAATATTCTTTAACTGAAATGTCTAGCTCAGCACAGCAGTAAATTTGTGTCTTCAAACAGGCCTGCGAGCAGACAGTGCTCTTCAGATGTAGAGGACTAATGGTTTTTGGATGAACTGTTTATATAATGAAGTAATTTGAGGTTTAATGGTGGCTGAACATTTGATTTGTCGCTGTAAAATTTGTATGTAACCGTTCCATGTTCTTTGAAGGGATATTATCCCCATCTTTTTTTAATAAAACAGATTTTAGCTGCAACGCATAAGGAAAGCTACCGTCAATCTCGCAATTCTGTCTTTAGTTTATTTATCAATATGGCAGAATACAATCTTTCTTTCTAATACATTCCTCTTTGAAAAAAGAGCAATACAAACATGAGGGATGGTGCACATCTACATTTAGTTTCAAGTGCTGCAGGTCATAACTAAAAACATTAAGGAGTTAATGAATATTCTTAATATAAAGAATCTCCCATAAATTTACATTTTTTCCACCTTAACACAGTTATAAGTGTGTGCCACAGTTCAACATCATTTTGGTCTTTCCAATGCAACACTTTTTAACCATGGTAATTCTAAACCATACCTACATCCACAACTTCCTCCCCATAATAAACAATATATTAATTTGCATTTTGGTCTGTAAGTGCTTCTGTCATACTTTGGTACGTGAAGGTTGCTTTGTTTAATAAAAAAAAAATAAAAAAATAAATTTAAAAAAAAGAGACCAGGATAAAAGATGTAACAAGAACAAGATGTAAAAAAAAAAAAAGATGTAAACTGTAACAGTCACTCAAAAGTAATGATTTATTTGGCATAATAAAAAGCTAATGTCATTTTACATTTATTGTAAAGAAACAATCAGAGAAAAGCAACTTTTCTTTTTCTTGTTTAATGTGGTTAAAAGAAGACAGAAATTTATATAACTTAAGTGAAACTACAATAAATTTTGGATAAGCACAAACTGTGGAAAAGAAATGCTCCTTTTATTACTTTTTAAATAAACTTTGGGGGGGAGCTTTGACATCCTGGTGTTCCTTCAAAAACATTCTTTCCTTCTCAGCTTTGTATTTGAACACAAGACAAACTTAAAGTTGACAGCAGTTATTCCTCGAGACTTTAAGCATTAGGTCAAAAGACATTGAGGGTTTCTGATGGACAAACGGGAGAAGAATGGGTTGAATCCACTTCTCATTCCATTTGCATGCTGGATTAAAGAATAGTTAGGAAGACCGAAAAGGATAGATTATGAACAAAGACAAAATAGGCACAGATTCTAGGAGATTCTACCACCACAGAAGCAACTATGAGATTAGAACTACACGTGCTTAAGGTCTGTTACGAACAAACCTTTGTAACCAACACTTTAAATATAATTTCCTAAATGATGAAAGGATGGCATAATTAATAAAATCACTTTGCTTTTTTAAAGTAACAAAGAGATGACAATGGACTTTCTACAGGGAATTTGTGAACACCATTAACACTAAACACTGATGGTTTAACCAGCATTCACAATCACACTGACACAGAGCACAGGCAATGTACTTGTACATTTACCCCGTCAGGTGGTAAGTCGGACTGGCAGCCAGGAGTGAGTGGGTTGTCCAAACCATAAAGGAGTGTTGGTGGCTGCCGGAACGAAACAAAGGAGACAAGGCTACAGCATCCAACATAAATGTTTAACTTAAAGAGAAAAGGCACTGAATTTCTAGTTGAATCAGAAACCAGTGAGCAGGGACAGCTTGAAGTTAATCATCAGAAGGAATCAGCACAGCTTATTACTGACAAATACAAAAATAGTTAGGATGCATAACAATGAGTAAATTTAGAAGCCTCGAGAATATCAAGCTACTCATATCAACTCTTTACCGTGTCTTCATGGTGAGTTTACAAAAATTTCATGACCTGGTTTTTTAAATTTGAAGTCTTTTGCAGAAAGTGCAATCATCTTTACAGCCAGCTACTGGGGCAGCAGCATCAGTACCAGAATAAAGAGATGGAACAAACTACTCAAGATGGCTGGTTTTGTGCTAGGGGGTAACTCTGGGGGCACGCGAGCAGATTGTTCAGAAAAGTGATTATTTACATCCTCTACACAACAAAGTGAAAAGCAACCCTGTGTTCAGTCTGAGGCTTCAGTCCAATGTAAGACAGAAAGGTAGCGAAGATCAGTCCTGCCAGCAGTCATTCCCCTGAGGAACAAAGAATTGCCTTCCTCAATTTATTTTCTATTTTTAAATAAAAATACAAACTACAGCATCGTAATTTCCCTCCAAGATGAAGATTTCATTTAATTTCATTCACTGGAAAACTGACAAACCCTCATTCTAAGCCATGCATCATAATACCTGCCAGACGACACACCATCATACCAGAAGTCACAAATTAGGCTAAATTAAATTATTAAAGGAAGCTTTTTTCAAGTCTTTCATATAAACGGCTCCAATACAAAACACAAAACCACACACTGGATATGAAGAGATAAATTATAGATTAAGCCAAATCCCTTTCATTTTTGCTGCTATCACAAGGGACCTGTGCTTGAGCATATGCTTAATTAAAATATGGCTGTTTCTTGGATCTTCAATTACCGTAGGAGCTTGATGGCACATTGATAACATGTGAGCTAAAGAAAGAATCTCAATTACCCTGCCATGGGTGGTACAAAAGAAAGCTTTTGTTTTTAGATTCTGTGAAGCCAGCAGCCACTTCAGACAACACAATGCTTGAGATCTCCTTTATATATCAGTAACAGTCTGGGTGAGCAGCAGAGTGACTTTAGGTTTTGGTCTCAGCCTGAGACATGTAAAACATGAAGAAACAAGGCTGTAAGTAAGTTAGTCGCTTTGTAGCAGTGGAAATAGTGAAAACATCCCTCACCCAATGACAGTTAAGGAAGATAAAGACAATGTGTCTTTTTTATCTGAGATTTCATGCTAAGCTATGAGTTTTCTTATGACCATGTGGTTTGTAAGATAAAACACCCTCAAATCATACATGGTATAAAATGTTTGGTACTTACATCCATCCAAATGTTAAAATATTTTTTATTATGCACATGCTTCGTCTTCTCTAACAAAAATCACCAGTACCATTACCAACAATGAGCATTTAAGTTATAGTTTTAAAAATAACAAATGTTAATTAAAATTTATATCCTGTTTTTAAGGCTTTACTCAGAAGGATGCTGCACCCTGATTCAAAATCTTTTTTTTTCTTCTTTTTTTTTTTTTAAATCACAATTGGCAGCAAGCAAAAGGGCAAGAAAGCCAGACAGTCTAAATAAAGTGTGTGCAAGGCTGATGAACAATTCTCTCCAGTCTATTGCTGACAAACTGTTATCAGACCACATTGCATTGAAGAAATTATCACAGCTTTCCAGTTACCTTTAATTGGACAACTAATATAGCATTCTCACTAAATGGAGTCATGAATGGAAGTAATACTAATTCAAGAAAGTGTGAGGAAGGAGTGCAAACTTTGTATTTCCTTTATGAACGCTACAACAGGCAACAGAACCAACCACCGGCAGACGTGCTGCATCAACATCAACGCAGAATGAAAGAAAAAACACAAAAAAGAAAGAAAAAGATTAGGACGAAGCTATTATAAAGGTTTCATACTTCGCATTACAAGACATGGTTCCCCTTGTGGACATTACAAGGACACTCTGAAATGAACAAGATTAATAAATACTGTCATGATCCTAACTGAGACTGATCAATATCAAAGAAAGTTTTTTTTGCCTCGTTGTCCAGTTCTACCTTCAAACGTTCTAATATCCAGTAAGACATCTCTAGCTATACTACGAAATACAAAGCATCAAAATGACAGTCCACAAACCAGTGGGTTACATTACAGTACACAGGATCACATTTTTTTAAGTTAATCTTATTAGTAGAGCTTAAATGTTTAGCATCAGGTGACTGTAAACAACAGGATTATTACTATCCCCATTTGGAAACATGAAAATGGCAGCACGATTCTCTTGGGGTGCTTCTTAACACCAGAGACAGGGAAGTTGGTCAATGCAGACGGAAAGGGGACCTTCTCAAAATAAAGATTTGAATAAAATGAAGTTTTGGTGTCATGCTCAAAGACGAGAACTTCAACAAAGTTCTTCCATATTTAAGCACAAGACATTTTTCGTGGTCAGAGCCGCTTATCCTAATAAAAGTATGTTTTGGTTGTTTACCCACAATGCAGTGCACTGTATTTGGCGTTCTTGAAACGACCTAGATCTTCCTTTATAGGCAGGCTCAGTACGCTTCTTTGATGCAAATCAGACATCATTTGCGCCTTCACAATTCCCCAAATGAAGCAGACTTTCCGAGCAAACTGATTTGGATTTGAGTGTAAAGAAAATAATGGTGTGAGTGCGATGGACAAATGCCTTGGAAGCCATTATGTCCTTGTCCATGCTAAGACTTAAATTTAATATTTGTGAAGAGAAGGGAAAATGACAACAAGATGCTTCCCATCCAATTTGACTAGGCTTGAAACATCCACCATGAGGGATGGGAATTACTCATGCATATGTTTGTGAGCCAAAAACGACATTCTGCCAAAAGGATAAAAACTATTATCTTAACAGTATAAAGGTTTTGGAAAATGAAACACTGAGAATATTTTTTTCTCACTTTTTAAAAGAAGTTATTGAGAGTTAATTAATCTCTTTCCATTTAAAAATCACAGCATAAAATCTTGTGAAAGCTAAAGGGATCAAATGCTGTGTGAATCCACTGTTAAGTCAGTTTGTTATATTAATAAAGCCAAATAAAAAGATCATAAACCTACCATTGTCTAGCTAATGAACATACATCCAGCAGCTGAATCAAATGAAAAAAGAAAAAAAGAAATGCAATGAGAACCTCAGAAGTGAGGCGAGGCATTTGGAGTCAGGGGGGAACTCTCTATTTGTCTTTGTAATCAAAACAGTGACAGCCACATTTACTGAAGAGCCCCCTCAATCACAGCACAGAGAAATGTAATAAAGCTACATGCTGACCAGCTCCTAGTCGGGGGAAATGCATCTAATGTTGCTGCAGTCCTCAAGTGCTGTATGATGTAATTCAATATAATACAACACCCCTGCAATTCATTTAACGTCCATAAGTGTAAAATGGATTTTTGTGCTTTAAAAGGGGGGAAAAAAACCCACATACAAGGTAACTTTTAAAACACTTTTGAATATAAGGCAACACAGTCTGTGACTACTACAGACAAAAATTCTACCAAATGAGACAGAGATACTACAATCCTACACAAAGTTTTGCCCATGGTTTTGCCCAATAATAACCAAATTAATGAACAGCTCCCAGTCATTTATTCTTTTTGAATCCAACATTTCCTTTTATTTTATTTCAAATCACTTATTCTAAGGTACAACCAATTAGTATCAAATTGGCAAAATGTCAGGAAAATTTCCGAGCCTGAAGTTTACCGATTAGCTATTTGCTATCATATCTACCATATCCATTATCTTCAGATAATTATTCCACTCTCTTTTAATGAGCGTAGTTGTCCCTGTATACTATATTTAGTCTTTAAGTAACAAAGAGAATAAAAAAAAGACATTGCATTAAAAATATTTTAACCATTTCAAGTAGCTTAACTAAGCTGCCATCATAAAATTTTGGTTGGGCTGTATCGTAGCTGTAGTCTTATGAAATTATTGGACAAATGCAGGCTAAGCGGGGTACTTGTAGTCCACATTTGAATTCAGATTAAAGACATAAATGCCAGAGGTGTTTAAAAATAAAACAATGAAAATGATTAGCATAATATCACCTTACTGAAATAAGAATAGGCACAGCTCTACATACTAGAAGTTTAATCTCTTTTAATCCAAACAAGAGTGCATAATGAATAGCAGGTCATGCCCCAAATGTGTAGGATCAGCAATAATATAGTTTATTTCCATATTTAACTACCATGACTGTTCCAATGTGGTGCACCTTCTTCATTAGACGAGGGGTGTGTATGTACAGAGTGTGCAGCTTTGTAAGTAGAGCAAACAGGTACCAGGGAATGAGCTTTCATAGGAAAGACCTCCATGAAATAGCGGAGCAAGAAAGCATAAAAAGATGGCCCTGACCCACTGATGGGGTTGAAACATTTTCTACCTTGATAGGCATTTTGGGAAACTCTGCTCCAATCCTGTAAAACACTTTTTTTGGCCAAAATTCCACTTCATGCGAAATCACTTTTTTCAATATCCCGACTATTCCTTTCACTTTTATGCATCTTTTTGTCTTCCTTTTAGTGTGATCTGTATATGTATATATATATATACACATATATAT
>NC_136628.1:24091180-24284661 GCF_933228915.1 Telmatherina bonti | reverse complement strand
TATATATACACATATATATATACATATATATATATACATATATATATATACATATATATATACATATATAATATATAGATAGATAGATATCTATATATATAATCTCTCTCTCTCTCTCTCTCTCTCTTATACATACATACATACATACATATACATACATATATATATATATACATATATATATATACATATACATATATACATATACATATATACATATATATACACACACTATTACAATTATTTTTCAAATTGCTGCTGAAATGTCACCCTTGACTGATGACAATTAACACGTGATATATCTTGTGTTGCCTTCGAGAAAAACTCCTTTGTTTTATGTATTTTTAACCATGAAAAATATCTTGTCAATTCCAGATGATGTTCAAAGTCAAAGCAAATCAAAAGCCTTCAGTCAGAGAGCCGGCTACTTTAATTTGATGTCAGCTGCCAAATCAAATAGGCTGTGATTATTCTCAAAAGGATGACTTATTTAACTTATTGAACAAATGATTCTAGGTTGTTAATAAAAGACTTTCCAAAGAAATGTATAAATATAATGAGCCATTTACCACAGAGAGTACAAAACCGATACCGCTGCAGTTGCATAGGAGAGTTCAGCAGCAGCAGGAGGATTTTACTTTCACATGAGACGTGAAGCATCTCCATCCACACCAGTCTGTTAAACAGAATTTCAAAGCCTTCTATTTACCTGCGTCTATACTGTCTCCCTAAAGAATTTAACCTAGTAACAGAGCCTTTAACTACACAGTTTCAACACTCGCTACAATAATAAAGAATATTTCTGTAGTATGTATTTCTGAGTAACCTAAACCTTGTCTTTAAATTGACATTTTCTTCACAGCCTGCTTATGGCAAAGCCTGTAATGCTAAAAAGAAAAGGTGCATACTTAACCCACAAAATTTAAGAAAAAAAAACAGCCAAAATTATTCAAAACCAAAGAACCACATCCTAGCCTTTCCTTTTCCTTGGTTTTAATTGAGATGTAGAGATTTAATAAAACGGGTACAAAAAGCAAAAACAAGGAAGAAAACAGTTTGAATGTCTTAGATAGACCTGAATTTTTTCCATTTTGCCTTCATTAAATTGTTGGCAAAGAATGTCAAAAACAAGGGGAGGGAAAAAGGGATATGACATGTGCTAAAGGTCCCTGACAGGAATCAACGAAGCATTGCTGCAGCTAAGACTACTGGCTCACCATGAAGCCACTGAGAAGTGATCGCAAAAGACAGCAGTCACATACATTAGCTGTTTGGTACTGAACTACTGCAGGATGAGAAATGAAGTTCATTTCAATTACTTTTTGTAGATAAAGGGAAAAGAAAAGGAAAAAAGGTCATTTTCATAAAGATTGTGAAGACTCCTTACATCATCCTGGCAGTGAACGCTAACTTCTCTTATCAGGTGAAAAGTCTCCACTGTAGGAAGTTTTTTTTATAAATAGATTTGGGTGATTAAAACTATATAAGGCACCTTAAGCATACAAACTTGTTATACATCATGTATGTCAATTATCCTAAAAACTCTCTCTCCTGTTTCCTGCTACTGGGAATAAATGACATTACCTTACCACCATAGCAAGTTAAAAATGTCTTAAGCCAAATGGACAGCAGGCCTATAAAGAGTGACTTCTCCCTGACCACAGACTAACCTATAATTGGGGACCCAATATCAGCCTGCTAAAAAACACAGCTTACTATTTCGGTTTTAAAATAGTAAGTGGTCTGGTGGGACAGAGAAACACTTAGATGAAAGGAGGAGTCTTGATGTATGAGAACACTTCACTTGCAAAAGTGTATTCATGATCTACTACGAAAGCACGTAACCACACTCCACAGCCTATTTAAGTACACCTGATGTACTCTCAGCCCAGCAAAATACAGGGTTGAGTTTCATTGTCCTCCAAAAGATGTACTGGCAGGTTGTTGTAAAGATTCTTTCCTTGCATTTACACAATGTCAAGTGATGAAAATAATATGAATCCTGCATATACAAGATCCTTACAGTCCCTGACAAAGTCTTCATTAATACTGTGACATTAAAAGATACCAGCACTCACAGATACTATCAACTCATGGCTGCCAAAGACATCTTTTAACGTCTTTCTGAATCCGAACGTTTGGTGCCTAAGACACCAATAGGGAGGGCCATTTGGCCAGGTGTGCGCGTCAAAACGTTCCCACGCACCATGCACCCGGCCAAATCGACCCTCCACATCTGCAGTCCCAAAACTCAACATTCAGCAATCCTGGAAGATGAGCCAAAATGTTCCAAAACAGCAAAAGCACAGAGCTCTCTGCTACAGCAATGGCTGGAAGCCAATGAGTTAAGTTAAATCATTCTAATATACTTATTCAGCATGCTTATTATTAGTTTTAAATGTATAAAAAGTGGCTCACACAAAACCTCCACCAAATCCAAACAGATAGTAGTAAAAGATTAGTAAACCACTTAGATGTCCTTAGACAAGGCCCTGAACACCAGTGAAGATTGACAATTAAGACAGTTAAGTTAGATGGCCATTGAGCCTCCCAGAGTGAATGTAAATAACTTGTCAATGTGAGACAGGATGTTTGGGCTTAACTACTTCAGGAAATAAAGTTAAAATCTATTAATTAATGACCGAACAGAGTCAACAATGATATATTCATTGTATGTTAAGCTGAAAGAATGAAAACATTTAGTCAATATATCAGTACAAGTCAAGATTCTGGTATTTTTTCTTAAATTTGTGTAAAAATATTTTCATTTTGCAGTAAAAACTGCTATATTTAGCAATAACTTGCTTTGTAAGGGTTTACATTACTCTAAATGCAACAAAATATTAGTGAAACATTTGTGTAAAATCATAAAAAAAATATATTTCAGCTTCAACTAAATAATAAATAGTAATAATAATCATAATAATAAAAAAAAATAAAAAAACAAACAAAAAAAAAAAAACAACAAAAGACAAGGTAACTGGAGAATGCACGAATCTAGTTATTAAATATCCATCCAGGTAAGTTGCTGCTAGCCTGTGAATTTGTCTGCAAGGTTAGTTAGCCGTTAGCTTCGGTTTCACTTAAAAGTGTTTTTCTTTTCCCTTTGGGTTCTCACTCACTAGTAAGCCGCTGCCTTGTTCAAAAGTCAAACAGAGCCCTACGGAAGAGGCGTACAGAGAGGATGGCGAAAGGCTGCGTGAAGCACACCCTTTCTACCCTTCCCCCTTCCTGAACAGTAGCAGATGACAATAGCTTCTAAACCAGGACACGCCAGACATCCTGACAAAGGCAGGCTCCTCCCAAGCTTTTGAATCCCTGCTCCCAAATAAACATAGTCACAGGGAAAGGGCAAGATTCGGGATGAGGTTCTTGCCACGTCCGGACTTGCTGCAAACGAGTCCTTTTGCCTTAAAAAAGGTACACTGCTATGGAGCCGCAAAATTTATGCTGAACAAGGAAAATCTCTTGACACACTACAAGGTTCAATCACATCCTGCCCAATTAGAGCTACAACAAAATATGGCAATTTTACCAGAAAAAAAAAAATAAGTGAAAAATTCTGAAACTAAAAAGCTGTCAAATCCATCTCCAAACACACTGCTATAGCTGTATAATGTGAATGCCATTTAGCTCTTACTCACATGTAGGCAGGCGAAAGGGGTGAGGACCTGGATGTCTTAAGAACTGGCACTGGGAATTTCCAGCTGACAGGAGAACCGCTTTTCCATTTCAACGGCATGTTGTTGTCACCAGAATGGTGTTACAGCAACACCAACAGCAAAAACCATTTCCATTAAGAGGTCCCCAATGCAGTCTTCCATCCCACTCTGCCCACACCATTTAAGGGGGAGGGAGAGCAGCAGTGGCACCAGCAGCTACAGAAACACACTGGTACAAGGAGCGCAAGCTACAGTCTGGGTTGTGACTTTAGCGGCAGCTCTGAGAAACCAATAGATTGCATCCACCACAACTACTTGCCGTGCTGCATTCACAGTTGTCTGGTGGTAGGAGGGGGGGAAAAAGCCCTGCCTTCTCATCACTCTTTCAGGATCTGTGAACAGTTCAGGAGCTACGCAACAGCGCCCCCTTGTAAAATAAGAGAGGATTTCAGCTCTGGGATTTCTGAGGAAAAATGTAATAAAGAAAACAACTATAACAAAATGGACAGAGTTACGTTTAAAGACTAATCTCTACAAAGCATTTAGTTTGAAAAAGAACATTCAAAAGAAAGCCATCTTGCCCCCACCCACCAAAAAAAAAGTGTTTGCAATGTAATAAGCAACTCTGCTGCTATGTAAAGGTCAATACAAAATGTTTGCAGAAACAACACATATTTAATTCATTTTCTCACTTATTATTAAAAATATATTTTCTTTGGTCTGGTGGGGGTTCTTGTTAGCCTGACAGCTAAACAGGCCTGTAACAAGAGTAAGAAAAAGAAAGCACTTTCTTTCTACCAGTAGGAATATTTTTCATGAGATTTGCAATTGACTTCTGGTGCTCCAAACTCTATTAGAGACATTTCTACAACTTCATTTGACTACACAAATGAAAATCATTAAGCAGAATAAAAAGAAGATAAAAATAAGTTTTCACGAATGATTTTGCACGTCAGAGTAAGAATCAAGGCATTAGACTGAGAACGTTGTTTGTACACTTGTGAAACAGCTGTGATGAGGATGCAAGAAAACTTCTGCGTCAAAAGAATTATCATTTCCTTTGACAGAATAATAAAACTGTTTTTTTGTTTTTGTTTTTTCCACCCACTTAATTTAATGAATAAGTCTGACTGCCAAGACAAACTGAATAATAGGAGGGTGGAGATCTTTGATCGGTTACCAACAAACCAATGGTCACTTAATGAGATGTGGAGTTCTTTTAGTGGACAGGTGAGAACTGTGCAGAAAGACAGCCATCAGTGCAGCACTCCACTAAGCTGGCCTTTATGGTCGAGTGATTAGACTAAAGGCACGTGGCAGCCCTCTGGAGGCTTGCCAAACACCACATACACTGCTCTTAGACTATGAGTAGCCAAATCCTTTGAGCTGGTATAATAAAAGCCGATTTTAAAAATGAACATCAGAGAATGTGTAAACTTTCTCTGTAGTTGCCTGTATACACATTTTCCCAGAAGGACCTTTTACACATAAAATGCAAGTGGCACCTGAGTCAAGTGCACAGGAGGCAGGACATGACAGACAATACCATAGTTCTCTGCTGATGGCTGAGGGGCATTACAGGGTGAACTATCATAATGTCCCCACCAGATAACAGGCACAGCCTGACACACAGACAGCAAGCAACAGTGACATGCTAAGGAAAACATTACACGGTCCAGCAGAAAAGAGCATGAAGCAGCAGCTGTCATCAGCGAGCTTTCTCAAGAGGATCATTTGCTATATTTATTGGTGTGTTCCTAGACATGAAGAAGGGCAGTCACCAATTACTCCAACTAGAGACATGAGTACAGCTGATCTGATCCCTTTCTTTCTCTCTTATAGCTAAGCTGCATTGTTTGATAATGTACATCAGGTCAATTTAATAAACCAATTAATACCAGTTATTATGCCAGTTATTTTAAATCATCTCAAAGACTCCCTGTGAGATTTTATATGCCAGTATATGGCAAAAACACTACTATACACACACTGATCAATGTACGAAAGAATTCAAAACAAACAGCTGAATTACTTAATTTTAGAAGTCCTCTTTTGTTATTTGGCACATCCTCAAGTTTAATTTTCCGAAAAGCTGTTGCAACTGGAAGTGAGCATAATGATACAGATGACATAAATCTAAATGTCTGCTGTCTGTAGTTCATTTATGCTTTAGTCTGACTTCCCACTATATTTTTCTTATATCCATGAGAAGCATACTGTCTTCTTCAAACCAAACCCATGCATTCGAAATCATGGCAATATCTGTAGAGCTAATGATTTATAAACACCTACCTTTTCCAAAAAATATATTTTTAAAAAAATTAGTTTTAAAATAAGTTTTGTACTAGTTGATGGCTTCATTTGGGTAAATAAATTTAAGACTGTCCAATACATGTGTAAATATGAAAAAAGAACAATTTTAGTAACCACAGTTTCTGACAAAGTTGAACATCCGTATGATCTTTTTCATATGCTTCCTTTAGTGTTATGTACAGTATTTTAGCATCACAATATCACCCTCCCATTTTAAATTGTGGCCTAAAAAGAACTTCTGCGCACTGTAGAGATACTCCTTTCGGTTACTTCAGTCAAAGCCTGGAGATTATTCTAGGATCTGTTGTTGATTCAGTAGTTGATGCTGTAGAGAGACAGTCTGCACACTAACCCAACACCTACATTCAACACTCAAAATAGTGTTCCCTAACTGCCAATCCAGCTGGAGTACTATCTCAACTTCCTCCACATTTTTTTTTTTGCTAAGCTAGTCCACAACTATTTTGTAAAATTTGCCATCATAAAATGATGTTATTAGAGATCAACTTCAATAAAACTGCTCATGAAAGTGTGAAAACTTGGTATAGCTAAATAAATAAATAATAGAGATGGCTACATAAATAAATATCAATATAAAATTTTCTAATGTACACTTTGGTTTCATAAATCATACTAGAACCTAATCTTTAAATATTCTTGAGTTCTTTACAACTGGGTGGGAAACTGGTCCTCGAATGCTGCAGACCTGCAAATATTGGGAGTTTCCCTGCTGCGACACACCTGACTCAAATCTGAGTAATCAGCAGACTTGTGTAGCGTTTGATGTAAAAGGCTGTGTTCCAATGTCCACACTAGTCCCTATATAGTCCCCTACATAGTGGTCACAGCATTTACTCAGGGTGTCTGAATCTCCAGAGAGAAAAAAGTAGTGCACTCAAAATGACCCACAATGCACAATGTGACAGCTGGGGGTCCTGCACTGCTGCTGGTATATGGGCCCTGGCCTGTCCTGCTTGGGGTGGGCTGAATCCTGGTCCTGATTTGCTCCCAAGACATTGTTTTATCACAGACGTTTCAAGTCAGATGTTTATTGTTTTTTGAATTTATAATAAGAGACAGAAACTAGGAATTAGGGAGAGTTTGTGTTTGTGTAGAATGGGGGGCTGCTCTGTATGTGGATGCATGTGTGACTGCCTGTGAGAGAGATGAGTGTTTTTTTTAGTTACGTTGTTTATTTTGGTGAGTGGACATTGTTTTATTTTGATAAGCTTGATTTTTAATTTTTTTAATTTTAATCATGTAACATACTTTGTGTTGCATTTGGAAAGAAAATCACTTTATTAATAAGTTTGATTTGATAATTCACAAAACTGGTACTTTTAACACACATCTTTTTAAGATTATGAGGCATTGTGTTGCCTTCACAAAAGCACCATACAAAACTAAGAAAGACAACCAGTTATGACTAAATATTTTAATCCTGTAGCAAATGCATATGTGAAGGACCAGTTTTATTTCTCCATATATTTATGCAATTCAACGACAGTGTTTGCTAAAATCGTGTCAGAACTCTTCAGCAAAATGGACAGCTGAGCCCAGTTATACATCAAGGCAAAACTATTAGGTCATAATACATCAAGTTCAGCCATTTATCTCCACCTGATAGGAATCCTTCTCCAAATAAAGATTTGTTTGTTTTACATCATCAACAGTGTGTCCAGCTGAATAATGCTTTCCAGTCTTTGTGTACAAATGTTTGTGGCAATAAGTCAACTGTTATGACAACATTGTTCAAACAAAAGTGTCACTCCTGGCAAATGGTGACAAATTAGCCCACATGATGTAGAGACCTTTCAAGAATGGAAGTTTCTTACTGGTGAATTACTGTAGCACAAACACTTTATTCTTTCTAAGTCACTAGGAAACACTCTAGTAAGACTCTTTGCAGAAGCTCTCAATCCCAGTCTGTATGTGGCATAACATTACTTCTGTTCTCTCACAGTGTAATCAGGGATTACCTGATTCAACACATGCAATTTCATGTGAAAGGCATGTCATTTCTGGGACTTGCAACAAGCCTGGTATACATTGCAGAATAGTTTAAGAATAGTTCACCATCAGCCCTGTTAGCACACATTAAGAAAAAAGGGAAAAAAAAGAAACCATTAAATTCTGCCTTATTTCATTTGTTAATATAATGAAGCATTGCAGAATTTTTCAATGACAGATACTGTCTGGTAAAAGTTTCTCATTTATTGACAAGTTTTATGTGACAAAGCCCAAAATGTGTTCAATTTAAGTAAATCAATACAATTATTAATAATTTACAAATAATGATATTATCACCTGTCATGTAATCCGATGGGCATCGCCTCCCCTCTGTGTGCAGGGTGCTCCATACCCTCTCCTAAACCACACCTAAAAAAATAATTCAGTATTTGAGTTAGGACTATCTTCATTCATGGATGGATAAACCTTAATCTTCACTTTTTATAGTAAAGACTAAGTTCAGCATTTGGAAGTCAGCTTTAGTTTTTAACCTTTAGTCAGAACACTTTCTGCTGTTTCCCAATGAGGTGTTATACATGACCACATCTTAATCTGTCATTTCATCATATTATGATGAATGGAAAATATATTGCTTTTTCTACAACAGATAAGCTAAACTTGTTGCAATTTTTTCATTATTCATTTTCAAAGCATTCAAACGTTTTCCGGACTGCAAAATTATTATCATTATTTTAAATAATTTGGTAAAATGTGACTATTCATTCTCAACTATGTATATAAAACTACCCCCAGACGTTGACAGAGACAAAAACAAGTGAACTGGCCCCATCCCTTGCGGATGCTTCAATTGCATCATACTTGAACTTGTTGCTTTGCAGAGAACTAGGCTAATTGGAGCTAAAAATAACGGCACTGTACGTAACTACATAGAAACAGCTTTAGTGTGTTGGAATTTCAATAAGCATTTTAAGATGAATACTGGGCAATTAGCTTTAAATGTTATTATACTTTCTGTAGTTTTCTTTATAATTTAAGTTACTTTTCTGTTTTTTAAAATCAATCTAAACTGTATTTGAGTTAAAAATAAAATCAGTAAAGGTGACCGTCTGCCTCCATTCAGGGATGTACGATGTGCTCTCGCAAATAGGAATTGGAGCTATTCAAAAACTTCTGTGTCACGTCGTTTAGTACAGGAAAAAACTGTTGGCAGCGACGACTGATTTACTTGTCTTTTGCTTTAGTTTAAAGACAGAAAAATAATGAATCTTATGACTACTGTGTTAAAAGAGGCAAGGTTGTCAACCCGCAGCCTTGCTGACTTTTTCTGCCCATGTTGACTCCACATTGTCCTTCCATTCTCCAGGGGGCTCTGGCTCTTGCTAACTAGCTAAGCTAACCTTAACGTTAACATTGGCTAGCTTAAAATAACGTTAAATAACTCGACTACATGGTTGTCACGGTGGTTACTCTTAACCACAGTCCGTCAGCTACGTTCGCGTAACCTGCAATAACATAAGCATGCGAGGTCTAACTATGAGTAAGTTGGTTTAGTTATTAGTTGGTCTGGTTGGTCGCTTTATATGCCACCACCAACAGATGCCTGTGACCAATTATCCAGGAATTTGTTTTGTCTAATACATCTGATGCAGAAATCCTGTCGTATCTACATGCCTTAAATATACTCTGTAAACTTTTTAAAAACAGATTACATACCTTTTAAAACCAAATAACGTTAACAAGCGCCCTTGTTTTCCTCCCAAGACCTCAAATCCACTTACATTACTGAAGCCGCCTTCCCTAAAATCTTGTATCCAATGAAGTCGTCGCTTATTAGGACATTGGGAGCATACAAACTTTCCATTGGCGGAAGAGTATGGCAATCTTCTATCATTGGCTCAAAACTTCCGTTACTAAATAAAGTGGTTTTTAGGAAGGGTCCGTTCAAAGCACTTGGAGACTGAACAGCATGTACTCCTTTGTTTTTATTAACTATCGCGTACGGCGATACAAACAATAATCAAATTCTAAAGCTTAATCAAAAGATAGATAGAAAAAGTACAAAATAAAACCTGTACAAAATTTAGAAACACCCAAACTAAAGCAATAAAAAAAAGAAATTGTTTTCCCACAAAAGTATAAGATAACAGTAGAGAGTAAATTAATTTAAATACTTATACGTATCTGACAACTGACTTAAGTTTTCATAGCATAAATTACAATTGCATAAAGTATGACAGGCAAAAATAGGCACTTCACAGTTATTATTGACTTGTTCCTCATATGAATATGCACTTACAGTAGTAGGGTGACTTGTAAAATTACTTACGTAAACCTCTAATACTGTGCATGTGGTTCACAAAAGCAGAAGTCTACATTTTGCAGAAAATACTGGGTGACTGAAATAGAAAGCGTGGGAGATACAGTGTGGTTTTGGTTGACTCAAATTCAGTCCATACAGCAATTATGAAAGAAAAAAGGAGATATAGAAGAAAAATTGTTTTTTCATCTTTGTATAATTTAAATTCAGATTTCAGTGTTTATAATTGGCTGGACAGAACCCAAATAATCACTTAAACAGGCACTTGGACTTTATGATCCTCTCCACCTCAATGACACATACACAAATGCATGACTCTCTTTTTGTTTGTGGAAAATTTTTGACTGGTTATTAAGACATATTGCCATCCTAAAACAACATTTTAGAAATTCTAATCCTTATCTTTACATGTTCCTCTTGCCCTTTTTAGTGCTACCAGAATGAAGACAAACAATTAAATCCAGCAAATGTAGTATTCAGTCATAAAATGGTTATGGACTTTAAAAAAAAAAACAAACAAACAAAAAAAAACATAACATAAAAATACCATAACACAAAAACCATTTCTTAAACATTTATGAAATGGTTAGTGTGCAAACTTGTCATTGCACAAACTTATATGGTAACAGAAAAAATGTCATGCAAAATGCTGCAAAAAGCTAAAGAATGTTAATGCATTTTATACTTGGGTACCTGACTTTCTTTGTCAAGTTGTCTTTTCAGCAAAGGATGAATATATTTTGTTATAAACTGTGACATATAAAATTACTCTGGCATATATAGCTTACTATATTCGTCAAATAACTACATAATTATGCATTTTGAGTGACATTGTCCTTATTTCTTGGAGCTTTCATAGATGTGTAAGGTGCCCACACCATAGACACTAATGTGACCCCATACAATTAGAGATTCAGTCTTTTAAACTGCCCAAAATAACAAGTCCATATCTTCTGTAGTCTGCAGGACACAGCATCCATGGTTTTAAAAGACAATTTCAAAGTTTGATTAACTTGAGCACATTAATTTAACTTATCATACAATTTTCCATTTCACCAGAATACTCCAAACATGCTTTGACACTCACAAGACAGCAGTGTTTCTGGATCATGTTCTTTTATGGCTTCTGCTTTTTATGGTAGAGCTTTAACTTGTCTTTGTGGATTATATGTCAAGCTGTGATCACAGTCTGTTCTGGAAGAAACTCATGCCAAATTTTAATACAGTACCGACTAAGGGCCTGAAGATCACAGGCATCAAGTTTGCCCTTCAGCCTTGTCCTGTTCCTACACACAGCTCCCAACTCTGAGGAACATTAAAGAACAGTTTTCTAAAAAAATGTTCCACAGTTTTTACAGTTTGTCATTGATAAGTGAACAACTGCAGCTTAACACCTGAGGCAAGGCAAAGTGACTTTATTTGTACAGCATATTTAACTTATAAGACAGTTCAAAGCGCTTTAAATAAAAATATTAAAAGCATTACAACGGAGTGTAGGAATCATTCAAAACAAACTTTAAAAAAGATTTTAGAAAAGAACAAAAATGAAGTATGAATAAAAGTTACAGTGTAGGGAATCTGAGAGGTCCTGCTTCCCTAAAATTCTTTTTTTATTTTCATTTCAAGTTACTGACCTGTTGCAGTTTAACCTAATTAGTTGTCAAATTCTCCTTCAGTTGTTTATTATCATTATTATTATTATATGTGCCAGTTACTTTCCAGCATTGGTTAGCCCCTGTTTTAAATTAAAAAAAAAACAAAAAAAAAAAAAACTTTCTGCTCCCATTAAATTCCAAACAATGCAATATTTTCTATAAATTGATAAAATGTCTGAGATTTAACATCTGATATATCATTCAACTGACAACAAAGTTTTGGTAAATTAAATTTCCAAATCAGAAGGTGAAGGTAAAAGTGTGTGTGTGTATGGAAAATTTGGGTAAAGAAACATTTTTTTAGTCAGGACTTCGCTGTATTCTATCACCTGCTAGAGGAATGCAATTGAAAGTGCTGGTAGTTCTGATGAGTTGGGTCAAAAGCCCTACCACCTCACCTAGTGGGCTGTCTTAATGAGCATTTGGAAGAAAGGATTTTGGAAGAAATTATTGCATTTCCCTTTGGGGATTAATAAAGTATTTTTCATTTAATTTCATTTCATTTACAGAGCTTTTAGTACCTCTTGGTGCAAATTAAAAAAACGCTCTGGTGTTAGTACTGGGTTACCAGCTTACTCCGGAAAATGTCATGTTGAGAACATGGGGTGTCAGATTGTTTTGGCAAGTCATAGCTGTTGGAAATCAATATAACAGTGCTTGTAAATGAGTATGTATACAGTAAAACATTAATAATGTTATTTAATATAAACTTTTTAATATTTCAATCGAAGATTCTCCAACTTCACCAGGATTTAATTTTGCAATACTTGCATGTTGTTCTCTAATAAGTCCAGCAGTGGACAGTATAGTATCCAAATCACATCCAGCCGTCATAACAATAAAGTAGAAGAAGAAGAAGAACAGTTGTGCCCCGCCCTTTGACTCACCCATAGCTAAAATGTGTATTTTCTGTTTCTTTTCTGCTCATAGCGCGGTTATTTGACTCCGCTAACTTTACAGCTGTACGAGAGCGTGCTATTGACAAAACGTACTTTTTGGGGTCTTATTTCTTGGTCCGAAGTTTCCTGTAAACGAGACAGATTTCAAAGAGCTAGGAGGCTAGTTAGCATTGGATGATTCCTCAGACGTACGATCCTCCGTTAGCTCTGTGGTCGGCTAGCATATCATAACGTTATGGCGTGATTAATACGAGAAAGTGATTGTTTCACGACGTTGTAATTTCCGATAAGTCAGCACGTAGCAACGCGATGGCACATATATAATACTAAAAAATCTGGAGGTTTAGCTTTTACACAGCTGTCTGGCGACTTAGTTGGACTAGCTGTTGAGCTAAAATTGACGTTAGCATGGCGTCAGATACGAGTGACACCGAAGAGTTTTATGATGCTGCAGAAGACGTGAATTTTTCTCCATCTCCAAAAGTGTAAGGAAACGTTTAAATAGCACTATACACATTGTTCTTCTTTGCCTTTTTTTTTTATTTTTTTTTATTATGTCCCACATTTCTACTCAATGGTAGCTAAAGTTAAATTAATAAAATACCTCTTTTCTATGATGCAACATCAGCTATTTCTCATACACAATACTTTATTAATAATGCTCACAATGCAATTTACTTAGAATCCATACACGGTTTTGTCATTTCCCCCACAATACTTAATGCCAAGAACTTTTTGTTGTAAGAACAGGAAGAGCCTACTTCCAACACCAGTCACATGATGTTTTTACTGACATTTAGGGCGAATATAATAAGGTGTGGGAACAGGTGTTTCTAAGCAGATCTCCAGTTGCTGGTCAAAATTGAGTTTGTTAAAATGGCATTTTAGAAAAAGAAAGAACTACCTACTGGGTTGTCATTGTGGGTGCTTGAGGTCTAAATCCGTTAGAAGAGCCCAGGAACTTACCATGAGAAGATAAAATGACATAAAAATCTAAAGAAGCAATAACATTTAGTTGTTTTTAAGATGTTGGGCTTTGTGAATGGGTTAATTTCATTTCAAACATTTCTCCGTTTCTTTTCAGGTCACCTGCAAAGTTTATCATTCCTTCACCTCAGGTGTGTTTGTTTAAACCCAAGCACTGTTGCATTGCTGCCGTAATGATTGTTCCAATTTCCGCTTGAAAGCAGAGGTCACTAAAACCAAGCATTTTAGAGGACTCCTTTAAATAATCATGTTTTATGTTTATGAAGTTTTCCCAGATATACTGATTTTAGTTGAAAAATTAAAAAAAAATCTAATTAGTGAATAAATACTAGTCATAAAAGTAGTCATCAGGATTACACCTGTGAAATCAGGGTGCTTCAAATATGAAAAGGTTAGGTTAAAATTTGGTGGACTGATGAAACTTAAATTAAATATACTTACAGACTGTTGAATGTTTTGTTAGGTGCAGATATTTTTCTTAAAGTAGCTGGTCTACATTGTTTAATGCCTGTGTATATTCATATGTACATTTATATTTAATAATTTTTGTTTAATATTTAACAGATAACAAGCAGTTCAGTAAATGATATGCAAGATGTGCCCTGTGCTGCTTCTGAGACTCAGCAAGATGATTCCCTACAGGTATAGTTCTTGTTATGTAATTTCATATCATCACAACAACTGTACATGACTCTCAATACTGACTCATTATTTTTTTAAATTTTATTTTAAATCCTTATTTTGGGGGATGGGGTGCTGCAGTCTACTGCAACAGTCTAATTTTCTTGTAAATATGAAGTTTATAATTTATGCTTGTACAATTTCCCATTGGAGTTTTGTGAAAGAATGAAAACAGTAAATTTGTAAATATTTTGCGTCATCATATTTTCACATTTTTTTGTTTGATTTTTGTAAAAGAAGAACAAAAGTATGAGTTTTAAACAGGCCAGGGGTCAAACTAAAACCTGTTTTGTGCTCTGGTTTTATTGTTTGAGTGCTTCTAGTTTTCATGTTCTCTATGAAAGACAGGAAAAATTAAAAGACCAAATGTGCCTCTTTAGGGTAAAGCTAAACACGACAATTTGCAGAGTAGTTGCTATATAGTCTATGTTGCTGTTGCATTGATTCTTATTTTCTCTTGTTCTTAGATCATCGATAGCATCATCGAAGAAAGTCAAAAGGAGATTGTTGGGGAGGTGGCTCAGTTGTTAGATCAACTACATGTAGACGACAGACCAGAGCCAGAGCCTCAACCTAAGGAAGAGAACAGTGATAAGGAAATTCCTGTGGAAAAAACAGCACCGGTTGTTGGACCTGAACTTGTTAAGAGGTCAGAGGAACAAGAGAGGAGTGTAGCAACAAATGGAGAATGCGCTTTACTTGCTCCTGAACCCTCGGGTCCCCCAGGACCATCAGTTGTGTCTGAAGAACACGCATCTGGACAACCTCCGGACATAACCAGCACCATAGGACAGAGCCAGCCCGACAGGGCGAGTGTGGTAGCAGGAGTCAAACAGGAACAGAAACCTGCAGATATCTTAGACCAGGTTCCTTTAACAGATAGGCCTGCTGTCTCGGACTCCCCTGGGCCTATGAAACCCCCACGGCAATTTACAGTAGAGCCAGATATTGTAGCCAGCACGAAGAAGCCTCCTCCCTCACGCCCGCCTCCTCCCAGTGGGGGTCCTCCACCAAGACCTCCTCCTCCGTCTTTACATACCTTACCATCCAAGAAATCACAGGAGTGTCTGAGGCCAAGTGGACTGGAAGGTAGAAAATTCACTATGTAATAAAAAGAAATCAAAATGTTTTATTTGAGATTGATTTGAGAAAAAAAAATGCAACAATCTTTAACACATTACAGAAACACATTGTTTTCACGTGTTTGACATCTCACAGAAGGAAACAGTCATTGGAGCAGTTGCAGTTTTCTGAGCAGTTGCAGTTTTGCTCTTGGTTTGATCATACAAGGGAAAGCATGAATAACTTACTTGCATGTAGTCACCCTACTAGTAATGTTTTAAATTGATGATGGTTTAAGTGATTGAAATGAACTAAGTGGGTGTGAAAATATTTTGTCACACCAACATTTATGGTTCACTGCTGTGGTTGAACATTACGCATCTTCTGTTTTAAATTAAAAGCTGTTCAAACAGGTAGATGTAGCAAATATTTTTACAAAAACAAAAAAAATCATTTTAGCAGGACACTCCTTATTTTGGATTTTACAAGCATATTGCATTAACAAATTATCTAATGCTTTTTTTTCCTCTTTATTTCACAACACAAGAGGCTGTGCACCTAGAGTGAATTAAAGGAATAACCTTAACTCTTCTCTCCAGTCATGATGGACTCATGGTTATAATGTATAGTAAAGCTGTTAGTAGTTGTTGTTTTGGGACCACTCAGTGGAAGGTGTCATGTTTTTTTTCTTTTTTTTTTTTGAGAAATTAGAGAAAGCTGACCAGTTTTTCAGATCAAGTTGTGTGTCATGTCCAGTGTCTGCAGTTGGTGCAGTCAGCTGTGATTCTCTGGAGCCTTCTGGCCTGGTGTCTCCTTGCAGCACAGTTAGGAACCTCACTAAAGAGCTCCAGCATTCCCTGGATCTGGCTAGTGCCACAAGTGGGGACAAAGTAGTGACAGCACAGGTAGGTGAGGCTGAGGGCTTCACTTTTTTTTTTTTATGCGATTAGCCAAAGATGTTAAGATATTATTAGTTGTCTAGCAGTTTCCTTAATAGTCGCATTCTTTTTTTTTTATTTTACTTTTCTTTCTTTAGGAAAATGAAGATGAACAGAACTCATCTGAGAGTGGAGGACAAACTCCAGGTCCTCAGCGTCCACGATCCAACTCTGGTAGAGAGTTAACAGATGAAGTGAGAATCCTGCTTTTATTTGGCTTGAATTGTAGCCAAGAATGAACTCTTTCCACATTTGTTTGACCACTCTGCTTTGTAACAAAAACATGTGTATAATCTTCACACAGGAAATCTTGGCTAGTGTGATGATTAAAAATTTGGACACCGGGGAAGAGATTCCTCTCATTCAGGCAGAGGAGAAACTTCCTGCTGGAATCAACCCCCTCACTCTGCACATCATGAGAAGGACCAAGGAGTACATTACGTAAGCAGAAAACAATCTCTCTTTAAAGTCAAATAATGTGCTGAACAACACCCTCATAAGTGTCCAATTCACCTGAGTATCAAGTTTTTGGAAAAAAGGTTTTGGTGTGGATTGAACTGACACGAATAAAATATCTGTTCGTGTCTTGTTTTGTAAAAACAAATGATTCATTGTATAGAGGAAACTGATGTGTTTAATTTTACCCTTCTAGGAACGATGCTGCCCAGTCAGATGACGATGACAAGTCTCAGGCTCCACTGACAGACACAGATGGAGGAAAACTGAAGCAGAAAACGTAACATTTCTGGAATTGTTTTTTTTTATATTCTTTCTGTTTTTGTCACTTGATTGAATTTAAAACGAGGATTTGTTTTTATATATATTTCTACTCAGAACTCGACTAAAAAAATTCTTGGACAAGTCTGTAAAGAAGGCCAAGCATTTTGCGGAGGAGTATGGTGAGAAGGCAGTCAATAAAGTGAAAAGTGTGCGTGATGAAGGTAAAAAAAACCCAAAACAAACAATGGTTATTTCATATTGAAGCAACTATAATTCCATGTATATAATTTCTTCTTAATGACAGAAAGACATTGAACTAGACTTCTTTGAATTTTGGCACATAGTGATGAAACTGTAATCCGCCTGCTGCTAAAGCAGAGTTCAGATAATCTTGTTTATGCTTTTTGTTTGGATTGCGCTCAGTGTTCCACACAGATCAGGATGATCCTTCATCAAGTGATGATGAGGGCATGCCATACACCAGGCCTGCCAAGTTCAAGGCAGCTCATAGCTTCAAAGGTCCCTTTGATTTTGATCAGATTAAGGTTGTACAAGACCTCAGTGGAGAGCACATGGTAAAATCATTTTAATCCATTATGACTCATTTAGATGATTATTCAGAATGGTTGTATTACAGCATCTTTGTCTTGTTCCTCAGGGTGCCGTCTGGACAATGAAGTTCTCTCACTGCGGGAGGCTGCTGGCTACTGCAGGCCAAGATAATATTGTTCGCATCTGGGTCCTAAAGACTGCCTTTGACTACTTTAATAATATGAGGTTAAAGTACAACACTGAGGGTATTATCATTAGTAACTCAGATTTTTATGCTATATCATGACATGAGAAACACTCACTATGCAACAACACGCTATTGTGTAATAATATTTTGGCTCTTCTAGGTCGAGTTTCACCTTCACCGTCTCAGGAAAGTTTATGTTCTTCTAAATCTGACACTGACGCTGGGGTAAGAGGACAAATTATATTTCATATTAATCACATTTCATTTGCGATTTCCATGGTCGTACCATGAAAAAGAGAGCTTAAAGATATAAGAATTGCATGGTTTTAATTGGATATTTTAGCTCTTAATAATGGGAATATTGGAACGTTGTATAACACAGTAGCTTGACTCTTTTATTAAATCATTGTACTGGTATTTTTAGACAAGCTGTATTCCTGAGGACCCAGATACCGAAGACAGAAATGCCCCTTTCCGTCAAGTCCCCTTCTGCAAATACAAGGGCCACACAGCAGATCTGTTAGACCTGTCCTGGTCCAAGGTGATTGTCTCACTACTCTCTCTCCATACACTCCAGACTTATTACAACCCACGCCTGCCTTTTTTTTGTGCCTGCCTAGAACTTCTTCCTGCTTTCATCGTCCATGGATAAAACGGTTCGATTATGGCACATATCCAGGAGAGAGTGCCTCTGCTGCTTTCAGCACATTGATTTTGTCACAGCCATTGCTTTCCACCCCAGAGTAAGTTGAGTCAACTTGCATGACTTTTCTAAGCACAAATCACTCATCTATTCATTCTGGCTCCTGTCTGTGGGCTTGTTATTCTTTTGGTTTGTTGTTGTTAAATAAAAACTGTATATAAATCTCTCCTTGTTGTTGGGTAGGATGACAGATACTTTTTAAGTGGCTCTCTGGATGGAAAACTTCGTCTTTGGAACATTCCAGACAAGAAGGTGGCGCTGTGGAATGAGGTGGACGGTCAAACTCGACTCATCACTGCTGCCAACTTCTGCCAAAATGGGAAGTATGCGGTCATTGGCACCTACGATGGCCGTTGCATCTTCTATGACACAGAGGTATCTTCGCTCTACTTTATCCTGCTGAGACTCCGCTTTATCACAAGAATTGAAAACTGACCGTTGCTTTTGTGTCGTTCATCAGCGCCTGAAATACCACACTCAAATTCATGTGAGGTCTACCAGAGGAAGGAACAAAGTTGGGCGCAAAATCACTGGTATTGAGCCTCTGCCGGGGGAGAATAAGGTAACTACTTAACTCTACTAATATTTCTACAGATTATTTGATGTTTTTGCAATAAACTGTCAAATCTAACCTGCCTCTACAGATCTTGGTGACCTCAAATGATTCCCGCATTCGTCTTTATGACCTGAGGGACTTGTCTTTGTCCATGAAATACAAGGGTTACGTCAACAGCAGCAGCCAGATTAAGGCCAGCTTCAGGTGAGAATGGTTTCTTATCAAATTTAGCATTTCAAGCTAAGTATAAATTATTTTTCTCTGGCAGGGAAAAGTAAATGTATGAGATGCAATGTCATAAATTGAAGAAGTAAACTTTTATGGTTACAGTTGTCCAGTAAACACTCGTTTTTTTCAGTGTTGCCCAGTGTTTTCTCCATTTTACTGATTCATTTGCTACTTCCCGCAGCCATGATTACTCCTTCATAGTTAGTGGCTCAGAAGATAAGTATGTGTACATCTGGAGCACTTACCATGACCTGAGCAAATTCACATCTGTCCGGCGGGACCGCAATGACTTCTGGGAAGGGATTAAAGGTAACAGTGCTGTGTTCAGTGATAAGCAGCATTCAATGCAGTAACCGGTTTGCTCCATTTGCTTCCTCAGATTGCATGATTACTAAAGCATTATTTCTTCTGCAGCACACAACGCAGTGGTGACCTCGGCCGTATTTGCACCCCATCCGGCCCTCATCGTTCCACAAGAACCTGGAGCAGAAAAACCAGAAGCTGACCGTAAGAGCCTGGACTCCACGGAGTCGGAGACGATACCATCAGGTATGTGCATGTGCTGCCAGTCAGATTTTGTGGTATGGTGACCCTTTTCAGAGGTGCAAAGTTGCATTGTTTGTTTCTTTGCAGGAGCCCTGAAAACAGACCACACTGAAGTTCTTCTTTCTGCTGACTTTACTGGAGCCATCAAAGTTTTCATCAATGTCAAAAAGTACTGATCGACTCAGACGTCCTCAACTCTTCACAAGCCTGTCAGATATTAGTCCTGATGATGGCCGACAACCGTCAGGAGTATTTTTAGATTATCCCCAAATACCTAATGGTTATTTCTTTGAGGCAAAACTGCAGATTAGGGAACAGATGTGAGAGACTACAAAATGGACAAGATGTGATTCCTTGTCCCATTTCTATTTTTTAAACTTTCATACCAGGTAACTGAATGGTTTGGCATTTACTAAATCCAGAAATGCCAAATAAGTGGTGTGAGCAGTTATTCTGTTCAGATGTGTGTAATTTTATATCTGTATGGTCAAGACTGAGTATTCAGTAGCTAAAAGGATGTTTGCACCAGTATGGGCACCTTAACTTGTTTCTTTGGCTCTTGTATTTCAGAAAATCAGTTCTCATTAGAAACAAGACATTCTATTGTCTAAAGTTTTTGTTTTAAGACTCATCACAATTTGTTTCTGTCTGGGTGGATTGAAATCTCATTTACAAATGACTTTTGCCTCAAATCTTTCTTTCTTATCCATCTGTAGCCTTTCTCTAAATAATACCACACATTTCAGCAAACAACAGCTAAACCACAATACAGATCAGTGTACAGTCTAATTATGGCTGGGTGTCTTAATTTCCCAGAAATACTGGCTTAAAAGTACTTTTGATACATTTTTGTTCAACTAAAGCACATTTCACCACAATAGTACTGTAAATTAACTGTAATGTTGCACACTTACTGCTTTTGTAAACTAAAAACTATGCTTTATTCCTTTCCTCAATAAAAGTGTTCTTAAACTACAAATGTTCACGCTGTTCAACCCTGGAAATTTATACTATTGCCAACACTTCAACAGAACAAATACCTGTCCTATTAATTTACTCATATTATAAACACAAAGATTTACCACCAACAGGTGATTTATTTAGTGTCAGAAACTTGCAGCAACATTTCTGGAAATCAATTTAAAAACATGAAAACAAAAATATATATAATTAGTTACAGCGTTCAAACTTCATAATAGAAAAGGATGTTAAATCTTGCATGGATAGTTCACGTTGGGACCAAGAGAACAGCCGTTTATCTGCTTTTAAGGAGCGCTGCAGGTCATAAATTGGACACCAGCAGGCCAACGCAGCACAATAATGGATGACAATGTTCAGAGTTCAGTTAGTGTTTGCTCTTCTTTGATTTCTTGTGTGAGCGATGAGGTGACCGTGACCTGGATTTGCTGGTCTTCCGATTTGGGGATGGTGATCGGGAACGCTTGGACCGCTTTGGAGACCTTGTCCTCCTAAACAGACAGGAAATAGAATGACTACAAGAATATTAAGCACAATGAATAATTTCCTTCAACCAAAGCATTTGTTGCACTTGCTTTGAAGGGGAGATGCTCCTTGATTTTCGTGACTGGTCATCGGGATTACTGCTCCGTCTTCTGTCCCCCTCATTTCTTTTGCTTCTTTCTTTATTTTTCTTGTCATCCTTTGGCCTGTCTTTGGACTTGGATCTCTCACTCTTTTCTTCATCTTTTTGAAACTCCTATAAAAAAAATCTGGTAAATACACTTCATTTCTTTGTTTTTTTTTTTTGGACTGCCTTGTATAAAAAAAGAAAGAAAAAAAACCAAAACTGTATGTAAACAGCACTTGTTTGTAGTTTCTTTGCAAGAGGTTCTACTTGGTTAACATCACACCAAGTAAAGACATCCTGAAGTTATTCATAACCTCCCGGAACCGTGAATATACATAATTCCAGTTAATTTACCGTAGTAAAAACTTCGTATTTTGCTCTAAACTCCACTGAAAACTGAGGGGGAAAAAAAACAACTAATGATAAATATGTTTGAGAAGGCACAAATTATATTGGGGGATAAAAAAAAACAAACAAAAAAACTGTAGTTAAACTTTTCTTCCCTATAGATTGCACACATTCAAATAAATCTAATCTCACACTGGCCTGCGGCCCCCTCAGCTTTATTAAATATATCTGACGTAATTGACAAACATTAACCGGAGCATTTCTGAAACTTTACCTGTGTTTGTAAAACAAAGCTTTAAATGATTGCACAAATAAAAAAGCTTCACTCACAGAAATGGTCCATCAACCCACCTTCTGCAGCAGTTTGTTTCTGTAATGCTCCACTTGTTCTTGTATGCTCATTCCCGACTTCCTCTGCCTTTTGCCAGACTCCAGCTCATCTTGGATCTTCATAACCTTTACCTGTGTCATGCACATCACATCAGTTCTAAACATTCACTGATATACTCACATTTATTTTGATAATTTAACAATGATAATTGAGACCCTCTAAGTTTTTAAAAGTCAAATTTCTACATGCCCTTTATGCATGAAATACAGAATATTACCTCTGCTAATAAATAAATTAGTTAAGAAAAAACTGGAATCACCACTACTGGATTTAGTTTTTCCATTTTATATACATGTACATTCACATGTAAACATACCCTCTCTCTCTCCATCCATGATAAAAAGCTACTTGAACAAGTCTAAATATGTAAATTAGTCTAAACAAAAAAAAACCGAAAAAAAAACCAAAACATGTTTACACCTTAATGAGCTGTTGTACCTGAACGATTGACAGGAATATGGCCACACTAAGAGGGCTGATAGTTGAAAAAGAATTGCATGTCAAAGTGTCAGGACAGAAAACTGAAACCAGTATGTCTTGGGGGGGGGGGGGGGGGGGGGGGGGGAGAAACAAAGCCCAATATCAGTAACGGGAGAAAATGAGGAGAAACAGAAGCCAATCTTTGTGACTGATGTGTGATGAATCAGCAGAAGGAAATGGAATGGAATATTTGGTAGGGCTGCTCAATTATGGCAAAAATTATAATCACGATTATTTTGACTGAAATTAAGATCTTGATTATTTAACACGATAATCCTTTTATCTTTAACAACATGAATTTTTTTTAACATTAAACTGTGACTTTTAAAAAAAGGTCTTTGGATTCCATATATTTTAGAAGACAAACAATTAGCATGAAGCTTTGTCTTGACAAAGTGCAAATACTGATGTAAACTGAATAGATAAATATAAGTAAAGATTAAATAACGCTGTGCGTCGTGATTTCGACTCGGCGTCGGGCATTATTACCGTCTAACACACGGTTACGAGTTTAATCCGCTTACACCATGGTCCCACACAGTAAATATTTCATAGCAAATTTGTATTTTTTCCTACAACATTTGCTGAAGTATAGGAACTATTTCATGTTGGCCTGGATGTACGTTTTATGCCAAACAACCGCTGTCAAGCTACCGCGCGTTTCTCTGATTAACCTGTTAAAAGACAGCTGATCTGAACCAGCTGATTAACACGTTGCTATGGTGACGCCACATAACGGAGGGATATTACAGTGATTTAACTCGCCGAACTACATGTGCATTTATACAAAAAAGATGCAGCCAGTTCTCACTGACAATGGTATAAACTATGTTTAGGTGAACTTCCACAACCTACTGCAGTTATTCTACATTGACCTGCAGCCGGAGCCGACTGAGACTGGCCGCCTGGGAGGGCTTTAGGACGGGATGGACTCCCGCTGCTCGTTCCTTACAGTAACTGCAGAACAATATGTGCCTTCAAATCAGTCACCAAAACACCAGAAAAGTCTCGAATAACTCCAGTAAAAGTTGCTAGCTTTGTCACTAGTCACTTTTAACAAAAAAAAGTCGCCAAGTTGGCAACAGTGGCTGAATGAAACCAAAGCGGCTGTGGGAGGAGTTTACAGCACAGCGCTGCAATGCCAGAGACGCTCAATTAACAACTGAAGACAGCAAGAGAGGAAACTGCTAAGAGAAAAATAATCGCACCCTTTTATTTTTATGATCGTTGAAAAGTCAGATCGTAACTGAGATAAAAATCCGATTAATCGCCAAGCCCTAATATTTGGTGACCATTAAAGTCACATTTCAGGATGTTAATGCTTTCTACTACTGAGTAAAGGGCCAAATAACATATTTTAAGAAAAGTCACCAACTCATGAGCAGGAAACTGTTTTAATCACAACTTGTGAAAACTGGTGGTTAATAAATTTTTTTCCCCCCTGAATTGAACCCTTTTCTAACATTTAAAAACATTTGCTGTCATTTATGTTAAAAACAACAACAAATGCAGCCTAATGAACATAGGGCGAGGAACGAGTTAAATTATTTCTCCTGTTGTACTCTGTAATCTGGGCTTAATATTTATTTGGATATTGAAGTTTGACTTTAAAAGAGAGGATGAACTGGCCAGCAGGAAAGGCGTCGTGTTTCTGTCAAAACAAAAACCCTTACCTCCAGCTCCCTCAACCTCTTCCTTTTACTCTCGGACATTTGAAAACTTCTGAGCGAACTTTGGAAAACTGCACTGTCGTAGTTTGGCGAGCTGCAAGAACCAGCGCTACTGTCACTCTCTGAGCCCTCATCTTCATCCTGCGAGTTGCAGCTGTTGTTAAGAGAAAAAGATGTCAGGATTCATACGGTTTCATTAAATACTTCCTTTTTTGTTCATTGTTAAAAATGCATAAAAATGCAACTACTTGGGCCTTACCTAACGTTAACTTCTTCGCCGTCTTGCTTCCCTGCATTGGCCCTCTTGGACTCGGTTTTTGCTGGAGAGACAGGAAAATAATCAGCAGGATCTTCTGGGGTCATGCTGATGATTAACTGCATCTTTACATGTCTTACCTTGAGAAAATGTCTCAGTAGCACTGGTCATCTCCCATTTAGACAAAGGCATTCTGGGTAGAGGTGCACTGCTCTCAACTGATGTGACACAAATACACTTTGTTAGGACAAAAACACATCACTTAAATCAATCTAGAGTTACATAAAGATTGCTGTATGACTCCATTATTCTCTGCATGAAGAGATAGGATTTGCAGTTTTCTTATGATCCACTGAGAGGAAATTAAACTATGGACTCAGGTCAGAAAGAGAACTTTGATACTGTATGTGATGTAGACCTACAGGGCATCCCATCTATGTCATCTGCAGCAACACCTAGGGGCACTCCATCTATGTCATCGACAGGGACTCCATCCAGGGGGTCCCAACCCATTGGGCAGCCATCTATGTCATCCACAGTTTTGTCCAAAGGTAAACCATATAACAATCGGCTGTCCAGTGGCGCACCATCAAGCTCACAGGATGTTTCCTACAAAGAGGAAGACAAATCCACGTCCATTAAGGGATATCTAGTTCCATTATCCAGTTGTATTTTCAGTCACAGGCTGTTAATATTGTTCAAATGGCATTACGAAAAGACAGCACTGCCTGTAATGAGGAGATAAGCTCACCTCTGCGGTTTCTGTTACCTCCTCCCCTACTTTGGCAAAGCCCAGAAAGATATTTTGAAGGTGGATTAGATAAGGCTCAGGATATATGGCCCAGTCTTCCCATGCTCTAAAACAATTCATGACCTTTTGCTGCAGAGATAGGAGGCAACAACAACAAAAAAGTTATTTTTCTTTGTTCAGTTTTGTGCGAGTGTCCTTGTGTGGAGCCCAATAATTTATACGATTACCTTAAACTGTTCCGCCTGCAGCCTTGCTTGTATGTTTTTATGTGCTGCATTAAGGTCACCGAATATCTGTGGTAACTTTGTTTCAAAACTGAAAAGACAGAAATATTCAAAGACTGAAGGAGAAGAAATAAAGACGTTAGTGCAGAAGATGCTTCCACAGGAAGTTTCTTACTATTTACGATAATAGGATGCACCAGCTACTTTGGCAGATGAGTTGTGTAAGATATCTGACACAAGATACAATCTGGAAATCTGCCAAAGAGAAGACAAAGAAAACCAGCTATGATGTCAGCATGCGTTAAATAAAATTAAACTATTTCATAGCGAGATATAAATAAAGCAAACTAGCCTTCATCTGAAGAGGTGTTTGAAGCAAGGAAAAAGAGTCGCCGATGTGTCCCACGACTTCCTCTGCTGCATCTGCTCGGTCGAGACAGAACAGCATGGCATTGGCTATGTCATCTCTGCTTGGAGTGAGCTCTTTCAGAAGCGTCTCCAGCTTCTGTTTGTGCCTGAGTGGTGTTTAAAAAGGAAGAAATTTAGATCAAATAATGGAACAAGGAAAAAAAAAAAGGCTCAGTATCAGCTGGACAGACTTACTCAGTTCTCAGTTGTCCCTTTTTCACCTCCTCCTCAATGACAATGTCTTCCTCTACCATGATGCTTTCTTCACTTCGCTCAGGGAAGCTGCTTAAAATGGGTGGTCGCCATAATGAGCCTCCGCGGAACATTCGAAAATCTGTCGTTCTCCACTTTGTTGGAGTCTCTCCCTGTGGGAAATATAAAGATGGGCATATTAAAGGATTTCAGACTGGACAACCTATTTATTATTAACCCGATGAGATCAACGAGTCAAAGATTTGTATCAAAGAATTTCATGTCCCAGCTTTTAGAAAAAAAAAAAAAACTTTGCTGCAAAAACATACCTGGAGGATAGTGAAGAGTTTCCAGCGATAGTACACGTGATCTTGACTTTTGTTGTCAAAAAGGAACCTAAAAAAAAAGAGGAAGAATATGTAACCTATGTGCCTCTTTCCTCAGTTTATTGGCCAACCTATGACCATGTAAATCGGGGTGACTTGATTTGGTCCTATGATGGCTTCAGTCCTCTACTAACACTCAAATAACAAATCATGCAGAAATTCTTAGACTGTTGGATCTATTTAATTTAAGTCAGATGTGTTGAAGCCAGTACACATTAACAACCTGCAGGGCTGCAGCCTACATAGATACCCTGATATAAATAATACTCACCTAAAATCTGGATTGCTTTTCTCTTTGTTCATTATGATGGCTTCAAACATTGGACCTTCACGCACCACAAACTCTACCATTCTGTGAATACGGAATAATAGATTCCTGTAAAGAAAAACAGGCGGATCAGACTGGACTTCATGCCTTAACCCTCTGTGCACTCATCTACTGTCAGTAATAATATGAGATCTCTAGTGCCTCTTCAGGATGAACTAGTGGCCCATGAAAACTGTTGGCTGACTGTCAGATTGTATTTAGCCGACCATAACAAAATCATTCCACGTCAAAACATACAGTTGAAAAACTCCAAATTCAATTAGATGACAGTACCTGAAACATTGCTGTGTGAAACACTGAAGTTAATGCTTTCTACATGCTACAATCTGCTGACATATTTCAATATTCCTTACACCCTCACCATATATGGGGTGAAATAAAAACCCCAATATCTATTCATGCCTCAATCCGAAGTATATGATTAAACTATTTGACTTTCAATTTTGAAGAAATTCAAGATGCCAAACTATAGATGATGCAAAAATTTCCAATAAGAATGATGAAGTCCATCTACACTATTCAGATACGCCTCCTGACAAAACCACGATACTTCCTGCAGTTATAGTGAAAGAGACTAAAAATCCTTAGTTTTGGACAAAAATTAGAAAACAATTTTGCCACTCATAAGTCACCTTCATGACATTTCAGTAAGAGAATACCCAGAGTATTTTCTGTGGATTAGATCTTTGGAGCCTGAAATCAGACTGAACTCAAACATCTACGTGCTGTAAGCTTGTGCAACACTGCGTCAGATGTACATCTAAAGTTGTTCAAAAATTTCACAAAACTCGCAACTCTGACCTGAGACTTTGAAATCATTCCCGACGTCTCCCGATTGCGGTTATTATTAAATCTATCTGCCTTCTAGCTGTATCTGTCTGCAGTGTCTCAGGCAACCCACGAGAAGCCCAGAGTTCAAAGAAGTCTGAGCCATATGTTAATGGCTCCGACAGTCTTTCACAAAACCTAATAATTTCTAATCATAGCATTGCGTGAAACATGATCAATACTGAGAAACATTTCTAAACGTTCACTAACTTTGAAATACAATGTGTATGTGTGTGTGTTTCAAGTGCATTAACAGCTCTTAAACCTGCCTCAAAGAATATGCTTGGATACAAGATGAGTGCACCTCAGCCTCTGTCCTATAACACTTGTGTTATGACAGCTGGTCAGTCATAGTAAGAAGAGAGTGTGTACCTTTCGCTTGGGATAACCACTTTGACTACGGCTTCGGACAGAGTCTGTTTGTGAAGTCAAACCAAATAGTGAAAATATTAAAAAGTGAGAACTCGTACAAATGAAACACTGCAGGATACATACAGCATAGAAATGACGTAGTTAGTGAACTGGGGAGGGTAACACAGCTTACATTTGCCCCCCCACCAAAAAAAAAACAAAAAACAAAAAGTCTTTACACAGCTAAAGTAATAAATAAGGAGAAAAATCGTCAAGAACTAAAAGATTTCTAGAAAATATTTCTATAAAATAACAACACAACAACAACCCATATGGCAGTGCGAGGGCAGATGATCAAACAGGCATCGTCAAACTGATTCCCAGTTTGGTATAATCAGGGTTTAATGACACGTCTGCATTAATGAATTTTGAATCAGTTTCATGCTTAAGTTTTAGATAAATCCTGCACATTAGCAAAATTATGCAAATTAAGCTTGTGTATTTCTCTAAGGTGGCATTAGCTCTTGTAAGAGCAAAATTTCAAAGTGCTTAAAAGCTCATATCAGTTTATTTTCACATTCTTGCTCACAAGCGTCTCTCTATAAATACAGTTTAACACCCATTACTTGGACATGTGACTTCACCTTGTCAAGTTCGGTTTTGGACATGCCCAGTGGCTTGGTGAAGTCGTTGCGAAATCGATCCCTCGGCTGGGCATTGAAAGGAAGACCAGATGGAGGTGGCGGTGTGGCTCTCACCCCAACCGGTGTGTAGAGAGGCTGAGGTGGAATGCGGGCTGGTTTGCCCCATCCCAGCTTCATTTCAAAGCCCATAACCACTTTCCCTACAATACAAAACATGTTTCTGCGCTCAGATTAACTTTGGGATATGAACCTCCAGTTAAAGCACTGCCATGATGTTTACAAGATGAGTTTCAACTATGTTTAAAAGTCAGCTTTACCATCAAGAGCAGCCATGGCTTTCTCTGCATCCTTCCTTGTCATAAATGCCACAAATGCTCTGTTTGAAGGTCTGCCGCGCTCCTCGCCTGTTCTCGGCCACATAATTTTAACACTGGCCAGGGGACCGTATTTACTAAACTCTCTGCAGAGCATCTCTTCATTCATCTGGAGAAATTAAAACAGATGTGAGAGATGTAAACCTGTCACACATGATGCAACAGTCAGTGCACTCTTGTATACCTTTTGGCTGATGCAGTTAATGTAGAGGTTGGTGGTGATTGGTGCATTCAGGTCGTCGTACAACACTGCACGGTGAAACAGAATTCAGGTTAGCATGAATCCACTTAAGAAAATCAGTGCTGATGCAGAAGTTGAGTTCTAACTTGATCGTCCGGATAATGGCAAGTCCACATCTCCTCCTCCTTCTCCACCAGGATCATTTTTCTTCCTTTTATGTCTCTCCTCACGCTCTTCTTGTATTCTACATTTATTTGCACACAGACACACACAAAAAAAAAGCAGGCTCATGTTGAGGGAGGGAGGGGCGACACACTGACATATTACTAAAACATGATACTGGACATGTTTTCAAAACAGACTTACAGCTTAAGTTCTTCTTTGAACAGTTCGAGATTACTCTTCTTCTTGTCATCTACCTTTTTTTTAAATGCCTGTTTCACAAAAGGGAAAATTCTTGAGCAAAATAGAGATGTGGTGAACTGAAAACACAACACTAAACAGACGGAGTAATAACTTACTGCCTTTTTGCTTTCAGCAGATGGTGAAACATGATGAGACACAGTAGCAAACTTTGTAGTGGGTCGGTACAGTTTGGTTTTCTTGACATCAGCTGCATCTTCCTCTGCAAATAGCATATAACCACCCCTAATTCATTATAACACATTTAGCTAGCAGGTAGGTGCGTTTCACAAACATGTATGAACCTGTAGAATAGGATGAACAGACTAATCACAGTTCCAAAAACAACACTAGCCAGCTGGTTGTGTCTCAGTCTTTCTACCTGGATTCCTATATTTAATTTTTTTCTTTTTTATTACTCTGACAGTGGATGTTTGCTGAACAAAAGTTAGAAGAAATAGGTCCTTACCTTAACATTCCTAGAACAGGTAACTTATAACTTTACATCACATGCAGAAAAGGTAAGATAATGCATCTTCATTCAATCTCAGTTAATTTTTCACAATGTATGCATTGTTTAACACACATTTACAAGCTCTTTTTCATCTGACGTCCCTGTTCAAAGATCCTAAAATCCTTCTTGCTCACCTTCAGTGGCATTCACAATTCCTCCATGGACAAAGGTCTTCACTCTGCCTTTTTCACTGGTGTCAAAAGATGCCAGAAATTCTTCAAAAATCTCTGCTGCCTTTTCTTCTTCCTAGAGTGTCATGTAAATATAAGAGCTATCAGTATCTTCAAGAATGCTTTTTAAAGTATCATTTATATAAGAACCAGTGTTTAGTTAAATGCATTTATGTTATTGTATGGGGATAAACATGTCCCATTATTTTTACAAAGAAATACTGAACAATAGAATCCAGAAAGTGCTTATCCAGTATTAAAGCAACAAGAAAAAAAAACCCTTCATACCTTTTTCTTTCGCTTTTCTATATCTTTTTTTGAGAGCGTTTTCAGTGGTGTAGCCGGTTTTCCCTTTCGATCTGCCATTCTCAAACTGCAAAAAATAAATAGGAAGATAAATAAAAGACTTTTCTTTTGGTAGTAAGAGGTAAGTAACATAGAACATATTACTTAGCAGAAAATCTGGAGATTAAATGTATTTGAGCAACAGGTTTTTTCTTGATTGAAATTACATAAACAAGCTGTAAAACACACACAAAAAAAGATTAAAACTGTTATTATTATTAAACTAAAAGTGCCATGTCCAAAATCAGTCTCTCTCTTTCTCAAATCAAATCTAGTGATATCATTTACAAAGATCATTGAAAAGGGGGGCATTATTAACATTTAGAGGGAACAAAGCAGTCAGAGAAAAACCTGGCTTTTGTTAGCAATCGTGGCTCCTACAACACAATGTCCAGAAACATTCAGCCGATGTCGTTAATGAATAATTAGCATCATAAAAATATCCACATATTGGAGCAGCCCAATTAACCTTTTTAAGCTACATAAGAGTATCCTACTTAAATAGAATATCAAATACACGTTATATAATGGTAAACAACAAGAGTAATCCAGATAAATAAATAAGAATTTGGCATATTTAATGTCAAAACAAAATCTAGACTCTAATGGTCATTCTCCATTCACTGCTAGCTGCAGAAACTCTGCCGAGGATGCAATAACTCTCAAGAGAGCTGCTTAAAACGACTTATATCACAGCCAATTCAGCTTAGTCACATCACTACAAAATATTCTACGGTCCATTGCAAAACCCAGGTGGTTTTAGTCCACCTGAACCACAAATGTTTTTTAGCAGGCCTAGACTGAAATGTTAGCCATCACTTAGCTAACGTTAGCTAGCATCAATATTTAGCTTAGCCACATCTCGCTGGAATCATATAAAAAGTTAGCTAACCTCGGCATTTACACGAATAATGCTGCATGCAGCAAGCATGCCTCCATCATTTGTGACTTTGATACTGCAGTTACTTTGCATATACATGTGCATAATTATTGTTAAAATCTCCTACCTCTAGATTTTCAACAAATACTCTCTTAGCTAGCCGAGGGAACTGTGACTATAACGCCACAATACACGCTTGACCACGCAGGAAATTATTAAACAACACTGCATGCACGCCATTCCATACCTTGAGCAAAACCGTATGTCTTATGTTATTGCTTCACCATTTTTGTAGCGACGGACAAATCTTTTTTTCTGTCACAACGAACTAAACAGGATGCGATAAGATTTCCGATTGGTGCACCTCAGTGAGGACAGGACGCCTGCTCAGTCTGCACGTCATTTAATGAGCCTGTCTCCACTTAACGTTCATATTTATGAGCTATACATTCATTCTCCTTAAAGGATGGAAATAATGTTGTTTTGTGAATTCAAACCGCTTATATGGCAACAACAGCTCCCTCTTTCCTCCCATGTTTTTGTTGTTGATTTGTGTGGCAGCAGAGCTTTCTTAAATGAATCACTTCTGACCTTCCCTAAAGGTTTTTTTTTTTTTTTTTTTTTGACAGGAAGATTTTTTTACCCAGCACTGAAGTTTATCTCCCCCTTCAAAAATGTTACACCACTTTTAATTAAATAAGGGGGAACAGGAAAGTAAAGGGAAATAAATAGTTTTGAACACTATACAAATCTGCATGGATACAGATCTGCACACAGAACATTGAACTATTTGCAGTGAGTTTACTTACATATTATTTTTCAGGATTTAAGTTAAAGACCATGAAGACTCTATGCTTGGAGCTGATCTGGAGCTAACTGAATGCTGCACACGCTACTGAACACAATGGACTATAATGGACACACCATCACAACAATAGTGTGTTCAGTCAGAGGCTTCTTCAGGTAGCTGCAAGATGAAAAATACATGAAGGACCATTCCTTCCAACAACCTAAAACCTAAAACAATGTTCTAATTTCATGGAATATTTTTCTTTTCTTTTCATTCGATTTGATTAGATAAAAGACATCCATTAAATGTTATTAATTGCTTGAGTGATGATGTACAAACAAGATTGTGTCTATTACACAAAGGAGAGACAGTTAGACACCACAATAATGATTCAGCTGTGCACTCAACACCGTTTATTGTTTATTTGTTTGTTTATTGCCAGTGGTTGGATCTATTGAGAGAAAATTGATCAACAGATATATGACATTTTTTTTACTCACGTGGGAGTCACACACACAACCTTCATACCATGAAAAAAAAACCTAGTAAAAGACATTGTTGCCAGTACAAGCTTTACAGCGAAATAAACAGAATTAAAAACGAGGACAGTGATGATGTAGATTGCTTTTATCCTCATATACAAAGACAACAATACAAAAGACACTGACATAATTTACAAAAACAATACCCTAAGTGAAATACATTTTTTAAAGATCTTTTACCTAAAGCTTTCTGAATGGAAGTAGGGTTTATTTAGAGAAGCGCAGGAATGATATGTATTGTGCTGCTTAATGAGAATAAATAGTCAAACTACATTTGGGTTCACTCAACACAACTTTAGGTGTGTTTGTTTCAATCAAAGACCAAACATGAGGACATCTAAGACAGAGACGTGTTTGGACTGATCAGAGAGGGGGCACTCATAAGTAAATGAAATGGCACCAGGCATAATTTCCTTAGTTTGAGGGAAATTGCCTCTAAAGATTCAGTGCTCCTGAAGCTGTGTTCTTCCCAGAAATAGCCTGGTACTTGATAATAACCAGCAAATATGGATGGAGTCTTAAAAAAAAGAAAAAGGAAAAAGTGTGTAGTCTGTCTGATGTATTGAGGCTACTGGTATCCAGAAGGATTGCCCACATGATTCTCACTATTGTTCAAATATCTCTTACAACTTTTCCTTCTTCTTTTTTCACTTGTAACTTAACAATGACTCATTGCTTTTTTCCACAATGCACTGATTGCTATTGGAACCATTTGAGAGATTAATATCAGGTTTCCTTTTCAGACTCGATGTTCTCTTTCCTCTGCAGTAATAGGTGGTTACTATCAGGTAAAATAAAGGGGTGTAAACGCCTAAAATGGCTACCATACCCTCCTCATCATCACCATCAATGCCAGCGGCAGCACCACATCCCTAGCCCAACCCCTAGCGTCCGTCCCGGGAATGCACCCTGTATGCGCATGGGCGGAGAAACTGCCGCTGTGCGCTGTTATCATTCTTAGTGTAATTTCTTTTTTACGAAAATGGCGACGGGTCAGGGAGGTGTGGGAGCTGTCAGCGCTCTACAAAGCCATCACTACCCAAGCGGACCTCACTGGAGCCCCGGCATCAGCCAGTACCAGCACCAGCAGCAGCAGCAGCACCTTACGGCCCGCAGCCTGGACCGGGCTTTGGAAGATGCCGTGTGCTCCGGTATCCTCAACCTGAGCGGCAGGAAGCTGAGAGAGTACCCGGGGATGAGCTACGATCTGACCGATACCACACAAGCAGGTGGGTTGCATGTGTGAGAGAGATCCCACAGAAATGTGTCCACTCAGGAAGAAGACACTGGTACACGCTGCATGCTCGCATTGTGCAGGACTCTGTGTTGGCTTTGTGGAGAGGGGCGCAGCAACGTGTGTGACTGTATTTAATGGGATGAAGGCACCGGGCTGACTTCTGCAAATGCATCATATTCTGGTTTTAATTATAGTCCACCGTGACTCATATTTCATACCACTTTATCGCACAAGGGGGCTCGACTGCTGTTGTGTGGCTGTGTTGGTCGACGCCAGTAGCTTCCAGTCGCCCCTCTGGAGACGCATGAAAGAGACGGCAGGCGCACCCAAGCAGGCGCTGTGCAGAGGTTTGCACAGCGAGCTGCACATGATTTGGCACCTGACTTACTGAAGTACAATATGAATGAACCCAAATGAGCAAATGACGGTTTTCTGAATATATTTATGGTGATTATAGAATAATTATGCACACGTTTCCCCCCCCCCATTGCTCTTATTTTCATCAGACAAAAGATGCAGAGGTGCTTGCAGCCTCACCCCCTGACTGGGTGTATATGCTCATGTAGTTTATAATCCATCAGAGTTCTCTGATTTGGTTTAATGTGCAGGATGATTGGTGCTTAGCTGGATTTTAGACTTGTATTTTAATGGATTTTGTTCAAAGGGTGACTTTAGTTTGCAGTCAGGTCAGTCAGTAGGTCAGTCACGTCTGATGAAGGCTGACTTATTGGGACCAAGCCATACATACTAAGTTTTATATAACAGTATGATGTAGCTAAGGGCTAATTTCATACATTAACAGACAGTACCGATAAAAGAAATTTGTCACTGAAACCTTGTGCAGGAAAGCATATACAGATGTGAATAAAAAAATGTGATTTAAAAAAATGTCCTTTTTTGTTACTCAAGATAAAAAAAGAAAGAAAGAAGTGAAACTGGTTCATTATTTATCACTCTTAGTCATCTCAGTCATTATCGTAAACATCTAGAGGATGCTGAATCCCAGAGTAATAGTTGCTTCCTCTGATGTGTCCACATGCCATATGGCAGCATTTTATCATGATGGTTCTATTCAGAGCCTTTAACTGAACAGTGGTCGTGCTGGCAGGTGACATCAGGAATAATGCAAAACTCTTTCTATAAGCTCATAAATGTGTGTAAAATAAACAATGATCACTTTGGCCTAAGACTCTGGAGATAAAATATATTTTGTCCATAGCAGTTCATAGAGTTAATTCAATGTGGACAAGCCCATTCTAAAAAAGTTGGATGCTGTGTAGAATGTAAATGAATACAAAATACAACTGTTTGCAAATCCTATAAACCAACATTTCACTCTCAGTAACAAGCCTTTCTGATGTTTAAAGTTAGACATTCAAAATTTGATGTGATTTGAAGTGATTATTTTGAACATGACCAATGTACAAATACGTCTTTTTCTACTACTACTACCAATTATAATAACTGATATTATTATTACACTAATAAAAGGAAAACAAAATACATACTCCACACAAATATATATTCAAAAAGGAGTGAGAAGAAGTAAAACTTGTAATCTCCAACCCCCCTCTCTGTGATGAAATATAATAAAATAATACAAAAACTAATTTCTAGATTCTAATGTCTGTTAACATTTTACATATAAATACATATACCTATAAACATGCACATACTCCTATATACACACACACATATTAATCTGTATATACATACATACACACATAATTGCATATATAAACTCACATATCCATGTACACATGTATAAACTCCCAACATACCCATACATACCTATGCTTACTGTAAGCATACACCCTCCCATACAGTATGTACATGCACCACATACAAAAGAAAAGTAAAAGTAACTTGTATAAATGAAGGAAGTAAAACAAAACTCATATAACACTTAATGTAACCCATCAACTCCTTCATCCCTGTATCTCATGAAAATTGTATCTTTATACTTCCTTTAAACTGTTTTATGCTTGGACAGCGTTTCAACTGCATTGAAGTTTAGCTCATGTTCAATTTGATGATAGTATCACATCTCAAAAATTTTGAAACAGGTGTAACCAGAGGCTGCAAAAGTAACTAACACTAATAAAAAAAAACAACTGGAGGAGCATTTGAAATCTAATTAGGTCAACTGGCAACACGTCTGTAAAATGGCTGGGTATGAAAGGAGAATTTCACATGCCGCATGTGAACATGATCCAGAAATGCTACTGTCCTCTCTGCTTCTAAACTCATTTAAAATGGACTGAGGCAAAATGGAAAATTGTTTTGTGGTCAGATTAATTAAAAATCAAAGTTAATTTAGGAACCCACGTACACTGTGCCCCAAAGCAAGGTAGATATATTTGTATAGAACAGTTCATGTATGAAACAACTCACAGTGTTTTACATAAAAACGTTAAAAGCATTGCAGACTCACATTATTAGATAAAACGTTCGGGATTAGTCACAACTACCTCAGTGATTTTAGAGGGAGCATGCTGAACAATAGGGAACCAAAAATGGAGCCTTGGGGAACTCTGCAGATCACCTTTAGTAAATGCCAAAAATTTATAAAGCTGTTGATAAACAGCTTTTTAAATATAGATTTTTTTTACTTAAAAATGAGAGGATTAAGATGGACTTGTAGTTGTTTCTTATTGATGTGTCCAGCTGTTCTTTTTCAGCAGTGTGTGATTACGGCACTTTTTAGAATCTGTGGGGAACAGTCTGGCAAAAAGGATGTGTTGATAATTTGCCGAAACTGACTACACACTGATGAAAACACTTTTTAAAGAAGGTTGTAGGGAGAATGCTGAGACCATAATGTTGACTAACTCTAACAATTTCCACCAAAGTTTTCAGGAGGAGAATTGGGACTTCTGTATTTTATTTTTTTAAGAGGACAGAGAGCATCCTGTTTGTCATGAACAGACTGTTAAAAGCTTGCATCTGTGATGGTATGTGGTTCCTTTAGTGCATAGCCTTGAAAAGTTTACACATCTGTGATTGCTCTATCAATCCAGAAGAGTACATGGAGGTTTGAGAGCAATGTCTGCTCCCATATTGATAACACCGGTTTCAGGGAAGGTCTTGTGTATTTCAACAATACAATGTGAGACAATTTACTGCCTCCATCCCAACAGCATGGCGTTGCAGGAAGAGTCTAATGAATTCATCAATAAAACAATTGGGCACATCATTAAATTAAAAACAAAAATTGTGAAGTAACTTGATTCCTGCACCAGGCAAGAATGAGACCACATTCCTCTCTGGAGGTCCAACAACTAGTGTCCCCATTTTCCAGATGTTTACACACAGCTGTTGAAAGAAGAGGGGGTGCTACACAATGGCAAACATCAAAATGTTCCAACTTTTTTTTAAGATGTGTTGCTGCCATCAGACTCTGAGTGATTTTAATGTAAAAGAAATGTCTCAGTTTCAGTGTACGATATGTTTTCTTTACATTCTGTTGGGAATCAGATGTGAGTCTTACGGAGTTCTATATCCTTATTTCAGTTTTTAATTTAAACATTTCCCCAACTTCTTTAAATTTAAAGCTGTATTTCTTGCTCATAATAACAAATTCCTTAATTCTATTCATATTTTTATGTGAGTATGAATTTGTTGTGTCAAATCGAATGTTTGGGCTTGCATGTTTATAAAAGCTTTTGTTAACTTTACACACTTATTGTATATTATTGTGAACCTTGAAGTCCTGAAGGCCTGAATATTTTGTATAAACTCCTTATTGGTAAGGGAAAGTCATTTCAGCAGAAGGTTAGGACTATGTTGTGGTAATAAACCACTTTTCATCTAATATAAACCTCTCTGTATGTCTGTCAAGGTTGTTTTCCGTTTTCTTAAGCCCATGTTCCACAATCATCACAACGATAAAAGAAACCCATCCATCAAAACTGATCCATGGCTTTGGTTGCAGCTAATCCTGTTGCAGAAAATTTTTCTACATTTTCACTTTCTTTTCACATCTGCACTGTAGCAGGTTAATTTAAGGGTGTGCCGGGAGGAAGTCTCACCTTCAAATGTGCAAAGAGAGATCAACCCTTTACAGCACCATCTGTTACTTCAGCCACAATCTCAGTTGTGCAAAGAAGCTAAGCTTCAGAACACCATAAGACTTTAGATTTACATTTACCCTTTTTTAATATACCAAAAACATTTAAAGTTAACAAGTTCATTCATATAAACTGGACAATTTGTTTTTTTATTTATGCTGAACTGCACTTTTCTTGGGTTTTTTGGTAAGTTAAACTGGAATGACTCCTCTCAATTCATCTCATTAAAAAAAAATCAAGACTTAAAATAGCTTGTATCAACAGCACTTTTCATTCAGATGAACTTTGCTCTGAAATCTGATAATTAATGTTGTTGGAAAAAGAAGAAATAGCTGAGCCCTGTAACATCAGCTTTTACCTCATGCACTATAACAGCCACAAGTCTGTTGAATCCATCCCATCATGAGTTAGTTGTTGTTTTAATTGCAGCAAATTCTATAGCTGGTTTTAGGAAACACAGAGCATTTTTTAATGAGTCTAATGAGCACTTTGGCGACATTCTGTTTTTAAAAATGTGCTTTAGAAATAAAGTGGATTGGATTGGAGTATCTTCCATATAAATATGATCAGCAGATTAGTGGAAGCAGGGTGGTCTGCTCACACAAAGGTGTCTGTTTGAATTCTGCTGCTCACAGTTTGTCTCCAGTCACTTTGTTTTCCTATGAGAAAATGCAGGAGCCCTGTGACGCAACTCTGACCTTGTGCACTAGAGCAGTGCTGCAACCTGGACATGCCCCTGCCTGCCCTTACGCAGCCCCTGAGGGTACACACATATCAATGTTGGGTACGTGTTGTACGCAGCTTTACAGAGAAGTGTAAAGAAGTTGCTGCACTGAATGTTAAGATTTTCAGGATTTTAAAAGAACACCTCGGTTCATTTTACAGTATATCCAAAGATATGGATATTGCAAGAAAATTGTGATTTGGTTTATTTTGCCTTCATGCGAATGTGCCAAAACTGAGATCTGTGCAGAATGTGGCACCATATCTTCTGTGAAGGGTATAATATAATATCTGACATCTAAATAACACTGAGGATGAAAGAAATGTCATTAAACAGATAAGAAAAATGAGGAAGTGGAAGGGGAGTTTGGCACCCAGACCAAGCCTTTACAGTTTACTGCTCAGACTTCTTGTTGTTGAAACAGGTGGGAAAACGTACATCAGGTGTTATGTTTTGTGACTGGAGCAAAGTAAATCTCACACTGTGTTGTTGCCACATTGCTTGAAAGTTTAACACTTGACGGACAGTCTCCTTACGAGGGCAAGAATCAAGAATCTGACATTCTTGGATGTAATAATCACCCTGTGTAAATACTGCGAGTGCCTTTGTTAATTAAAAAGCAAGCGCGATGAAGGCGGACTCATTTCACAAGGTTGCCAGAAACCCGACAGGAAAAACACAGCAATGTGCTTGTATTTTCCATTTAAGATAAAGAGTAAATTTAAGAAATAGAGTGTATTTGGATAAACCATATCCTTGTTTTGAGTAATTTGTGCATATTTTTGACTAAAGTAGGCTTCTGTAGTTTTATCTTCAGAAAGCCTGTTCTCTGCTCATGTTTTGTCTCTGCTCATAGGACAGAATAGTAGACACTTCTTGAAGGGTAAAGGTCTCGCCAAGTACATCTTACAAGCAAGCTATTATTTAAGTTTTACCTTCCTTCTTTACTTGGTTATTTGAAGTCAACCATAGCTGTATATCTTAAAAAAAAGAAAACACATTTTATTGTAACATGTTTTCATCCTAAGAGTTCCTTGACATGCGCCTCTGCATGCTGAGACAAGCTGAATGCATACTGTAAAAACAGAAGAGCTTGATCAAATTAATGATACTGTTTAACATTTACACAATCATACACTATTTCTTTATCATAATATGGTTTATTTAAAATTCAAAATCTTTCTGATCATGCTCTTTTGGCCAACAAAAACCTCATACAGAGACTGGAAGATCAAGCTCATAAAAGAAAAAGGGAGTCTATGCCTCAAACTCCCCCTCAAGGGCATATCCACAGGTTTAAATAAGTTTTGTCATGGTGTTAAGGTGTTTGGCCCACATGCATTAAAAGCAAATCCTGGAGAGTTAGAAAAGGTTTTATTGAGGGATGAGGAGTGTGGTTTCCAGGAAATCCAGAAGCTTGTTTCAATGGAATGACAGATATATGAGTGGAGGTATGATGGAGGAGAAATCTGGGAAAATTATAAATTTCCTACTTGTTGGTGGATGTAGAGAATCAGGATGATGTCAGGAGATCTGGGTGGAATAGTGCTGATGGTTTGAATCAGTAATGGTTCCCTGTTGGAGGGCAGTCACACTGCACAGTGTAGTAGTTTCTAGATCCAGAGAGCTGCTAATGGTGAAGATCTCCAGGTGGGTGATACAGTGGAGATGATGACCGCTGGTGAAATACATGGAGTGCAGGAGAATTCACAAGGGAAGTTTCTGGAAAACACACAGATTCTGAAAATTTGCACAAATGATCTCAAGGTTATCTTGAAGAGACCACTGGAGGGCTTGGGTTTACCACAGGGTTCAATGCTCAAGCGACAAAGGACTGGCAGTCAGCTCCAGACATAGTGCCGGGGGAAGATCTCTAATCCTTCACAGGTGTACAGGACAGCACACCTGGGGGAAATCACCTCCAGAAAAAGATCTTCTGGCACCCTTTGGTGGAACCTGAAAAAGCACCACTCCGAAAGAAATAACCTAGATCCCTGACACCATACCCTCCTCAACGACCCCCACCGGGGAGTCCAGAGGAGCACGAAGGCCGAGAAGCCACAAAATCAGCAATCAAAGAAGGGTCAATGATGAAAGAGCGGGGCACCCAAGAACAGTCCTCGGGACCAAAGCCGGACAGCAAAACAAGGGTTCCTCTCCACATCCTGGGCAGGAGGTAGGGAACTGGAAGGAAAGCACAGGGGCTCTCGTGAGCGGGCTTAATCTGGGACACATGGGAGGTGGGATGAATGTACATGTGAGCAGGGAGGCAAAGATGGACAGAAGAGGGGCTAATGACAGGATTTCTTAGGGACCAATAAATCAAGGAGAGAGTTTCTGGGACATGGACTTCAAGGGAATGTCACGGGACGACAACCACACCTTCTGGCCAGGAGCACACCGAGGAGCAGGTTCTTCTTGCGATCATCAAAGCATTTGTTCTGAGCCAAGGTGCAGTTGAGAGCGGCAAAGGTGTTGGTCCAGATGTGCCTGCAGCGGCGAATGTGATGATGAGCCGAGGTAACAGAGATATCCTCATCAGCAAGGAAAAGGGAAGGCTGATAACCCAGGGAAACCTTAAAAGCGGACAGGCCCGTGGCAGAGGAAACATGCGAGTTGTGAGCGTATTTGATCAGTGGCAGATGTTGACTCCAGGATGATGGATCAGTGGATGTAACACAGCGGAGGGTAGCTTCCAATTCCTGATTCATCCTTTCCATTTGGCCGTCGGACTGAGGATGATACACAGATGTGAGACAGAGTTTGGCATCTAATACAGAACAAAAATGTTTCCAAACCTAGGAAACAAACTGGGGACCACAGTCCAAAAGGATCTCCAGATGGATGCCATGTAAACAGAATACATGCTTAATGAGAAGTTGAGCTGTTTGAAGAGAAGCAGTTTCTTTCGGGGCATGAGATGGCAAGCCAAAAAAAAAAAAGGTCAGCAGTAAAAACAGTGGTCATGCCTTTTGAGATGGGGAGTCCAGTTACAAAGTCTATGGCAATGTGAGACCAGGATTTTGAGGGTGTCGCTAAAGATTGAAGCAAGCCAGCAGGAGGTTTATTTCCAGTCTTGTTTTCGGCACAAATGGGACAGGCTAGGATATAGTAATGGACATCCTTTTGAATGCTGGACCACCAAAGTCTGTGATTGATGAGTGAAACAGTGCAACTGCCTTCAGGATGACATGAGAATTTGGCAGTGTGAAACCAGTAAATGAGGCGGGATCTTACAGCAGTGGGGACAGATGCAATTAGCAGGACTGGTGCTAGGGTCTGGCTCCAACTGTTGAGCCTTAATGACAACATCTTCAATTTCCCATGTGTGTGTTCCAATGATGCGACCGGGAGGAATGTCATATGGGCAAAATTGATGGGACAGGGCATGCGGCTTTGTGATCTTAGATGTGAGACGGTTAGAAATAACAAGGTTAAACAAGGGACCAATGGGACTGACGAGGATTTAGCTGCTTGGCAGATTGGAAGTAAGACAAATTCTTATGGTTGGGCCATACCAACACAGAATGCTTGGCACCCTCCAGCCAATGACGCCACTCCTCCAGGGCCAACTTAATGGCAAGGAGTTCCCGATCACCCACATCATAATTCCTTTCTGTGGAAGATAACCGATGGGATAAGAATGCACATGGTTGAAGCTTAGAGTCAGAGTCTGAACGCTGAGAGAGGACAGCTGTACTTTTGGATGAAATGCAGATAAAAAAAGTTACCAAAGCTGAGAAATCTCTGTAACTGTTGTCTTGTCTGCATTGGCCAATCTCTGACTGCCTTGATCTTTTTTCGGATCCATGCGAACCTGCCCACCCTCAAAAATGTATCCAAGAAACTGCAATGAGGACTGATGGAACTCGCACTTCTCCGCCTTCACATAGAACGGATTTTCTCGGAGACATTGCAGGACTTGACGAACATGTCTTTTATGTTCATGGAGTGAAATAGATGAGGATGTCATCAATGGTGCCACTGGGGAAGACCTCCAGGTGGATGATATGGTGGAGAGGACGACCGCTGGTGAAATACATGGAGTGCAGGAGAATTCACAAGGGAAGTTTCTGGAAAACACACAGATCCTGAAAATTTGCACAAATGATCTCAAGGTTATCTTGAAGAGACCACTGGAGGGCTTGGGTTTACCACAGGGTTCAATGCTCAAACGACAAAGGACTGGCAGCCAGCTCCAGACATAGTGCCGGGGGAAGATCACTAATCCTTCACAGGTGTACAGGACAGCACACCTGGGGGAAATCACCTCCAGAAAAAGATCTTCTGGCACCCTTTGGTGGAACCTGAAAAAACACCACTCCCAAAGAAATAACCCAGATCCTTGACAAGTTTACCCAGTTTTTTTTTAGGTTAATTTTCTTTTGGCACCAGCAGACCATATAGAGCGTGACCCTGGCCACATGACTCATAAACCACCTTCAACATGGTACTGCAAACACAGAGGGACTGAGACCTGTGGAGGAAGAAGATCCACCTCCTCTCATGCCTCTAGTAAGTTCTCATGTTGTCACAAATAAAACACTCCAAGACAAGATGATAAGAGTCATTGTTTGGAATTCTTCCTGGAGATTTAGATGCAACATGGTGCATAACTTGAGTAGCTTGAGTCTATATTTGCAAACACTTTTATTAGAATCTTCTAAGATTAATATATAGAAAAAGCTCAAAAATAGCCGTTGGCAAAACATTAAATCAAATATTTAAGATGTGTTGGCCTCATTTGCCATAGGGTTAGTTTTTATGACAGATTTTCTTTATCAGTGATATGAATACTGCTGGCTTAAGACTAAAAACAGAAGCAGCTGCATTTCTCATGTTACAGCTGGAATTCATCCTGAACAATGGCTAAAACACAAAGCATAAAAGTCATGATGATATAAAATATATAGCAGAAGTTACGTGATCATTGGTTAGACAAAATGCTGAACGTTTTGCATGAATATTTCAAAGATAAGTCAAGATAATCTAAAATCATAGATTACATCAGGTAGCACATTGATTTTAATTTAATGAAATGAAAATATGTTAAATTGCTTATGACATAACAGAAGTTACCACTTAAGTATTCTTCAAAGTGCAACTTCATAGAAGTTTATAACATCATACATGTTGATATAAACAGAACACAATGGTTCCTAACTGTCACAAACCACCATTTTATTCAAAATACTCTATTGACAACATATCTAGTTGTTAAATTGAGAAATTTGGCTAATTTATGTAAATTGCAGACCCAGATCTCTAAAAAGTTGAAAAATGGCCATGTTAACTTTTTTTTTTTTTTTTTTAACCAGTATTCTGTAAAGGAAGTCAGCCTTGGGAACTCAACACACCAGTTGTTGGGTTGTTGGACTGTAGGAAGGGTTTTTGTCCTAGTCCTGTTTGCAGACAGGTCAGTCCATCACTCAGACTCTACTATAAAGCCATGCTTCTGCTATTAATGCAAAATGTGATTTAGCATTGAATTACTGAAATATGTAAGCTGGCCCTGATAAAGACCTAATCTGGATGGGAACAAGATGTTTGTCTAACGGTACTTTTTAGCATTGATGGTGCCTTTCTTGATGTGCAAGTTTCCTGTTGCACAAGCACTGCTGAAGTCCCTTATCAGAGATTCGGGCTTCTGTAATGTGTTCATAGACGATTCCTGGAACAGTTCTTGAGCTCATGCAGTAATTTCAAGCATAGACTTGTGCTTGTTTTAAGTAGGCATTCATATTGATTTTCAGCCCTATCCCTTTCATACAGAGATGTCTCCAGACTCTCTGAATCCTTTGATGATATTATGAGCTGAAGATAATGAATTATTTAAAATCTTTGCTATGTTATGTCAGGGAAAATTATAAACTTCTTCAAAATTTGTGCTTTTTTAAATTTTTTTATCAGATAGCTGAATCTCTATTTTCCTTTACTTGTATTACACTGTGCTATTTTTCTATGTAATTGTGTCTGTCCTGTTGACATTTAACCTTATTTTTTACGTTTTGCTCCTCCAGTTGCGTCTTTATAGTGCCACATCACATTTCTAACTTATATTTTCATAAAATAATAAGATGTGTTACTTTCAGTGTTCAGTATTTTTTTCCAAGCTCTATTGTGAACTGAGTTTTGGTCTACATACAAGATAAACAAATCATTGCACTCTGTTTTTATTAACATTTTACAAAAAGTATCTTATTGGGGTTGTAAATTGGTTGTAAGAAATATAAAATGTATACAGCCATATATGTCTGTAGAAGTAAAATTACGATTCGATATATGGTACACATTACATGGATGTGTGCCATATATGGCACACATCCATGTAAACTATTTATTATGTCAATAGTAATTTATATAAATAATAGTAAAATATATGCAGAAATATCTATAATTCATATAATCAGTGCTGTGTCCATATTTATATAATTCTGAAATTTTGTTCAGATAGCTTTTGTGTATCAAGTGTCCAACCACAGACCCTGTTACAGTATATGATTTGACTTTATGTGGTGGAACACAAATTAACCCCTCTGATGCATGAATTATTAAAAAAGAATGCCACTTTTTCTCACAAGCCATATTTTACTTCTACAGACATGTACATACTGTACAGACACATTCTTTTTGCCTTTAGTACAATTTTTAATTTAGTTCATTTATTTTATCTATTGTATAGAAATATTTATGAAATAATGAATTCTCATATTTATACAATATAGATATTCTATTAAAGTTGACTAGTATTATTTCCTTGTCCTGTTTATCACTGAGGTAAAGTTGGTAATTACATGTACCTGTATATGTAAAAATTTATACTATATTAGGTTATTCTTTAGTGAGTGGCAGTGTGTTGGGTGATTCTCCTAATGTGTGGCAAATTGCACATATACAATAATCACTTATGAATTTACTATAAAACAGCCTTTAAATAGGTGTCCATTATAGTGGGCACGATGCATAAAATGGTTAAAAGTGCACTTTTTAAAAAATTTTAATATAGGAGGAAAGCTTAAGAACTAAATAAAATGCTTTATGTTCATTAGTACTTTATGTCTGCTTTGATTAAATCTGTCTGCTTCTAGCTGTACAGAGTCAATGAGTGCACCACTGTTAAAGCATTAGCGAGACATTTTAAAGAACATATCTGATTATGGAAGTATAGTTTCTTGGACCGAACTGACTCCAGACTGTAATTGCAAATTGCAGAGCAAATACAGCTGATCGACAGACTGGCTAATTCTCAAGCGAAACATCGCACACAAAATTTTGCCACTGATTTGTGGAGCTTCACTTCAGACCACACCTGGAACATGCCTGGCAGACATCATGGTCATTTCTGCTGCAGGCTGCTCAGAATCATCCGATATTAGCTCCCAGTAGAGAGGAAACTCAGTCTGTTATTTGCTACTTAGCAGGATATGTATGAGTGTGGATTTTGCTGTCACAGGAAGATCAAACAATAACTGTATTAAAAAAACAATGAATTTATTTGCCTAGAGCAGTGAAACCTTGATGGAGTGCTCTTCTGCTTAGCAGGCCTCGTCCTGTGGGAGCTCTCGGCAACCAGCAGGTGGATTGAAGACCCGCTGTGGCCTGCAGATGGTGCACGGTCTGGAGGGGAGGAGGGAGAAGGGGATGGAGATGGACAGGCATACAAAGACTACATCTAACCCCCTCCTCTCCATTTCTCTATCATTGATCCTGATGATACTGCTACATAAGAATCCCCAGTTGTGGAGTGGGAGGAATGGATGGAGGGAATTGGGGGAACTGTCTGTGTACAGCTGGGTTACACCATCAAGATCCAAGCCTCAGGGACAAGCAGAATTAACTCTTAATGGAGAGCCTCTAAACCCTGTGACCTCAGCTTTGGTCTTTCCCCATGTGCTAATTTCCTTTTCCCTTAACCTATCAACTTATCATCCCTTTGTGCTACTGACTGTCTCCGTTTTTACATCTCACTTCTGTTTACTGACCGCTGTCAAACCTCCAGTTACAGCTTTGGAGAGGGCATGTCAGGGATGTTGTTGGTCATTTATTGCTTTTAAAAATAAGAGCTTATTTAATATAGCTCTTGTGTAGTTTTTCTCATATGGCGATAACTTTTAACTTCAGGGAGTGTTAAAAATGCATCCAAATTAAAAAAGAATAAAAATGAGCTGAGATATATATATATATATATATATATATATATATATATATATATATATATATATATACATATATATATATATATATATATATATATATATATATATACATATATATATATATATATATATATATATATACATATATATACACATATATATATATATACATATATATATATATATATATATATATATATAAAAAATCTATTTTGTTCCGTCCATACAAACCGGTAACTCTGCACAGCAGGTCAGTGACTGGTCGCTTTCAATGAAGCCTATAGAGCCTAATAAAGAGGTAGTGACATGTAATTGCTTCTATTAAGGGGGATGAAGGTGCAGCAGTATTTGCTTTTTCATCTGAAAGGATGGGGCACTTTGGGGAGGTGAGATGGAATAATTGAAAGCTCACTGTTTATCTTGGTCTGTGCAGCTTCACACCAAGGCCTCTAATTATCCCATCAGCCAGAGATAATGCAGAAAACAGGTCTGTTCATACACACAGACACACACAGTTCCAGAATTAAATCAATATGTTACTGAAGGTCAGTACAAGGTGGCCTTTACATTTCTTGTCAGGTTTACACAGGTCTGCTTTGGTTGTCTGTTTGGAAATGAGATGCTCTTGTCAGGATTTGTTGAACTGAAAACAAGGAAGCAGTGGGAAGATGGTATGAACATGTGTGTGTACTGACACGCTGGTTCTTAGAAATGTTTTGAGAGAGTGATTCAGTAACCCAGAAAAATGGTGTGTTGTAATTCAAGCTGAAGAAAACTTAGGTCTCTAACAAAGAAAACCCCAAATAAACAGACAAACAGAAAAACCTCCAAAGCCCTAGACCTAGATCAACATTAAGATGGTCTAGACTTAAATTTCAGGCAAGAAAAGGTTCTAAATTAAACATAGGAAGATACATGCTGAATGGGGTCAGAGACTTTAGTAATAATCTAAATCATCAGTATCTGCTGAAGCGAGCTTCTTTACTTTGATCTTTTGGTTTAGAGAGCCAGAATACTGAATATTTTATAATATGAAGCAGATGCAAATGTAAAGCTGCACTTGGATCCACTGACTGCAGGAGAGGTTAGATTAATATTCTTGTTACTAAATAGGCATAGAGACACCCATTTGGAATGATTGAGGAAAAGGCTTCAGGTGATGCATTTGCACTGATTTTCTGCACTTTCACACATTTTGTCTTGAAGAGGTTAACCAGCACAGCACATTTTTCATGCACAATCATTCAGATTAATTCAATCAGATTCTTGTCTCTTTGGCCAGATCTGGAACACAACAGAGAAAATATTCCTTGTACAAGACTTTGTGGAGAATAAGGGGATGCCATCACCCCTGCTAAGCCTCTATCCATGTGTGTATTGGCTTACATTTGGGGCTATTGAATCCAGTGTTTTGGGGTTCATTTCCAGTTGGATTAATGAACAAATGAATGAATGAACAAATGAATGAATGAATGAATGAATGAATACTGATTACATACCTTAAACATCAGCAATGCAGCACCGTCTTAACTTTGGCATTAGCCTTTAGCTGGAGCTGTATAGTTAATATAAATGACTTCACTGAATAATTTGAATAGCAGTACTCCCTTGGTAATATGTTGAAGATAAAAACGTTCTTTGTACCATCAACATCATACATGCCTACAAAATATGCATCCACATAGTGTCATGATAACATGCTAACATTAACTTTCAACTTATTAAACCTGGTTGTTGAGCTTCACAGAACTGATGAGTGTTCTCGATACAGAATCTATAAATGTGGATTCCCTATTACAAGCACTGCATTAGGCTACTGTATCAAGTTACTTTTTAAGAATTTATAGCTACAATTTGTTTATGCACTTCATATGCAAGTAGCTGAAAAAATATAATGCTCAGAAAGATAAAAAGAAATATAGGAGGATTTTTAACAAAACAAATAATATTGTATGGTTTCTACTTCTACTCATCCTCACAAATCTAAATCCATCAATGTGCCACTCCCAGGTCGATGCTGAAAATCCTGAACCACTGAAATGCCAGTAGCAATTAGATGTTCAGAGGAAGACTCTGGTGTAATTTTAGACCATTATTCGATGGAAAGACATGTTACCCACTTCTCTGTCAGGGGAATGTATTGATCAGTCTTTTAAATCCACAACCTCTTGTGCTAAAAGCAAACACAATGGGACAGATAGAGACCTTAACATGATTATTACCAGTAAGTCACCTTTGTTTGTTTAGACACATTTCATCATTTTCTTTTTCTCCTCCTTGCAGATCTATCCAAGAATCGTCTCACAGAAATCCCCCCTGAAGTGTGTCTGTTTGCCCCCCTCGAGTCACTCAACCTCTACCACAACTGCATCAAATGCATCCCAGAAGCCATTATAAATCTACAGATGCTGACCTATCTTGATATCAGGTGACATATTTTGAAGTCCTTTTGGCTTATCTACCCTATTTTTATTTTATACATTCAGCTCAAGTAAAGGTTCCTGTGTTTTCAGGGGTGTAACTCTGAAGAGGTGCTTGTTCCCCTTTCAGTGCACTAACAGCACATAAAAAGAAAACACATGAAAGAGACACATTTCCTCTCTCGCTGAAACTCAATTCCTAATCCCACTGTATGCTGTTTTAAATGTAGGTCAATGTTTTATCTTCCTCCGCAGTCGAAATCTCCTGACAGTTTTGCCAAAATACCTGTTTAACCTCCCCCTCAAAGTTCTGCTTGTGAGCAACAACAAACTTGTGGCCATCCCTGAAGAGATTGGCAAGGCCAAAGAGCTGATGGAACTGGTAAGCACTGAGCATGCAAAAGCATGTATGACCATTTGCCTATTTGCTGCCAGGATAATACTATTGTCTTCCCACTGCAGGATGTGAGTTGCAATGAGATCCAGGTCCTGCCGTCCCAGGTAGGGAGGCTCCAGGCCTTACGAGAGCTTAACATCAGGAAGAATTGTCTTCACATGCTGCCTGAGGGTTAGTCTCGTTACAGCGATGCTTTTGTTTTTTCTTTTACTTTGTTCTCTAATGATATCCCAGCATTCATGACACATGCCAGTCACAGTCAAAAACACTCTTCTCTTTTTGCTTCTCTGGGCTTAATCTTTTTTTTTTTTTTTTTCTGTCTTGTTATTCTTATTTGTATCCATAACTTCCATATGCTATTTATTTTTTTTGTGAATACGATGATACAAGATCACATGTATAAACTAGAAAAGCACTCTGAGAGCACAGATCTACTCCAAGCAGGTCACATACATATTTCTAACCTTTATTATAGTTCTACATTCATTGTATATGATAATCTAGTAGATTTCTAGATACACCTATAATAAATCCACAGTGTTTTGGTGATATTGTGGTGTTTGTTGCATGTTTATGTCTTAATTTGATCTCCTACAGTGATAGATAAAATTCCAAAGATCCCCTATTTTTTCCTGTTTTGGATCATAGTTTCCAGAATTTTGCCAGAATCCAGATCTAACCTTGATATCTTGTAAAACCTGTTTGAAATTTTTCTTGTGTTTTGTGGCCAACCATCCAAAATATTGACTGTGAGGTTAAATGTATACAATGAAAATGGCCCTACTAAACAATGACAAAGAATCCTTAAAAAAAAAAAAAGTCCTGAAGTGATCTGGATCACTCCCAAAATATATACATTCATTATCCTAACCGCTTAGTCTGATGAAGGATCACAGGGAAGCTGGAGCCTATCCCAGCAGTCTTTGGGCAGAAGGCAGGGTACACCCTGGACAGCTCGCCAGTCCATTGCAGGGCCACACAGAGACAAACCACACTCACACTCACTCCTAGGGGCAATTTAGAGTAACCATTTAATCTAACATGCATGTCTTTGGACAGTGGGAGGAAGCTGAAGCACCTGGAGAGAACAGACACATACATGGGGGAGAACATTTAAACTCTACACAGAAAGGCCACTGTCCAAGCCAGCAGTCTTCTTGCTGTGAGGCCACAGTGCTAACCACCATGCCACCGTGCAGCCCACTCCCAAAATTGACTGAAAAAAAATAGTTTAAAAACCTGTCCTGTAGTCTTTGCTTATAGTTGCTAATAAACAGACAGAGAGATAAATACCAGTGAAAACATAACCTCCGCCACCTCCTTGGCGAGGTAATTAGCAGAGCTGCAAGCTGAGTTTGAGTGCCAAAGCCATTCAGTTTTTTTTACAGGCTACTTTATGTTTAAAAAGCATCCCTAAACTGATGTGTCTTCTCATTTTATTCATATTTTTAATCAGAAGATTGAATAATTTCACACAATTATATGTGTAAATGAATTAGATCGGGGTTCCATGATGGCCCAGCACTGTGGCCTCACAGCAAGAAGGTCACTGGTTTCAGCCATGGCCAGGTTTGAGATTTGAACAGTGGCCTTTCTGTGTGGAGTTTGCATGTTCTCCCTGTGTATGTGTGGGTTCTCTCTGGGTAGTCCAGCTTCCTCTCACCGTCCAAAGACATGCATGTTAGGGTAATTGGAAATGAAATTGTCCCTGGGAGTGAGTCTGAGAGTGAATGATTGTTTGTCTCTCTGTGTTGGCCCTGCAATGTTCTGATGAACTGTCCAGGGTGTATCCTGTCTCTTGCCCAATGATTGCTGTGTTAGGCTCCGGCTTCCCCACAACCCTTAATTTGCCTGAATGATTAAGAAAATGAATGAATGAATTAGACCTGAGTAAGAGGTTATAGATAAAAAGAATAAAAAAGAAAATGGACTACACAAATAGTTTTAAAATGATCTTAGATGCCGTGGAATAGCATGGTGGGAACTTTGGGATCTAAAGTTCTGGTCCCAACTATGTTTTTTTCAAGTCCTTCAAACTGGATACTGACTGCATGATTAACTGCTTCAGTGCTTTTTTAATTTATTACGGCCTGGAACATATGCATTCTTTTGTCTTTATAGCCCAAAGTAATGCACATGCCTCAATATTTTAAGAACATACCGGCTTATGAATAAGAAGAAATAAATCAACCAAAGGGCAAAGCCAATTATTCACAAAACAAACAGAAGATTTGACTTCTCAAATATCTTTCTATCGTGATTCTACTTTTCCCATAGATAAAAACATGTTGATGCTTTTAAGTTTTCCAACATCTTTTGATTTTATAAGGCTGCTTAAAATAACATAAGTGCATGTCAGAGCAACAGAAGTTGTTTCTTTATATTCTTCTCATTTTCACTTCCAGAGCTGGCTGACCTGCCCCTCATCCGTCTTGACTTCTCCTGCAATAAAATCACAGAGATTCCTCCAGCTTACAGAAAACTCAGACAGCTGCAAACCATCATCCTAGACAACAATCCTATGCAGTCCCCACCTGCACAGGTAGGCATCTTTAATATACATTTTTTAAATTTTGCTTTCCTCAATGCCTTTTGTGGACCTTATTTATGTGCTTTAAATTTGCAGCCTCACATTTAATGAAGCTACTGCACTTGCACCATCTAGTGGATAAAAGGATGTAACTTTCTCTGTGGAAGTTTAATCTTGGACACTTTAGATACCTTTTACACTTTTTTTTGTTTCAGATATGTTTGAAGGGAAAAGTGCATATATTCAAGTACCTGAACATCCAAGCTTGCCGAATGGACAAGAAACCAGACACCTTAGATCTTCCCTCTCTCAGCAAACGTTGCCTACCGCAGCCGCTCACAGACAGGTAAGGAAGGACATATTGATCAAGTTTAGTTATGACATCATGACATAAAGCATAACTTCTCCGCTTATCACTTGTACTCGCTTATATATTATCTTATCACTTATATATATCACTTATATATTATATGATAAGTAGCCTCTTTGTATTTAGAATATTTTTTTCATGTTACACATTTAAATATTTTTCATTTTATTCAATATGTAATACACAATTTCTTTTACATGACACCAGCATGGAAGATTTTTATCCCAGTAAGAACCATGGGCCCGACTCTGGAATTGGTAGTGACAACGGCGACAAGAGGCTGTCTACAACAGAGGTCAGGGCTCAAGCACACTTCTCTCAAAGAGTTAACAGCTCTTAGAGGATGACTATGTTTGAAATGGATATTTACAATATATTCCTCCCAGTGTTTAACTGGAGCTGCTTGTCAGTTAGGTCTGCTCAGTTCAGACAGACAATAGTAACCTGCAAGGCAACTCTTCTGTGACAGACAGGTTAGTAAGGGGAAATTCTGGCTCAGAGCTACAGTCACGACATCTCTGTGGGTTGAATTTTATAGACTGTGGTTAAAAAAAAAAAACTTGGTTGGGGATCACAAGTGAAACGACATGAAAAAACACCTTGTAAATAGTGTGGTAATTTTGCATGGAGTGAATAGTACCTGGGGTCGGGATATACCTGCTAGTAACTGTATTGTGTGTATGTGTGCGTGGGTATGTGTTTGAGCATGTGTTGAATCCAGGCTGGTGGGTGACTGACAGACTAAATGGGTCTTGTACAGCAGCAGAGGTCATAATGACAATATACTGCCTCAAACCAGTTGTGCATGTCAAACAATTCTGCATGTACCTACAATATATCTAATTACTCGTGCTTCAGTGGAAACAACTTTGAAGACTTGCACCAGTTTTTGATAAAATAAGTCAGGTTCAGCAGAATCTCTGAGTAGACACTTAGAGCAGAAATGTGACTCTTAAAACATAATTGCTTGAAAGAAAACATTGATGTCTGGTGACTGATAGCTGAAAGTATTTCTACATTACTGTCAGCTCAGATGCTTTGTCTGGTTTTCTTTTCCCTTTTGTGAGCGTGTATTTAAAATGTGAGTCTGTGTGTGGTCCGAGAAACAAGCAGCAACTACAAGGCAATTTGGACTATTTTTTACAAACTGTTTAATAGTTTTATGTATGTCTGTGCCCAGACTTGGATCATTTGCAGGCACCGTTACTGTGTGTGGTTGACATCATGATGGAGGCTTTCAATTCTTGTGACATTTTGCCTCTCCTGCAGCCTTCAGATGACGACACCGTCAGCCTCCACTCACAAGTTTCAGAGACAGCTCGTGCTGATGCCCTATCCTTTCTCTCCAAAATGGACTCTTGCAAAGGTTACCGCCAATAAGTATCAAATATTCCCTTTGAACGCAATAAAAGAGACACGGGGATGTTGAATGAAGTGCCTAAAATGTGACAGTTCAGTGATGAACGCGGATGCTTCCTCCCTCTATCAGATCAGGATCTCTATGACTTTATAGAGCCCAACCCCAACGAGGATCCTGCTCTGTCAGAGTGTGATGGACAGCAAAGCAGTCATGTGTCCTGTATAAAGGTATCTGTCTGTAAAATGAGAAGCTATGACAAGTGTGGAAAAGAAAATATATAAAAAGCATAATCTGGAGGAAAAGGTTGGTCCTTACATGGTGTGTGTCTGTGTGTTTTTAGGAACTGGAGAAAGTTCTTAGCATGTCTCAACAATGCAAAGATAAAGACTGCTGGAAGGAGGAGTCAGGGTGAGTTAATTTCAGTGAAATAGCAGATAAAATTACTTCATGGTGGAACATCTTGGGTTTGACACTAATTATCGGTTAATTGCAGGTGTTATAAAGTGCATACAAAAAATCTTTGCAAAAAGATTAGCAAGAAAAACCGCTAAAAAGTCCTTGATTCTACATTTCAGTGAGCCACTTGGCAGGGCTGCAGTGTGTCATGGACAAGCCAAACAGTTGTCAAGAATTTTAACAACAGCTTTGTGTAAAGCTTGAACGGAGACACTGTGCAGCTGCTGTGCTGTGTTGTAACATTTGATGATTGACGACTCTTCACAGATATAACTCAGCTTTGTTATTTTTAAACAATTTTCATTTCAACTGTTTATACAAGCTTGTTTCCAAAAAAAATATGCTGTTTTTATGTAAAATACATGGAAACCTAATAAGGCATCTCATAAGATGTTACAGTGTTACATAATTCAACACTTGCCATATAAATTTACAAAGACTATTATCGCCTATGATACACGATGAAAATAAATGTTATGTAAAGAATGAGTCAATATCTTTGTGCAAGTCCTTGCATGGACTCAGATGTTCCAAAGTTTCTAGTCAGTAAACATTATTTAAAGGATTAAACATTCAGAAAAACTTTAACGTTCCCTGGAAAAGAGATCATTTCAGATGAACTGAGTTAAACAAATGTTTTGGAATGACATGCACCAGAGGTGGGCAAATCAGGTTCTTAAGATCCGCCGCAGTCCTGTAAGTCATTGGGAGAAACACACCTGACTCAAATCAACAGGTAATTAGCTAAATTAAATCTCTGCACAAATCTGCTAATTAAGTCTGATAGATGTCAGGTGTGTTGCAGCAGGGAAAGTGCTGGGCTTGGCCCCCTAGTTCCAGTGAATCAAACTCTGAATGCTTCAGTATACTAAGAAATTTTGGACAACTCCATGTTCCTAAATTTATGGCAACAGTTTGAGGATGATTCCTTCATGTTCCAACATGACTGCAGACCAAGCAACGTCCGTATAGACGTGGATGAGTGAGTTTGGTGTCTAAGAACTTTACTGGCATTCACAAGGTCCTGGCTTCAACAAGATAGAACACTGTTGGGACTGTAAGCAGGCCTTCTTGTTCAACATCCGTGTCTGACTTCACAAACGTGCTTGGAAGAATGGTCAAAACTTTCCATAAACACACTCCTAAACCTTGTGGAACTGTTATAACTTCAAAGGGTGGACCAACATCATATATATCATATTATATTGACCCTATGGATGGAGAATGGGATGTCACTTAAATTGATGTGGACCTAAAGGCAGAGGAGCGAATACTTGTGGCAATATGTTTTACCTATTTAAAGCAACACTTCTAAGCTTTGACAGATTTTCACACTTTGGCGCCCCCTGATGGTGGTGAATTTCTCATCTTTCTTGCAGCCTGTCTCTTCTCTGAGCTTTCTCTTTTCAGTAAAAGTCGGTCCCACGCTTATTTTTGTCATATCTTTTGTTCTATTACTTTCTGTCTTTCTTGTCCTTTGATAATGTCCGTTTGTGTTTCTTTTCTTTTCTGAATCAACCATAGTGTCAGTTCAAAACAACCAGTGTGTTGATACCTAGTTCCTGGTGTATGATGTGGTGTTATGAAGCAAAAAATAGCTGTCACATGATGCTCTGGGCTGGAAAAAAATGCAGTTTCCTTATTTTGGTTTGGCAACGTTTTTAAAAATATATTTCGATATGACAATAATATATTTTGCACTGATTACAGCTACACTTGTATTAGCGGTGGGATGCTAAATTGGCTTCCTGCAGTCCAGCTTTTCTACCCTCTTCAAACATTAGGAACACATTACGAAACCAAAACCAACAAATGACCTTAGCTGTTGAGTAACTACAAATAAAAATAAAGAACTTTTTGTGCTTTTAAAACTACTGTTCTTGGCCTCAGTTTCTGAAAACTGAGGATGCCACTCGGAGATGAACATGACTGTCATGATTGTTTTTTTTTTAAAAAACAATTAAAAGTGCAAATATTTTATATCATCTTTATATGATTTATTTAGGCTGCACGGTGGCGCAGTGGTTAGCACTGTGGCCTCACAGCAAGAAGGTCACTGGTTCAATCCTTGTCTGGTTTGGTCAGTGGCCTTTCTGTGTGGAGTTTGCATGTTCTCCCCATGTATGCATGGGTTCTCTCCAGGTACTCTGGCTTCCTCCCACCTTCCAAAACACATGCATGATAGGTTAATTGGTCACTCTAAATTGCCCCTAGGAGTGAGTGTGAGCGTGAGTGGTTGTTTGTCTCTCTGTGTGTTGCCCTGCAATGGACTGGCAAGCTGTCCAGGGTGTACCCTGCCTGTCGGCCAAAGCTGGCTGGGATGGGCTCCAGCTTCCCCACGACCCTGAATTGGAATAAGCGGTTTGGAAAATGAATGAATGATTTATTTATTCCACTACCCTTCTGACTTCTTCTTCTTTTCATTCATTCATTCATTCATTCATTTTCTATACCACTACTTTTTCCGAATCTGGGTTGCAGGGAAGCTGAAGCCTATCCCAGGAATTAGCAGGCGAGAGGCAGAGTACACCCGGAACTGATCACCATTCCCTCATAGCTTCTTATTCTTCTTTTCATTTATGTATTTCACATACTAAATGAACTATACTTACAGGCACACTTATCACACGACACATTTGTTAACTCAAAACTCAGTCCACTATGTTCAGTGTTACTTCGCATGTCTTTCACAGACACAGATGCTGTGCTGCTACATTACTGCAGTGTTTTTTTTTACATTTAGTGATTTGTCTTTTGTTATTATTTAAAGCATAATTATGATGTTTCTAGATCATACATTTCTATAAATTCCCCAATAAATAAACTGTAGATGCAGGATGAAAACACATAATAATGTCAAGCATATTATTAAAAAAATCCTGACAGCTTAATTACTTGAGCAAACATGAATGTGCAAGTTCCTTTCATGTCGTCACTTTTATATGCATTGGATGTGTCAGCATGATTCTTTGGTTGACTGATCTGTGAACTTCAGGTTTGTTTCCATTCTTGGAACCTGTATAGAAGAGCTGTATCCATACTGTACCCTAAAAAAATAATATTTTATAATTGAGTATGTTTCGCAATGTGATGGACTGACAACCTGTTCAGTGAAACCTGCCTCTTGCCCATAATTGCTGAGATAGCCTCCGGCTTTGTTGCTAAATTAAACAAAGCTGTATAGAAAATGGACGAAGGAATGAATGTTTTGCAAACTGGTGGAATATTGTGTGGATTGATTCTACAGTAAATCAATTGCATATGGTAAAAACTGTGTGGTCCTAAATTGAAATGACATGTTTTTGTTTAATGCATTGTTAAATCAAAGAATCTTTCATGTTTTAAAAGCTATCTTAGGACTATAAAATATTATATTGGGCGTTAAGTTTAAGCCAGCAACATCATGGTGGTTGCAGTATTTTGGTTAGATTCCTACATTTAAATGTAATCCGTAACTTTCCCCAGTTCTGATAAGGAGCAGCTGGTGGAAGAAGAAGATGATGAGCTGAAAGAAGAGCTGGATCTGAGGAAGATTGCTGTCCAGCTTTTGCAGCAGGAACAGCACAGCAGGTGTGACAACTTGCAGATCTGCATTTGTTGCACTTCTTAAATCCACTTTTTTACTCTTTTATCTTTCTTTTATCTTTATCTTACAATCTTTTCCAGCATTCCTTTACTCTCTTTCCAGTTTTTGTCCTTCACTCATCATCTCTTGTCCTTTGATTTTTCCCCCTCACTTTGCTTATGCTGCTTTATGTGCGCCTTCCAGACGACGATCCCTAATTTGCAGAGCAGAAAGTCTCATTCACAGACGAAGGGTGACTGGTCGGGCACACAGGTAAATGTATGCCTTTTTTTCTCTCCAGCCGTTTACATTTTGTGTGTCGCATACGGTGAAAAGCTGCTGTCATGCTGGTACAGCCAGCGTGCTTTGTAGAGCGCTAAGATGCATAAGTAATTATATCAAAGCAATCTTATATAAGTATGAGGAAAGTATACTTATTTGTTACTTAAATATATGAAAATATTTCCACACCCTGTCAATGCCTATTTCTGCTTTATTTGTTTGTGTTTGTACAGTAGAATAACTTGGGCATATTTGTTCTTACTTTTTCTGCAGATTCCTGAGTCACTCTGGAAGCTGCGGCAGTAAACCGAGGCTCCCACCTCAGGCTGCTCGTAGGTAAGTGCAATAGCACAGTGAAAAGGAGGTCATATCCTTAGCAAATGCTACTTGTTAAAGCCAGAAGCACCAAATTTTTGGGTTGTAAATTAATGTTTTTAAAAAAGTTTGGTTTGTAGCTGTCAATGTGAAAAAAAATCTGCCTGGGAAAATCAAGTTTGCACATGTATAAAACAATCTGTGTGAATCTTAAAAACGGTTAGTATTTGTAAAAGAAAAAAAAAAGGGGTTTTGTGAACAATTGCTCACAGATGCTAAAGAATAACTGTGCAAAACTCTGAAGTTGCAGTTGTTATTTCTGACCCTGTTTACACTTTCAGCACTTTGGCTAGTGACAAATATCATAAAAGTGTGTGGGTTATAATTTATGTAGTAAAAAATAAAGTAACCAATTAAACCGGAGTTCACAAAAAAGTTGCACTTTTCCCCTTAACCCTTTATTGGGCACTCATTGAAATACTTGGAAATTTGAATTTCCAGTCAAAAGTCATGTAAAAGTTATACATGTAGGAGTAAATGGGCAGTTTAATTTTTATTATTTTTTTTATCATTTTGATGCTGAAGACCAAGCTTCATGAAGTAGCTGGAATGTGGCCGAGCTTTCAGGATTGTTGTGATGAACTCAGTGTGGTTCTATGATTTCATGAACTAGCATGTGGAGGCATTTTGTATGTTCATCCAATGAATTGTACAATTATGCCCAGTCAAAGCTTAAGGCATGTGTTTAGAAAAAAATTAAATATCAAACATTAACCTTTTTTTTTTTATTTTTATTTTTTTTTTTTTTAGTAAATAGCTCCTTCAGTATGAAATGTCAATTTATCACATTCACTGAGTTATTTTCTTTCTTTATTTTCTTTCTTTCTTCACATTTTCGAGAGTTTTAAAGCTGAAAAAGTAAAAACATAAAGCAATATTTGTGTATCATGTTTGCTCTTTTTTGTCGGCTATTTATTTATAGCATCACTTTTGAGGATGGAGGAGGGAAAGTTTGAATTTTTTTTTCTATTTAACATGTGTCACTCAAATCATCCAGATTGATAAGTCATGCAGAAAAAACCCCACTTCACATTCAACAAATAGAACATTCATTTGTTTAAAAAAAAAAAAAAAAAAAAAAAAAAAAAAAAAATATATATATATATATATATATATATATATATATATATATATATATATATATATATATATATATATATATATAAAATTTTTTTTTAAAGAAATTCACATTTGCTCTACATGATGAAGACTGGAGTTTATGATAGAACAAGGAAAAAGAAAATTTAATGATTCAGTGACCAAAAATAGTCTTAAGCATAAATGTATGATAGCAACATCAAACATCAAGCCTGATATTAGGAACTGCAATTTATTTATTTTATTTATTTATTGCTGCAATTGATGGGTTAATGGGGAGCCTTTTGTGGGATTTACCTGTATGAGTTTGTTTAGATTTATGAATGATTAGGTATGTGCTTTTAATTTGGTTAGGTTATATGTTTGGGGATGCGAAAGCTTGTTTTTAATTTGATGTTGAATTTATTTAAACTTGATATTTAACAATTTTATCTAAAGCACTTTGCACTGCTCTTTAGTATGAAAAGTCCTGTATGAATAGATTTTGATTTGATTTTATATGCTCTTTTTTTTGTTTCAAAGAGGGCCTGGGAGTTAGATGTTTACTTTTTTGCCACAATTTCATAAATTATAACCAATTTCAGCTGGAGAAGTCACTCCATCATCCACCTTTTTATTAACTCCCCTTAAAGAGCCTGCAGATGTGCTGGGGACGATGAAGCCCCATCTTCTCTTTGATTGTACAGACTTGGGATTCACATGTTGCATCGACCCTTCATTGGATTAAGCGGTTAGGATAATAAATGAATGACTGAATGTTGCCATCCAATCAGTTAGATGTATTGAGACAAGGTTTTTTCAACACATGCACAGATTTGAATTTCTCTAGCAGATTTTTTTTTAATGAGTTGCCAAAATTTGATTTACATCTGCAGTCTGAAATTATTTGCAAACACTCATTGACAGCCATACAATTATGACTCAATTTTGAGTCCATAAAATTCAACAACTGATTTGACTGATAACACAGCAGTTGGCATTGGCAAAAGAGAGAGCAATAACTCATGTGGCTTTAGCAATAGCTAATGCCTTTAAAGCAGTTACTCATCATGTGATCTGTTACCTGGGCAGGATTTCAACATGGTGAGGCTAAAATCTAATATGTCTGGCAAGTGAGCCTGTTGTTGATATAAAATATTACCAGGCAAAGCAAAAGGTAATTTTTTTCCTTTCTAGTTTGTTTAGGTTGCATACATGTCAGAAAAGCAAGAGAAATTTCTCAAATTTTGTAGTAGAGTTGCTTTCTCTGCAGGTCATGTGGATCAGAGTTTATACATAAATAATAAGAGCGAGGACGCCCATTTTACCACTTTCTGACTGCACTTCACTCTCTGCTCCTGAGAGATCCTGGGTCTTGTGTGCTGTGAATGGTTCCCCTTCTCTTACCAAACATGGGCAGAAGAATTGCATTTGACATCTTTTCAATGTAGTGTCAGATTGTGCTGAACAATCACAACTGAAATCATTAATTGATCAGCTATGGTATAATTTACAGCCCTAAAAAAAGGATAAATTGGGTGTTTAGATGTGGCATGTGGTGCAAGTCACATATTGTTTTCCAGATGATCTGATTTGCCATAATACATCACTCAATTGACATTTGATTTTGCTTTTGTATTTTCTTTCAGCGCTTCTCTAGATGAAGGAAGTAGTGGAGCATCAGTGCTGAGTGGGCAGGTAAAAGCCTTTCAAACTAATGTGAAAATTTATCTTTGGAAAAATGCAAAGAGCTATATTTGTAAATTTTTGCCTCTGCAGCCGTCTTCCTCCTGCTCATTTGACAGCAGCTTGAAGACAGATCAGTCAGATTCAGAACCAAAGTGGCCTGAAGTCCGACCTGTACTCAATCAGAACGAAGACCGCAGGCGGAACAAGTACCTGAGAAAAGATTACCTAAAGGTATTGCCATTAATCACAAAACCCATACCTTTAGTTTCACTTTTATACACAAGATTTTGAGATATGCATCTATAAATTGGTATTACTGCTCCATCTTATGTCTGTCCAATAGAAAAGTTTCAGGTAATCTGTATGTACCAGATGTACCACAATTTGATGTAGGGCTTTTGTCTTTTTTTTAAACAAGGAATCTATAGTTACTGCAGTATTAATATCTTAAGTTGGGCTCAAACAACACCAGAATAGTTATAGTCAGTACTACAGAAGTGTAGCGTTGTCACCTTAATAATAAAAAAAAAAAGAAAAAAAATTAGTACCTTATCACATAATGTGATAAGTTTAATTGTAAGAACATGAAACACAAAGTACAGAATGCAGATGCGACCTAAAAATATTGGTGCACAATATCAACATTTCAGTTGTTTTTGTCAAGTCTCAATTCTTCTACTCTGATTTATTGTTGTACGCACTGGAATGTAGGACAGATATGAGCAACACATGTCACCTGCTTGCGTGCAGAGAGATGATGCATGCATGTGTCTGGGTGTGTGCGTTGCTTTTGGTTTACAAACCAATCATTACGCCCATGGCCTTGCTGTCTTCTGAACATGAAAATTAAAATGATAAAGGTTATATGCACCATGAGGACTGAGAGAATTAAGATGCCGACAGGAAGACGTAGTCCTGTCTGGTTTATCATAGTGTTTCCCAAGTTTCCTCATCACAGTCTTTCTGAAGAAGTACAACTTGATGCTATTTACCAAATTAGGCATTTCTTTGATCTGCTGCATGCACAGTTTCTTCATTCCAAGATGAACATGCTTTATAGTCCACATTTTCACTACAGAACATATCACATTATAATAAGTTTCACGTTTTTACAATAAACTATCTGTTATGACATGTTAAAGTCCCATTTTATTTTATTAGGGTGATGGCGTTAAGGTTCCTTGCTGTACAGTACTACAGGTGAAGAAAGAACTCGTTTTAGTGATTTGCGTGATCAGTGATTTGCGTTAGTGATAAGCATCCAATTACATCATTCCTGAGACAGCCGAGGTTTTCCAAAGTGATAAGAAGAATTAGAAGAATTACAAAAAAGCCAAATTGCTAATTTCACGTCTTTGCAAGTTTGCATTTTCCAAGAAATTCTAATTCCAAGTAGACTTAATGAAAAAACAAAATCAACACCAAAGCTTGATTAAGATTGTTTTTTTATTTATTTATTTATTTTTTTATATTCCTTACAGTACAAGTGTCAAAGTGCTCGTAAAAACTTGAGTGGGAATGATGACTGTGAGGTTAGTATGACAAGCATCGCATTTGGACAATAATCCATTTCTTCAAATTGATAGTGTCTTTACAGTGCAGTTATTTTGCTGTTCTCTGAATATACTGGGTGTTTTGTTCTCAGGAGGGTTTGCGCAACAGTGATTTCAGCACCACGTTGACAGTGTTTGGTCTAAAGCCAAGATCAGGTAAAATTGTTGTTTGACAGTAGTGTCTGTACATTTTTTGGCAGTTAGATCTGCTTGGGGTTTATAAATAGATCTTCCTTGGGGTTAATAATGCTTAAGAGAGCCATGTTTGAGAAAAAGAAAACCATGGTACTATCTGTGTGTGGATATGCCTTCATGGGTTTAGATCTCTAGAAATAGCAATAAAAGAAACTACAGAGAAGAGGTGCATTTATGTTTTGTAACATTATGCCTCAATGCTGTGGTGAGCTGTTCAAGTGAAGGCTAACACCTGCACAGTGGGAATACTCAGATGTGCCAGTTTTTATTACGTGGAGCCTTTGTGCGCTTTCACTGGAAGAGGGGAAGATTTTCTTTGGAACTGTTCTGCTTTCTTCCTGATGAGCTCTTGTGGACACGCATCAGTTCATTTCTTTCTTTTTTTTTTTTTTTTTTTTAACTGTGAAAATAAATCAAGGACATCTGTTTTTTTTGTCATTGACTCATACCTTTCTAACATGGGAGTACACCACATGTTCAAGAACAATTTAGTTTTCACTGATGTCACAAAATTCTGCCACAGAATGATTTTGAATGGATTTAATTGAGCAGCAATCTATATGACAAGGTCTTGATTGCACAGATAATATTTAATTTTTCTTGCTCGAGGATTGTCCCAACCCACATTACAACCCAACCTACATTATTTGCCTGACTTGCGTTTCGGCCATCAGACTGAAACAAAGCAGACCTCACACGTCCTGGGGATGACCTGAGTCGTTTGTCATAGCTACTACTATTGTTTAGTTTTCATGTTTGACTGTGTTTTTGTCTGGAACTCAGAAACTCACATATAATTTCAGCATTCACCAGAGCAAGCCATCAAGAGTTCAGCTCCACAGACCCCAGTTTCACAATGAGGAGGAAGATGGAGCATTTGAGGGAGGAAATGGAACAGATTGGATTGTTACGACAGGTCAGACACCTCACAGATTGCCCAAAGTTTACAAGTCCTACCAAATGCTAAACCTGCCAGAGCCTGTGTTTGTTCCCATGTTTTCCTTTGATTAAACTACTGACATTACAGACAGATCATTGTGTGCTATAAGGGAGTGTGCTCCCTTATAACAAAGGCACTTACCACAACTGCACTTACTTTTTATAAATGAGTCATTGTAGCTCAGCCAGCCTGTTTTGATTAACTTGATTTTTTTTATCATGCCTATGTACAATAGTGTGTACCTGCCATGTTGTTTCAAAACAGATTTTAATTCTGCAAGTCTCAATTGCTTTCTGAATATGATGCCCCATTGCTGCTGCTCTTTAAAAATACATACTTTAGACATCAGAGATAACGTCTGTCACAGAAATAGCAAAGCAATGCTTTTAAAAGTTGATACAAATCCAAAATTGTAATAATCTTTACAGGAGGTAGATAGTTTTCTTTTTAGCATAAGTTGTCATGATGATCCAATCACATTGGAAGAGAGTTCCCTTTCTTTGACCGAAAGCAGTCAATACAACCATAGGATTTTCCATGAAGTCATTACTCTTCCTTTAGGGGAAATACCTGTAGTGGGTGGAAAACCTTTTAACAAAAAAGAAAATAAAATAAAAATAAATACATGACTAAGTGCAAGATTGAGAATAAAAGCTGAAGACAAATGATGGCATGGTAACAAGTAAAGCAAAAAAAAACAACAGTTGTGTGACTTTATGGGAAATGCCAATAAGAAACAAAAAAGAAAAACAAAAAGAGAAATATGTTTTACTTTTATTTCACTGAAGATTATTTAATGACTTTTCTGGCCAACTCTATATACATTCATTTATACATTTAATTCATGCAAAACATTCCAAAACACTTGCAAGGATGAACATTTGACCACTTTGTGATTTTGCGGGCTTTGAATGATGAGTTTTAGATGCAGAGATGTTGATTGATTTACTGTATTTAGAAAATTGAAACTGGTCACATTGTTGCAGTTAGGCAGACATTTAACACTGAGGTGCACAGAAAGGATGTATGGAAGTTAATAAGTACTAAGACAAGCTACTTTCAAAATTCAATTAAGTTCAATTTAATTCAGCTTTATTTGTAGAGCTCCACTTAACAACAATGTCATCTCAGGGCCCTTTACAGACACGTCAGTTCAAGCCTATTCATAATAAATAACCTAGTTAATGAAAACCAACCGTTGCATCAAATCTTGACTTCAATCCAATCCCCCATTCTGAGCATGCACAAGGCGAGTGTCATCTCCAAAACTTCAAGGTTTCACTGAGTAATGATTCTCAACAAACATACCATATTTTGCACAACTTAATGCTGCTAGTTAAGTAAAATAAATTTCAAAAACCTATGGTGTCACTCGTAGCTACTTTTGCTAAGTGAGAGCAACAAAACATGCAAAACTTTCCAGATTTATGTACCAATCTGTTAAAGATTTATCACAGTCTGTTATCTGGAATCTGGAATATCCCACCTGAGGCAACAATGCATCATTTGCTACCTCCATTTCCTTCTCCACACTCGGAGAATCATTATAACAGACACTGTCATCAGATGAACTCACCAATGTTTGGTCTCTGTTAGCGCCCTCATCTACAAGATTAAACATGTTGCCTCTGGGGTGTGACGCGATCCTCAGATCAGAAAGCAACAACCACTGAGATAAGCTGCATCTTGTTGTACCTGGTTTATGACATTTTTTACTGTGACAATGACTAACTTTACCGTAACTGGACACACCCGACTCCCTCCTTGTGGATGTGCAAAGGGCACTTTAAAATTCAGATTGTGATCCAATCAGTATTCAGACAAACAACATCATATACTCTCCTGTTTGTTTTGTCAGTGGACAGAAGTCATGGGGGCTATTGTTATTGTTTGTGCAGAACATCGAATCCAGACTGAAGGTGCTACTTCCAGATGACGTTGGAGCTGCTCTGATGGACGGGGTTGTCCTTTGCCATTTAGCCAATCACATTTGCCCACGATCTGTTGCCAGCATTCATGTACCATCGCCTGCAGTGGTGAGCAAGCTGAAACTTAGACCTTCATTTTAAGTGTTTACATGGGCCAGTTTAAATCAGATCAATAGTCAAATCTGAGTAATCTAAACACCTTTATCCGATTAGGCCGTTTTTTGTTAAGCTCCATGGACTGACTGTCACAGTGCATGTGAAACTGGAACTAGAAGCAGAAGCTTAAGGCAGACAGAAGTTGTGTAATTTTATTAAAATTCATACTGAATATGATTGAAATCCTGGAGTTCAAACAATAAGCCAATGCTGGCATGCATGGCAGGTATAGGCAAGAAACGATGGCCGCAATACAACACAGAGATAAGTGTGTGGATAAATGAGCAACCTGACTTGAATGGACTCAAACTGGTTTGTCTGGATACAGACTGTTGTGGATGAGGGCAAGTCTGGTACACCCTCATGGATTCACACACAGCCAGGGGAAACAGATAACACACATGCAGGACAAGGAAGAAGGGACCAACAGCTTCTGCAGAAGGAGAAACAGAAGCCAATAAATTGTTTCATCCTGATTAGTAATTAAATCCCAATTGTCCCTGCAACAAAACCAGCTTTAGGAAAACATCCAGTTCATGTACAGAAAAATGTTTAAAACAATTTATCAGGGCTTTGGGCTGAAAGACTTTAAGGCACGTAAACACAGCTTATCAGATCCCTTTTTATTAATGTTCCTTTCAGCACATTTTGTCTTTCGTCGGATTAATTTCAGTCCGATTTAAGAAATGCTTGTCTATGTAAGCATGTCTATAGATCTTTGTCGTATGTAAAATTCAAGATTTTATTGAAACTGGATGAGCTAACATGATTGGTGTTGTGGGTTCCAGCCAAAGCTAAGTATGGCAAAATGCCGCAGGAATGTTGAGAACTTCTTGGATGCCTGTAAGAAGCTTGGCGTTCCACAGGTAAGCTAGACATAGTTGCATGTCTCTACTGCTATATTTTTTGATTTGCTATCTTTCATTTTAAGATTAAGAAGGGATATCTGTCATACTTGTCATCCATTAAATTCTGAAAAACATTGTGGCACTGACTGTTCATCAACGGTACTGCAAGTTGTGTCATGCATTCACTTGAGCATTTAGTAACTTTATATACCAGAGCATCTTACCCATGAAGGCTTTTTCCTTTAGCTAAGAAAAAATGACAGTAAATCCTTTAAGGGCAATTTGCTTGACAAATTAAGCAGGTATGAAGCATCTGAACACCTCTACAAAGCCACACCTGCCTGTTTTGTTGAGTGATTCAGATGAAATTTGTCTTTCTCTTAATACAGGACAAGTTGTGTTTGCCGCAACATATCCTAGAGGAGCGTGGGCTGGTGAAGGTGGGTGTGACTGTCCAGGCTCTGTTGGAGCTGCCTTTGTCTAAGTCTGCGCATTTGTCATCCATTTGACACAAGCCTGAACGTTGTATCTGACCTGCGGTTTTCAAGCACGCTTCCCCTTCCGGCCCTAAACCTGTACCACGTTGCCAGGGACTGAAGACCCCCCATCCTGGGGTGAGGACCCAGTGACTTGTGGCTATTTAAGGAGTTTACTTCTGCCTGACTGAAACAGGAGATGAGATACTGCGACAGTAACATGACTCCTTTAATGATGTCAGTCAGCAGCCAATTTAGGCCCATCATCGTAATCGTAATCATCATGTAATTGTATCCTGTTCTTTGTTACTGGGATGTTTGTGTTTGGACTTGTAATGTGACAGCGCGTTTTCAGAGCTGCACCGCTAAAGTCAGTTGAAAAGACAAATGAATGAAAAATAACAAGTCAAATCTGTCATCTGTAATAAAGGAATCTGCTGATAGCATGCAGTGGCCAGCTGATAGCTGGCAGTGAGGAGGAAACCACCACATTACTCATACCTTCACTGAGGAGGACTACGCTGACGTACACCTCTGCTTTATTCTTATTGCATATATTAAGTTTTGTTTTTTTTTGTTTATTTCTTGATCTTAAATTTTTTTTTCCTTTTTTCTTTTGAATTTAATAAGAGGTGCACATCTGTTACCTTGTGCTGCATTTGAGCATATCTACTATTGAAGAAGCAGTGCGAAGTAGCATCGGATTAGTTGCTTTCTGCTAGAAATTTTACCCGTTTTGATGAAATTCTGGCAACATTTCACCATCTTTAAACTTATGTACAACTCGTGGGGGAATATGTATTTAAGATTTTGTTTGTTTTTATATCTCTCATTCATAATCTTGCATTCACCAGGGGGGGAGGGATATTTGACCACTGTGATTTCACATGCTTGGCTGTTTTAAAAAAAGCACAGCGTTCTGTTTTGTAGCAAATGTACATACATTTCTTTTGTTAAGTCTAAAAATGTTCAACTTTCTTCCTAGACCTAGCCAGTTATCACTTACCATTTATGTGGAATTCACAGTCTCATTTTCTTGTGTTTACAGGAAATATATTGTGTATGCTTTTGAGAGAAGGTGTCTGAGTGGGACTTTGCATCAGTAAAGGGTTCATCACGACTTAAGCACTCCTCAAAATGCTTCACATTCACCAGTCTTATTTTTCAAACACATCCTGCTGTGCATACACTATAAACATTTAATTATTTCAGTAAAAATCTACTGTTTTGTGTTTATACTGCATTCACAACCCTGTTTCCAATAAAGTTGGGGTTCTGTGTAAAATCTGAATAAAAACAGGAGACGATGATTTGCAAGTCTCACATATTTCTGTTTTATTCACAAATGAGCACATAACTCGAGTCTTAAACCGTCTAGGAACTAGGAGGAGCGCTGGTCCTTCTGAAAAGGACTGCTGTCCCATTGTTGTCTGACAAAAAGATTCTAGCTGTTTCCACTTCCACACTCACTAATACAAGTCTATACCATCAGAAATGCAGGTTCTTGATGTCAGCATTGATAAAAAGTTCATTGGTAGCTCTCCTCTTTAGTCTGGAGGATACGGTGTCCATGATTCCCCAAAATTGACCCTGAGATGACTTTGAATAATTGTTGTTTCAGATGATACAGTTTGAATTATGGCCTATGGACCTTTGCTACATCTTATCCACCCTTTGTCTGACTCCTGTCTCATCAAACTACTTTTAAATAGATATAATCGCCAAAATATTTTGATGAAATAGTGGAGTTTCCTCCATTCCATATTTGATATGTCTTCAATCTCATATTGTGAATAAGACACAGACCATAACAATGTAGCAAAGTATTTCCCCTCTTAATTAATTTTATTATTATTGTTATTTTTACAATTTACACAGCATCCCAACTTTAAAAAAAAAAAAAAAAAAAAATTGGAATTGTATGTTTATTAGTTGCTGCTGTTGGTTGTGTCCTCACACCCCACCTATCTGATCAGGTGCAGCTAAGCTTTTAACTTTTATGTTTTCCATATGTTCCTGGCACTGTTGCTGCACTATGGATGTTTTAAAATAGCCGAACTGTTATTGTGGCTCAAAACTTGATGTATTGCAGCTTGAGAAAACACTGGCAAAATTAGAGAATGCTTGCCACAGTAAAACAACACAGATAAATCATAAAACAAAGAAACCAAATCCAAATACAACAAGCTGCTGTAAATAGTACAGCAGAAATGTTGTTGGGGAGAACAAAGCCATAATAGACAGCTGTGAAACACTAGGCTTAACTGTTTGTTAGAGTAGATAATCAATCAGAATATGTCCATGTTTGGACTTCCTCATCCTCTCTAATGGAAATCTGTCTTCAATGTCTACAGACATAAATCACTATGGCAACAACCAAAATGTCAACAATATGTTGGAATATCAGCCATTTTACATTTCTTCTGAGACGGCAGTTTTCCCACAAGCAGATGTGATGCATTAGTGATTATAAATTCCACTTTCCACAATGCAAATAATGGAAATCACAGCTGAAAATGAAGTTTAGAAATAAAAGTGTGCTATAATTAAATGTTTCTCAACCCTGCTCTTCAGGATCCTCTGCCCTGCATGTTTTAGATGTTTCTATATTTTAATATACCTGGTGGAAATGAAATAAATTTGTTGACACAGCTCTTTATTCTGATTTAATGTGTTGAAGCAGGAAAACATCTAAAACATGCAGAGCAATGGGTCCTGAAGACCCAAATTAAACATAATTTAACATTAGTTAATAATATGACCATGCTGAGCAAAAGCTTTCTTTATTTGATTGTTGATTTGATAAGCATTATGAATATCTGTCCATGGACATTAATATCAGACAAAATATGAAACAGCCCTAATTTATAAATAAAGAACACAGCACAGTGTGGTTTCTTTGTGTTGAGAGAGCTGAGTGTGGAATAAAGCTGAAAAATGTCCTGCAGCATTTTTAAGATGGCTAGACATGCATCTTTAGAAGTCAACTCCCAGTATGCACTCATTTTAAATTGTTCAAAAACTTGTAGGTGTAGAAATCCTGATTGTGCATAAATGCTTATGGGCAGTTAGTTGCAGCAGCTGAAAACATCCAAGGACATTAGAACATAAGTTTGCAAGTTATGCACCATGATTATCAACAAAAGTGCCTTAAAGGAAGGGAATAGTTTCTTCTTCATTCCTTTTGATTTATTCACTTTCCTGTTATGTTTTTAATGCATTTTTACAGTGTTGAACCAAGTGGTAAAGATTTGAATTCAAGTGGAGAGGGCTGTCATTGCTTGAGGCTATACAGTTTAAGGCTACATAGAAAGGGAATGCAAGGTAATGCTCTGTAATTCCACTTAATGTGCTGTTTATATAAAATTAGATGCCTTCTGGCTGATTGGCCTTTGACAAAACTGACTTTGTGGCATTGTGTTCCAAAGAAGAAATACCACAGTGATAAGACAAAATGCAAAACCTCCACTTTATCAGATCTTGAACATATGCTCAGGTCAAAAACTTTCTTGCCGAAAATTCCTAAGAATTTCTATTAAATTAGTTAATAATCAGATGCCACCTCCTAAGCTATGCTGCACACAACTGTTTATGCAATTTAAAGTTAGAACCGTTTCTTATTCAATGAACAAGCAGCTCTTGAGGTTAAGAGTACCATAAGTGATATTCTGGTAGCACATTGCCTCTTTGTTGCGATGAGAAGTAGACCTGATATCTGAACCTACCTCAGGTTAGCACTGTTCAACTTTTGGGGTTAATTTCAGATAGTACGCTTGAAAAAAAACAAAACAATGGTGAATGCTTGAAAAGAATCTGCAATAAATTTTGAAACAAGGTGTGGCGTCATGAGGGCAATGCTTTGTGGCTCAGTCATTAAATGATACTGTTGCAGTTTTCTTTGCGATCAAAGATAAAGTTTAAGAAAGAATCCAATCACAGAGAAATAGAATTAACTCTCATTAGATAAGAAGAAGCAGAACAATCTGAAGTACAAATTATGAGAAAGCCACTATGGATGTGCACCTACATGTAACTTTTTTAGAAAAAGGAAGTCTTCTTGTGAAGTGTAGTGACTCTACCTTCAATTTTGGGTTTGCATTCACACCAGTGCACAAACTCAGTGTTCTTTGTCCTTTTGGCAGTTGCACCTAATTAGAATTTTATTATATATAGCTGTTGAATTTAATGAAGGGTGGTGACTACTTTCTGATGTGTAACATCTTGTCTGGAGTCAGGCATTTCTACTGAACAATGTCTTCTATGATTTTCTCCTTCCTCATTAAAGGGCTCACTTGCTCACACATACAAGCCAGAGTCCAATGAAGCAAGAACTTCTACGAATAGGAAATGTTTTTGTTCACATTGAGTGTTGGATTCCAACTTGTTTTGATCCCTGTGCGAACTTTGCTGTCAGAGTTTCTGAAATTCCTGCAATTGTTTGAATACAGTAGACTTTGGAAATACTTAACTTTCTTCGACTACTATGTCCTGTAATTTGTTTTCTTTAAGCAGAAAAAAAGTGAAGTTCCAGCTCATGCAGTCTTCTCTCTCTTATTTAACTCTTACACAGATCCAAAGGGTAGCTATATTCTAAAAGGCTAATTGTTTAAAGTGAAACTTCCCTATGACTTTGTCATCATCAACAGCCCAACAATTGTTTCAAGGAAAAAAATGCAAAGCGGATGTTTCACTTTGAGGAGCGCAGCTTTAGAAAGTGGACCTGATAGAAAAATGTTTACACAGAACAAGGACTAACTATTGTTCATTTCCCTGGAAGTCAGTCAGCGCTGATATATATCAGGCACAACACTGGATAGAGGAATGACTGCAGCCATGTGAGTCTATGTCTTACACATTAGGATCTTTGTTTAAACAGGAATTCCAAGACCTCTGGGACAGGCAGAGCTGTCCAATAAAACCTTTTATTTTATCCTCTAAAGGACCTAAAAGAATTTTAAAGGTTAAATTTGGGCTTTTTATGGCAAATAATTGATCAGTTTCTTTCTTTTACCAATACAAAAAAACAAACTGTTATTGCATTAAATTTAAAGTAAAAGGCACATCTGAATGGATTAAGGCAGACTTGAAAAGTGTGAATATCTTCACTGAACTATTTGACATTTTGAAAGATGAGGAACTCACAAAACTGCTCCTGGTCAATCATAATAAGTGGCTGTCATTGAAATACTTTAACGTGTTTGTGATCTTTAGTGAACACAACTTTTCATCACAACAATAATTTTATTCACTTCTTGTATTGCATTATGTAACAAATGAGCCATCATGGAGGGAATGTGATGAATTTACATGGCTATGGAAGGCTAAGCTGCGATTGTTTAAATGAAACAACACTTCTTTTGTGACCTGGATGAAATCTCTGCAATATGAAAAAGTCAAAGTCACACATTGTTTTCTATCAACAGTGGTGCTACTCTGTTCTTCTTAATGGCTGACCTGTCGAGACAGGATTTCTCTTTTCATAATTTAGCAGCTCAACTTTATCCAGACAAAATCAATTAACCAGTGAGTTATGTTTAAATATTGCACTGCCAAGACAATTCAAGCTCATGTAAATAGTTTTTTTCTAATACAAAACTAGTCTAATGCATGCAAGACTACAGAATGACTGATGCTGAACTGCTGTACATATGGTCTGTACAAAAACCCAAGGTTTTCTTCATAAATCAGCCCAAAATAAAATTCCAACTCTTTGCAACTCTGACTGATGTTGTCTTTATTTATTGCAGGTTTTGACCATCAAAACAACATTTTGATGAGCCCCATAAGTATCTGCAGATGGGTTCTGAAATTACTGTCACAGAAATCAGCACCCGATGTGCAGAAAAATACAGAGATAATTACAAAAAGTGTCAAAAGCAAGAGTTGCAACGGTAAACTTGCATTTTTTTAAAAAAAAGATTTCCTGCAAAACAGTTATTTATCTCCACCTGTGTCAGTTGTCTGTCTCACCATGTCTGAGCATGTTTTGACTCTGCTTTACTACCAAACGGTGTCATATCTGATTACAGTAAAAGATAATACTGTAATTTTTGCAAGAGAATGACTGATTGCATGGCAATGGCAAAAGGGCTGATCTGGCAAATTAGTTCAATATGACAATATTATGTGCCTGAGATTTATGATCTCAGATTACACGCACTAAGGACAATGCTTATGCATTTTGACACAAGTACACACATGTTAAGAGGCCCAAGGTTTCAGCAGATTTTTCTTTTTTAAACCAGGTTAATCTAATAAGGTTACCAAAATTAAATCTATTCTCCTCTGTCCTTTCCGTCTGTAATGCTGCAAGCTTTTTTAATTTGTGAAAGTTTGAAAAGAAACCTCATTTAAAATATGTACCAAAAAAAAGCCTTGTTAGACAGGCCAGACACAAGATTGTTCAAAGTTGCACAGCTCATTAAATTGATCTTTGAATTTGTCCTTTTTAAGTAAGTAGATTTAACTTGAGAATAGTCAGAATGCTGTAAGTCCAGTTGGACACAGGTGCTGTCATGTAGTGCTAAAGGCAGTTAAATTTTGTTTTCCTATTCTCCCTCCTACAATAGCCCCTTTAATTACGAGAACATGGTTTCACTACACTACACACTGCTTCAATCAAGTTTCATCACTTCATAAGACTGATTTTCAGTCCTTTTGTTGTTTGTTGACATATCTTTCCCTTCCAACTTAATAGAGATCATTTCACATGAGGCTATGGTAAAGGAGGCTCCAAGGAGGATTACTCTCTCATTAACACCTATTTCCACAGAATTTCTAGTTCAGTGTTTTGTTTAATTTAGCCTACCCCAGCTATTTCTCTTTGTTCCCCTTCAGATGGATTATTGGCAGCCATTGGCAGATCATTTCTGATAAGGTAAATGGTAGATTGATTTATAGAAGGATGCATCTCTCAGGTTGTTTTATGTGTTTGCTGAATTTCCCCCCTAAGTCTTCAGGATATCACTTTTATATACAGTTCATCTGCCTTGAGATAGTTTTTTTTCTTTTTTTCTCAGATAGGTGCCATCTGAATTTTTCTGATTGAGGACGAAGGCCTCAAATCAACCTTATCACTACATCAACCACAGTGCTTGCTCAAGATCTACAAAACCAGCAGAAGCATCATCTGCAAATAAATAAATAAAGATCCTATCCAAAGCTGAATAAAATGGAAAACTACTTGGCCTTGGCTGTGCCTAGAAATTATGTCCAAAAAAGTTTAAAGCTAAATCTGTGACAAAGAGCAGCCTTGTCGGAGTCCAGCAAACACTGTAAATGTGTCTGACTTACTGCTGGAAACATAAACAGTCTCTTACTTTAATTGTATAGAAACAATACAAGTATCAATAAAAATGGGTCTAACATGTTTTACACTTGAACAGGACTGCACAAGTTGAAACACATAGTAAAATAAAAAACATAAAAGAAAAAAACCTCATAAATACTGGTGAAACAAACACGCCCCCCTATAATTCTTATTAAAACAGTGGTCCACTGTTCTATAACTGGGATGAAAGCGGCATTGTTCCTTCTGAGATTTTACTTTGTACAGGACTCCTCTCTCTTCTCTCTCTGTCTGCAATAAGGATGGAGTGCGTTTGCTCTTGTCTTGGAAGAGAGTTCAGCAATGGAAAGAATACTTTTCAGCCAGACTAATATGTCTTCCATAACAAAAAAAAAAGTATCAGGAGAGTGTGGGGAGCACTAACCAATCAATGGCGCCAAAGTTTCTGACATAGTTAAAAAAATTCACAGATTGAAGAGACCTCCCAATCAACTTACTGTAGCATGCATCATAAGATTAAATGAAAAAATAAAATGCACATTATAAACAGTCTAAACTAAGCAATGCCTGGGCAGTCATGATAAAGTATTAGTTACAAATGGAATCCAATAGTATTTACATTCTTATGTAATATACATGAACACTGTATTGTACTCTTTGGCTTTATTAGAATAAACTTTTTAATTTGTATTTATTTGTTTTTTTTGGTTTTTTTTAAACTTTTGTTAAATGATCATTGATCAGCTTGGTAACCGAAGCTGTTTGAACTTGTTCAGAATAACAGATGGATCAAAATTTTAGCTTGTAACTAAAAGCCACAAATGTGTTGGAGGTTTTCCAAGTTTGTGTAAAAGACACATTTTTAAAAATCATTATCTCTAATGTCTTTTAACACTTCAAAACCTTTGTAGTTAACATTTAATACTTATAATGTTATTTTATTAAAGAGGAATCTGACCATGCATTAGATGGCAAGTATGTAGTTCACATTGTAAAGCGATACAAATAATAAAAACTAACTAACGTATATCAGGAAAAATCATCTCCAGACAACAGTGGCAGTTGGTTTTTGTTACAAAAGCAACAACATGGCTGGTGTTTTGTTTGGAGCTTCAGTCCCAGTGAACCAAAAAAAATTCAGCAAAAACACTAACAGGTTGAATGCATAATATAATTAATCCTTATCAAATCTGGCAGGTCTGACACTAAGATGCTGCAGGAGATGAATTTAGCAGAAAAACATCTTGTAAGTAGTTACAGCTGATGTTTCATTTCAACCACAGTTGTCACAACATTTACATGCAGGTTTAGATATGCAAAATACTTTGTTAGAGATCATATAGCCGGAGCTGACAAGTTAGGCTTACATAAAATAACACTTTGCAAAATTCTTGAGCATTTCTTCATTGGAAACATGGATATAAATATGGATTTTTGAAAACACAAATATAAGTGGAAATACAGAATATACAGTTTGTTCAAAATCTAATGAGCTTTTCACCTCAGCAAAGATTGTACTCTCTTTTAAACCAACTTTCTTCGTCATTTCTTTGACTAATATTCAGAAATAATTTCCAGGAATCCCTGAAGAGCTTTTTTGTTTTTCCTCTTTTTTTTTTTTTTTTTTTTTAAAATCTAAATCATCCCATACTGTTCCATCACCTTGGAATTCAAGGTAGGTTTAATCTCTCTGTTTCATGATAATGCATTTTTATTTAAAAGCGCCTTTCAAGTCACTCAAGGACACTGTACAATAAAAACAGACATTAAAACAATGAGAAACAATAAAAAACAACACAGAACTGTAGGACAGGGTGATTACAGGGAGAATGCTTTCTTAAACAGATGTGTTATGAGGATGGATTTGAACAGATGTAAAAAGTCAGTGTTACGGATGTCTGGTGGGATGGCATGCCAGAGGTGGGGAGCTGAGCGACTGAATGCTCTCCTCCCCATGGTGCTGGAGGGAACAGTGAGGTGGATGGAGGAGGATGACCTGAAGGAGCGCGAGGGGGTGACAATATGAATGAGGTCTGACAGATAAAGGGGGGCAAGGTTGTGAATGGCCTTGAAAGTGTGCAGAAGAATTTTCTTGATTTAACCGGTAGCCAGTGCAGCTGCTGTAGGATAGGGGTGATGTGATGAAGAGAGGGAGTTTTGGTGGTGATGCATGCGGCTGAGTTTTGAACCATTTGAAGCTTATGAAGGTATTTCTATGGGAGACCGAAGAGAAGTGAATTGCAACAGTCAATACGGGAAGTAACAAGACTGTGGACGAGAACAGAGGGGGTACGGGGGGTGAGGGAAACTTGATATGTTACGTAAATGGAAATGTGCAGAACGGGTGATGTTATTGATGTGGGCATGAAAGGATAATGTGTTGTCGAGTATAGGATTTTCTTTCCCCCCTCTTTAAGCATATCACTTTCAGATATGCTTCATCTGCCTTAAGAAATTTTAATGCCTGACGCTTCTTTTTCTTTCCACATATCCACTTTTAAAATATTTGAGGTGACTTTGCACACTATGCTGACAAGTTTGGGCAAATTGCCACTTGGCAATCCTCACTAACTGTCTCATCTTTGGCATTTTCCATATTGCAACTAATGAAATTAGAACAAATATCGGGCCTTTGTCGGAGACTGTTAGTAACAATGCACAAAAGTGAAATGTCAGTTTCAGTTAGTTAAAATATGAAGGATTTCCTTGCTAAGAAAAACCAGCAGACTGCATTAAATCTTCTCTACAGTTCAATTCCCCATAGTGTGCATTCTCTGAACTGCAGGGAGCAGAGGGAGTGAAAATGCATCCATTTTAATACATGGTATTAAAAGAGGGGTTGCTTTCCCCCAGACTTTTCGGGACTCTGGCTGGGGCCCCATCTGCCACCTCCTGGGGGATGCCCAGTTGGTTTTGGGGTGGTGTGGCTGTGGTCTGTGCTTGGGAGTGGCTGCCAGTCGCCTGGGTGTCGGGGTCCTCCTGGCTTGTGACCATTGTCATATTGACATGATCACTCTTCTTCAAACACTCTTCACTCCGTATATTCTGCATGCTGACACAGTTACTGTGTTGTCATGTCAACTTTAAGGCAACTGTCAGCATTAGATTTTTGAGTTTTGATTAGCAACTCAAGCTCTTATACTTTGAAGAAAATAGCCTCTAGAAGTCCCAACAAATTTTTGTTGAAATAATTCATCATTCACACGAATGAAAACTTGACATTTGAAAAAAATAAAACCCTCCTTAACCAAGGTTTAAAATACAATCTTCTTGTTATAAGGCCACAGTTCTTACCTCTTGACCACCCACCATGCTGCCTTTTCTCATCTGTTGAAATCAGGTTTACATATACATTCATAAACACGGACCTCAGGCAGAAGTAAGCAGAACTTCCGACATACATAAAAATGGTAAAACTCCTATTTTAACTAAACTTTACAATGAATAAACGACAAAACTTCTGGTCTTTAAAGTTAAAATGTAGCTTGCATGAACTGAAAGGGCACCACTTTCAAATCCACTATATTTCAAATAGTGGAAAAAAGAAGCTCGAGTAGACGCCCTTCTTTTGTGCAACATGTGAAAATCATTTGGCTTCCACTGTGGTACGCTTAGGTCTAATAAAAAAAAAACCTTTTGTACTGTCACTGCACCAACATAAATTCATTGTTTAGACCAACTTTATACAGCAAACAGAGACTGTGGACAGTTGTAACACTGATCAGCTGTAACACTTGCAATTTCTCCAATCTGGAAAAAGTTAGGATTCATCTGATTCACTCTGTATGTTTAGTTTACTCTGTAGTTTGCATGTCAAAAACTATTTACTTCTCAGGCTGGCTGCTGTGTTCTGCAGAACAAATGTGCTTTACATTCTTTCTTTCTTTCTTTCTTTCAATATGTTTTTTAAATTAGTATTTTTTGCTGGACCTGGTGGGAGGGAACAGAAAAAAGACTTGACAGAATTGGAAATGATAGCAGATTAAGGCAAAGGCCATACCATCCAAACAGATACAACAGAGAGCCAACTGCTACATCTGCACAGAATCACAGCAGAGAACATCCTACAGCCATTACACACACACACACACACACACACACACACACACACACACACACACACACACACACACACATCAGGAGGAAATATAAGAGGTGAAAAAGCTGTGGGAAATTCACCCAAAAACATAGGTCTATAATCACAGAAAAACACAAAGCACCAGAAATTCACAGGAAAACAAAGTGACTATGTCAGCAGGCAGAATAAGAGGAACGAAGAATGTTCAAAGATGAGGATGATCATGCACATGCAAACAAACCACTATGAAGGCTTCATGCAGACCATGCCCTGAGACCTGGACGACCTGCACCAATCCTGGAGTACAAATTCCAACCACCACACACCATGAAGACCCCGTACCCAGGCAGAAAGCAGGAGTGCACTAGTCACACTGGTCACACACAAAGCCTTCTCATGCACATTACAGACATTCTCAGTGGGGTTAAAGTCTGGACTCTGGTGGTCAACCGCTGTGTGAAAATGATGTGTGTTTCCTGAACCACTCTTTCATAATTTGAGCCCGATCAATCCTGGCATTGTCATTTTGGAATGCTTGTGCCAGTTAGGGAGGGGAAAACATCCACTGATGGAATATCCTTTTGTCTGCACCACTACATCTGCCTCTCGCTTCCATCACTCTGGAACAGGGTACATCTGGACTCATCAGACCACATGACCTTCCGTTGCTCCAGAGTCCAATCTATATGCTACCTAGCAAACTGAAGCCTTTTTCTCCAGTTAGTCCCACTGATTACTGGTTTTCTTTCAGCTACGGTGCTGTTCATTCCCAGTCCCTTGGGTTCCCTTCACATTGTGTGTGAGAAATGGTTCTTAGTCTCACTATTAAACATTACCCTGAGTTCTGCTGTTGTTCGATTATTGCCAATCACAATCATTCAATCATCAAGCTCTCCATGACCAAGCTCCATTGTACATAAAAGATTTTATAGTTCCATATATTCCAAATAGAGCACTACGCTCTCAGACTGCAGGTTTACTGGTGGTTCCTAGACTCTTAAAGAGTACAATGGGGGGAAGGGCCTTTAGCTATCAGGCTCCTCTCTTATGGAACCAGCTCCCACTGTGGGTTCGGGAGGCTGACTCCCTCCACACCTTTAAGATTGAGCTGGAAACCTTCCTTTTCCATGATTCTTATAGTTAAGATATTAGCATCTCCTGAGTTGGAGCCTGCATGTACGGGATCCAACTGTCCAGGTTATGCTCATTGCTCTTATAGTTATGGGTAGTCTAGCCAACCTTTACTTATGTAGCAACGGGGATGATACCTGATGCACTGAGAAGTATACCTTGCTCTATTTCTCTAATATATTAATGTATAAATATATGCCAATATTGCCGTCTCTAACTTATTTCTCTTTTTTTCCGCAGGTCTTCCTGAATAAGTGCAGTTGAACATGTTGTTCCGTCTTTCCTGTCGTCTCCACCCCAACCAGTCGAGGCAGATGGCTGCCCTCCCTGAGCCGGGTTCTGCCGGAGGTTTTCTTCCTGTTAAAGGGGAGTTTTTTCCTTCCCACTGTCGCCGCATGCATGCTCAGGATGGGGGATTGGATCGAAGTCATGACTCGATGCAATCAGTTATTTTCTATTATAGGATATCTATGAATTGACTCGAAATGATGTGTATGTTGATTCGTGTATGTAAAGTGCCCTGTGACAACATTGTTGTGAAGTGGTGCTATACAAATAAAGTTGAATTGAATTGAATTGAATTCAGGATTTTTTTCCCAAACACATTTCTTCCTAGAAGATGATGGTTCCCCACAATCCTTCCAGTTTGTGATGTTTTTCCACCCGATCTTATAGTTTCTACATTTTCCTTAGATGCTTTCTCTGCTTGATGTAGGCCAATGATTTGACCTTTATTAAACAGACTTACATGTTTTCCACGACCACAATAAATGTTTTTTACATGGTTGTTTAGGAAATGAGAAGGAAAAGCAAGTTAATTTGTGTATTACAATGTAATATCAGGTTGACTCACAGTGTTAAAGCTTAAGAAAATGAGAAGCAGAAATAAGAGTTACAAACAAAGAAAAGATAGAAGAAAGAAGATTATATAGAAACAGTATTAAAACCATTATTAAAATTCAATGCAGCTGAGAACAGGTGCCTCTTCAAGCTCATCTGAGGTTTTCTGGTTGTTTGCTCTAGATGTGTGAAGGATAGAAGCCGAATGCAGCTTCTTCCAACTTTGGTCCTAAACCATTCAGAGCTTTATAGACCAGCAACAAAACTTTAAAGTCTATTTTCTGACGGACAAGCCACCGTGACATGATCCACTTTCTTGATCTGAGTGAGAACTCAAGCAGAGATAATCACCAATGCAGTAAGTATCTGTAAGAACCTACCAATTTTGTCACAAAGTAGTGGTGGAGGTGGACCCAAATGCAGGATCTGGAGGCAGGAAGGCTGAATGTAGATGTTTATTTCCACACACACACACAAAAAAAAAGACTTGACACAGGAAAGGCAGGAAGCTCACAAACCAGTGAACCAGTGATGAGAAACAGAAACCAAGGGGTATAAATCCACAAGAACAAAACAAGACACAGGTGAAGTGAACAACAGACCAGGTGAACTAATGAACAGGAAACCAGACATGAGAGAACTAAACAAGGAAAACTACAAACTAAACTATACTAAGATACAAAACAAGAGATCAAAACTAGGACTACAAAATCCACATCATGACTCATTTGCTCATATAAATCCAGGTAATAGCCTAATTGTTTTCTTAGGCTAGGTAGTGAATCATCACCCACAGCACAGATTCTCTACAACCACAGTGTTGAAAATGATTTCTTCTTGCTTTCATTTTGTAAGATTTAAACTTTCTGACCCAATTAAATTTAAGTTTTGATTGGCTGTACGTTATTATAACTTAACATTAAAATGAATAAACCCTTGAAATATACCTGTCTCTATTTTTGGATGATATTTTTATTCATTGAAATGGCAACCTGACCCATATCTGTGTGTCTCATATCTGACAGTGAATGAGTCATAACTTTACCAGGAGCTGAGTCATGAGATCAATATTTTAAGGGTGCTCCGCTTAAGTGTGTGTTGCTACCCTGAAAACATTGGTAATCAGTAATATGAGTTCCCTCAGCATTTCAAGTATGAACATCTACATGACTAACAAGAATCTTACAAATAAACTTTGCATCTGCTGACGCAGTCAGGCTTGTACATGCATAGATCATTTACACGATTCTTGATTGCAAGCACGTTTACACTAAATTCAAAAGAACCCATTTTGTTGGAAAGGGGATTTCTGCTGACTTTTCAGTGGAATAGTCTTTCCACCACCTGTCATGTAGAGACTTGCGCATAACAAACTACTTGCACCAGATCTTAAAAAGAGTGACGCAAGCAATAAACAAATAAATGAATAATGTTAAATGAAAAAAAACGAAAAAAAACTTTCAAAGTGCAGACCTTTTTTTTTTTCTTTTTTTTTCTTTTTCTTTTTTCCTTGTAAGTGCAGACATCCTTCACACCATTGTCGGTCCACCCACTCTTGGGTCAGTCTGCCTGCCGGAGCTGCTTGGTGACGGAAAACTTTTCTCCGAAACACGTGTAAGTAGCCTGCTTGTAATTAGGTTTTATATTTAGTCTGTTTCCTATTATTAATTCATTATTCTTTTTTTTTCTTTTTTTATCACGAATTGTTTCTTCTTCAGCCAAGTGCATCTCCCTAAATTTCTTATGTTTTATTATATTTACAAGTTGTATCTGTGTTTTTGTTTATTCAGCCTCGATTAAATGCTGCAAATGGCGAATAAATCACGAGCAACTTATCCTTTAATGCTGCTGTTTTTGCCGTTTTCCAGTGGACTTTCAGGTTGGTGAATATTCACTTACCCATTAGTCGCATGCTCCTATTTTCACCTCATTAATCTTTTTCATGCGCGTGTTACTGAGTGTGTGTGTGTGTGTGTGTGTGTGTGTGTGTGTGTGAACTCCGGGATGATCGTTTATTCCAAGTAAACATTATTAACCCCACGAGACAAAAGCTGAATAAATACAGATATCAGCGTGCCTTGCGCTTTAAAACTGAACTCAACTTTTGACTTGTTCTGGTGAACTGTGTACTGTATCGTGATGACTTATTAATGATTTATTAATGTGGAGTCCCGCAAACATGCCCGCATAAACAAAACATTCAACATTTCTGTCTTCTCCAACTCGCAGTGGATCCTCCGGAAAACCTTGCAGTTTTGGACCCTGGTTATCTCGGACTTCTGGATATTACTTGGAGCCCCCCAAGCAGCTTAGCCAACATGAAAGACTGCTCTGTATCGTATCAGCTGGAGTATTACAACACATACAAGGACAGATGGGATGTAAGTGCATGCCTTTTTATTCACAATTTATATGGAGGCGCTTTTATTCCAGAGTTAAAGTTTTTTTCTTTTGTTTTTAATTGAATGTAACCATACAGAAATAAATAATACTTCATAACAAATCCTGTCACTAAGTTACTCATTTTAAAAGGTTTGTAGGAAAAAAAAAGAAGACATTTTTTCTTGAAAAATGTACACATATTGAACTCCTATCAACAAGGGAAAACAAGTCATTTAGTAAAATGAATGTATTCAATGAGCGTAGCTACGTAAAAAGGGTTTAATTGGCCAGACACATCTGTTGCAGTCAAGATCACGCCTATGCCAGTAAGGAAAAGTGGAAAGACAGCAGAGATTGCATTTGCATCGTTTTGTGCTGCATTTCTCTGGTAAGTAGATTTTTATTTTCTCTTTCCATTTTGTTTGGAATGAAATGCATGGAAATGCCAAAGTCTAGTTGTAAAGTTGGTAACTTTTCAGTTAGCTAGGGTCTTCAAGTACTTCCTCAAGTTTCTAGTTTAACTTTAGAATCTGAAAACATTCGCCATTTATTGCCTGTAGCAGTGATTTTCACAAGCGCTGAGCTTGTCTGAATTTAAAACTGGTGCTGGTTTTTACAGCAACAGTTAAAGCTAAATAAAATCCAAACCTGTTGATTAAATGTAGCGTATGACGATGTTGTAAGTCTCCGGAGCTTGTGAGAGGTATTTAAAGTGATTAATTTCATCCTTAAAAAAATGCTTTTAAGTCAGTAAAAGCCATTTGGAAGCCATCGAATTGAAACACCACTGGCAAGGGCTTTTCCCCTCGTTTTTCCTAAATTGTGACTGACAGGAGCAGTTCTTGTGGAGTTCTCCCTCTCTTTACTTGGGTTTCCTCTGGGTGCTCTGGGAACCTCCCACAGTCTAAAGACATGCAAGGCACTCATGCCTAAAGGCATTTTAGGCATGACTGTTAATAATGCTGTTTGAATCACAATTCAGCAGGCATAGAGGATGGATGGACTTAAAATATTGACATTTATTTATTTATATTTGATTTAATTAGGATGACGTGATGAAGACTATCATCACTGGAAGGACCACAGCATCTGTCCCAAGCAGAGCATCATCATAGAGGGAACACATGCAAGACATTCTCCAAGCCTGTGTCTTGCTGATGGGACTTATAAATGCCTTAAAGTGTTTCAGAGTGCATTCTTTGGGATTGATGGTCTATAAGCAAGCCCAAATTTGTATGTCTTTAAAAAAACAATTACTGCAAGAAAATGCATAAGACTAGATTTGTCATATGTTGTATGCTATTTAAAAGTTTCTTATCAGGAAGTTGAACGAGATACTTAAAAATGCCTCCGTATTGTTCAGGGAAGATACGTCGTGTTTTGGGCTATTTTTGTTTATGGTTTTTGTGTTCACATGTATTGTTATATTTTACACATTTCTTTTATATATTTGAATATGGTAAGAGTAAATATCTGCTTTATTATCATCTTTAGACACTTCTCAGCACAGCAAGATTTAGTTTTCTTCGAACTGTAATCAAAATGTTTTTTTTTTTGGTTCTTTGTTTAGTATTTTGTGCAATTTGGGTAAAATGGAACACTTGAAGTCATGTTCATTGTGGTTTTTGAAATAAAGTGAACAAAAACATAGAACTGCTTTTTTCTCTTTTCCATTCAAGGTAAATAATTTCGTAGTACATCAAAAAATGAAGTAAGAATTTGCATGGAATTTTTTTGAGTAGAACTGAATGAAAATGGAGATGTGCCAATAACTTAATACATGATTTACAACTAGTACAATAACTTAAAGGCAGAGTATGTAAGATTTCAAGGCGATTCTTTCCACCACCAGGTGGCAAACACCAGGTCGTGAGCAAAAATGTGGCCCATTCAGAAACCACATTACTACAATAAAAAAGTATAATAACACAATGATGATTAAGGGCTAAAACTTGTAACAGTATATAAACAGATTCTAACAAGGAGCTATAGAATTAATCCTTTTCAGGTTTCTATCTCCAGACTTGCCTTTTATTGACTGAAAATGAAAGTTCAACTCCGTGGATGTAACTGAATATGAACTATGTTTGTGTATCTGATTTGGCAGGCAGTCCGGACAGTTAAGACAAAATACCGTGCTCAGTTTAACCTGATGAAAGATGTTCAAGTAAGAGTGTATACACTGCTCAATGGGCCCTGCACCAAAAACACAATGATCAAGAGTGCAATCTACTCTGAACTCTTTCAGAGCCCTCCCAGCACAGGTCAGTCCTTAAACACTTATGGATTTGTGATACAAAAAGAAATGTATATTAACTCATATGGAAAATGCAGAAACTTTTGCTGATTAATTTCATTCATCCACATCTAGGAATTAAAGATACAGCAGTCCAGGATTTTATCTGCATGTTCCAAAACATGGAGTATTTTGAGTGCAAGTGGAAAGCAAGTCCGAAGATGCCCCCCAACTCAGTGCAAAATCTCTATTTCTGGTATGTCACCTGCCCAAAGTGGATCATTTCTTACTATTTGTGTAGAAATCTGTCACGTGATTCCAAATGAATTCATCTAAATAGCTACTAATTTGTTAAATACATTCATGTGTTTCACTTCAGTGAACTATAACTAGTTAATCCTGTTAAATTAGAGTCATCAACAAGGTTTAATGGCCTCAGCTTCATGTCCTGTACAGTGATAGATGCAAACACCAGCAAGCGAAAACATCTTTGCATATTAGCAATATTGTAGAATGACTTCTATTGCATCCCTCACAAAGTTCCCAAGAAATCCAACGGCATCTGTTTTGGAAGTTTGGAAACCATAAAAAAAAAAAGCTTTACATTGACACACCTTAGGTGTGTCATAATTGGTCTTGTTACTGAAAGGCTATGATGTATTGCAGAAAGACTGCGTTTTGATCTTGTTGCACATAATTAGAAGCTACGCTTGTAACTGCAGCATAGACGTGCACCATTGTCTGGTTCAGAACTCTTAAAGTGAATAGCGTGTCCTTACAGTAGCTATTATTGACACCTAAACATGAAAAAGCCCACCATTTATGAAACCACGTAAGCAAACATAATACTGTGTTGTTGTTACCTGGCCTGTCTCTTTTCCAGGTATAAATCTCTGGAGCAGGCGGTGGAATGTCCAGAGTACATCATATTAGGAGGAGTCAGAAGTGGCTGTAACTTCACAGGGAAATCTCTTCCTCATTTCATTGACATCAACATCTCTGTTAATGGCTCCTCCCCAAAAGGCCCCCTGAAACCATTGTTTGTCACTCTGCAGGTCCAAAACCACGGTATATAAATAATATGTGCCTTCTGGAAAAGCATTCATTTGGACATGCCAAAAACTAGATCATGCTCTGACATTTTCTTTTTGCTTTTTCTGCTTAACTATGATATCAATTATGTCAGTGTCCCCCTCCTCATCCTGTCACTATCTCCAATCTAAATCTTTTTGCAGTGAAGGCTGCAGCCACAGAGAAGCTGTATCTGCAGACAGGTCTTGACAGTCAACTGGAGCTAAGCTGGGAGGATCCTGTTGGGAAGGTGCCTGCACAATGCTTTGAGTGGGAAGTGGAGCACAGTCAGGAAAGGCCTGATGGAAAATCATTGGTATGGTTTATCTGATAAGTACTGCTTTGGTAAAATCTGATGTACCAGCTTAAATCTTTTGCCAGCAAGACATAAGAAAATATGTAAACACACATAATACTCCCATCTGATTGTCTCAAACCTGGAAATGAGTTTTCCCTCTTATAAGAGATTGGGCTGTTTCTGGACCTTCACATTTATAATAACTATTTTGCACATTTTTTACTACTGACAGAAAAAGATGATTCCTGCTAAGCAGAACAGCCTGACTCTTGCCTCCAGCCACAGCGATGAGAGGAACTGCTTCAGGGTTCGGTCCAAACTGCACAAGTATTGTGTTGAACAAAGCTTTTGGAGTGATTGGAGCCACCAAGTCTGTCACCCAGGTAATTATGTTTTTTCTTTTACCACTTAATAAAGAAGAAAAAAAACAACAACAAACAAATAAAATAATTTTTTTTATTTGTAAACAATAGCCTGTCCCAGCTGCTGTCCGGCACGAGAAAGGTCACTCCACGTTTGTTTCAGAGACAAACAACCACTCACATTGTGACCATTTGTAGTTCTAAATCCAAGAGTGAGAAAAACTGAGGTCTTTTTTTTCTCCAGTTCATCTCTTTGTGTACTTATATTATGTTAATCCTCTATGTGGTTCGAGTGGATCAAGCGACCAGTTTTGTCTGGGGCTCAAGACTCCCAGACAAAACAAGGCTCAGGAAGATGTTCTTGCTGACAGGATGCCCTTTTTGCATCTGGATGTCTGAGAGGTGACAAAGTAGTCGAGTTTATTTGTCTATTCTTTTGTGTTGTGCGATTCAGCATCACAGTCAGCAAAATGTTGGTCTGTCTCCCAGGTACTGCTGAACAAATTTGCTTTGCTAAGCGGAGCGTAATACCTACTTCATACTTAAATATTAGTCTTTATTTTTTATTTATTGTAATTGTTATAGATATTAAAGCTGGGGTCGGTGATCTAGCTTAGACATTTTTTTTTTACTGTGGGTGAAGTGGTTTATAACTTTAACAGGAAATATAGTTTGACACCTCAGTTTACTGTAAATCTGTAAAAGCTCTGACCAATCAAAACGTTCGGGCCAAATTTAAGTTGTTAATTTCTTACATTTTGTGAGCTTCTTCTCCCGGCTCCCCTCCTATTCCTCCTATGCCCACAGCGCATACCCGATAGCCACACCCTGCATGGAAATAGTGTGTTAGGATGAAAATATAAAGTAGTGAAGAAGAAACTTGGAAGGCAAACATGGGAGAGAAAGTGCAGAAAGGACTTTCCCGACCTTGCTCGGTTTATTTGCCTCCTCCAAACAGACCAGAAAGAGATAATTGTTGGTGGAAAAAGCTGCGATCTAGAAAAGCAATCAGAGAGCACAAACTTCCATGAAGGCCTTTAAACAGTCCCTGGATTCAAACAATGATCCAGATTTCCACTAAAATTTAATCAGCTCTTCTTTTTCACGTTTTCAACAACTGCTGAAAATTTCATGAAAATCTATCCATAACTTTTTGAGTTATCTTGAACACAATCAGATAAACGCTGGTAAAACACAGCAGATGATCATCAGGAGCACCCGGATGAAACCATAGAATTTAAAAACAGCAAAAAAATGCAAAGCTGTAATCTATTTATCTAATTTTGCTGCTTATGCTGCATGACACAAAGCCTGAATCTGAAGCAGTCAAATTATGGTGAAAGAAGCGTATCTTTGCAGCTGGGCTCACTGATAATGGATTTATAAATTAACCTGACATGTATGCTTTTGAACTGTTGGAGGCAGAAATGCTCCAGCTGAGATTCAAATCAGGATCGTTGTTGTGAGATGCTGTGCAGCCTTATATATCTCTGCCAAGGAGGTAACATTTTTGCCTTGAGTTTGTCTTTTTGTTTGTAAGTTGGCAACTTCACGCAAGAACTACTGGACAGATTTTTATGGTTTGTTATGGGTCTTGGTCTAACTTGGAATCCATTAAATTTTGGGAGTGATTCGGCTCACCATTTGATCCAGGACTATTTGAAAGATTCTTCATCATTTTCATTTGGTCTATTTTTAGTATATATGCATATAACTCAACAAAAAAAATGAACAAGCTGCCGGTGTCTCCTGCGATACAAGGTACCAAAGATTGTTCTGGATTGCGCCAAAATTTTGGAAACAGAACAGGAAAACTAGGAGATTTTTGACATTTTCATTACTGGAAGAGAACAAATTAAGATAAACATGCAACAAACACCACAATATAACCAAGACCCTGTAGATTAATTGTATCAAGGTCAGTCAGTGAATCAAGGAATCTAATAGTGTCTCCGTATAAAATGAATTAAGGACTATGACATGTTACCCTTTTGTGCCCAAGCCCAGCCCTTGCCTCCGTGTCCCAATGTGTGAAATACAAAAAAAACAAAACATCACAAAATGTTTCCATTCCTTTTTTTCCTCACTCCAGACATTATAAACTATAGTCTCTTTGAGACTACACAATAAACCATTTGCTATTGGTGTTTGGTACTGAGACATAAAATGTAAATATTTGGACAGTCAGATGTTTCCTATCATTTAGTTGCATATGCTCCAGCTCAACTTTTACCATTCAAAAGCTGAACGTTTAATAATTATTGCAGAGTTTAAGAAGCAGCCATCTAGTTCCGATTATTGAATAATTAATGGGGTAGTCATTGGAGCTGTGAAGTATTTGGTATTTTTGTTGTTGTGTTCAGTGGACTCATGCTGACTTTTACTTAGACTGGCTTCTCATTGCAGATTGTTGATATTGTTTGTGTTTGCTCTGTTTCTGAACAAACAATATGTACTCTTGTAAACTAACCAGACTTTGTTTCTTAGTTTTAATTTCAGAAGTGATGAAAGTCACAGCCAAGCCAGACTGGGAAGTGTCCCCTATCTCAATTGTCCTTGCCATCTTTGCCATGCTGATGCTGTGTCTCTGTGTGTGGGCGGCCATAAAAATGTGAGTTATATACATGTGCATTGTAGTTTTCTTATATCCACTCTGAGATATGGAATGAAATATGAAAGAAAGCTCACTTCAGTCTCCGTTTATATTTTAGGTCAAAATTGATGGAAGAGAAGAAGCTGGATTATCTGCTTAAACTATTGTTCAACAAAAATCCAAAAGAGCAGAGGTCCACAAATGCAACAAAACTTGCACTGGTGTAGTTATGTAAGGAATTTTCTTAACAATGTCTTGTTGTTGCACACCTTGCTAGCTTTGCAACATCTTTGTAGCTAGCGCACTGCTTATGTGCTGTGTGTGAGTTTGGAGGTCACAGCGTGTTTTGTACAAAAACCAACTGGCATAAAAGTGCAGCTGTACATGCAGATCATTTAGGATTTACATCAAAGTGCTTGAACTAACGTGGACTTTTTCAATACATTAGAGGAAAAAAAGTCTAGCCTTTTTTGGGTGATTGTTTACTTTTTGCCACAAGACTTGCAAACTGAAAAGGTCAGAAGAGATAATTATATATACTTGGCATAATTTGCTTATCCATTGGGGATTTGTTTTTGATGATTTAATTTGCCATATCTCTTGCCAGATTACTTTTATAAGGCATTTTCTTTATATATTGTGGTCAAATGTTTTTTTTATATCCCAAATATGGTTTTATGTGTGATCTTACCTTGTTTCTAATTGTTTATTTTCATGCCTCCATTCGTGCCAGTCCACTGAGACAGAAGATATTTGTTTTACGAAAACAAATAAAAAAACAGAGGCTAGGTTTATATGTTTATAAAGGGTTTTGTACAATGTCTCTTGCACACTTCAGACCAGTGAAGTATTGTCTTGTATGTATACAGCAATTGAATGTTTAATATTTACAGGAGGCATGAGGGTGTCAGTGTTTTTAATGCCACAAATCCTTTCCAGTTTTTGTTTAATTTTTCTGTATTGAAAGTCAACAAGGCTGCAAACATTGTTACTGTTGTGCCTTGTGTGCAACACAAGCCAAAGTGCCTCAGATGTATCAAATGCCATATCAAAATTACATGATACTCCCATGTTATTTTGTTGAACATTTTTCTTTTCTTTTTTGTCTGTATCTTATTATGTTCTTAATAACTGATAAATGGTTGTCATAACTAATAAATGATAGTGGTACAAATTTGATAAGTATTATATGTGCGCTGAAAAATGAATTACACAGTTTTTGAATTCATATCTCTTATAATGATTAAAATAGATTTTCTCTGATCAGGTTTTGCTCTGATTTAAATTTTCATGTATATTGCAAAAAAAGTATTTGATGGTGTTTTTGGTACTTCACTGAGTTGTGTTCAACACTACACTATTTTATGGATAATGTTTAACGTGTTTCCATTGAGTTGTATTTTTAATATCTAAACACTATAATAAAGTCGCAATCTGATTCAGTTTGATTAAATGCTTTTTCTTTAAGTCTGTGAAGGTTCCCATTCATCCAGGTCTTGGTGTCTAACCTGCATTTAGTCATGTCAACTAGACTTAAACAGGTTTTGCTCTCATCCAGAAGAGCTTTTCCATTTCTGGTCAATTCCAGCAGCAGAAAAAAAAGAGTACACATAAAGACGTTCATTAAAATAACAACAAAAAAAAAAGTTAATGAAAACAGTATCATTGAGTAAAACCAAACAATAAGAACAGAGAACCCTATAAATAGTATTTAAAATAAGTAAACAAATACATAAATAAGTACAAGTCTAATCTAAAAATATATAAATCCATAAAACTGATAATAAAATTAATAAGACTAAAACAAAACCAAAATTCTCATCTATGCGTGACTTTAAATCTAAAATACAGTTTAAAAGGATGTAAACTGGTTGTAGGTCATCAGTTGACACTGATGTAAAGTTGCACATCATCAGCGTAGCTGTGTCGGGGCTCTTGATGACTTCCCCAAGTGGCAGCTTGTTCAGACTAAATTGTATTGCTGGGCTTAAAGTCATTGCTGGGGAACTCCATATTTTATTTTATGGGTCCTTGAGAAGTACGTATCCATACAACAAAAACTGTTGATCTGTGAGAGTAAAGCCATTTTAAAACAGTACCTGAGATACCCACTTGACTTCTTCATCTGTTTAATAAAATATAAGAATCTACTGTATTGAGTAGAATTAAAACTGAAAGTTTCTGTGTGCCAAAGTTACACATGAGGTCATTAAACATTAAAACAGTCGTCTTGGCACTGTAGAGTATCCCGAAACGAGATGTTTTTCCAAGATATTGCTTTTATTCAAAATTTAATTGAACTTTCTATCATTTTACTTAAAAAGGGTAAGTTGGATAAAGGTTGATAAAGTTCACAAATGTGAACCAAAAAGAACTATTTACAAATATTTAAAAACTCATACTCAAAAAAAATCATAAAATCTTTTATTTAAAGCAACATGGCAATGGATCTAAAAGACCGGTTGGGTTTGCGTATTGATGCAGGTAAAATCCAATCAGGGGTTTGGTTTAAAATAAAATTTGCAGCTTCTTCAGAAGTTAGATAATGTAACCTCAGTGATGTTAAAAGTGATGATAAAAAATACAGAGACAATAGTCTGATACAATCAACACTATAGGACACACTAGTGGGGATGCTATAAGTTATGACCAAATTATATGTTGCTTAACCGCCATCCATCCATCCATCCATCTTCTGCCGCTTATCTGGGGTCGGGTCGCGGGGGCAGCAGCCTAAGCAGGGAAGCCCAGACTTCCCTCTCCCCAGCCACATTTGCCAACTCTGCGGGGGGGATCCCGAGGCGTTCCCAGGCCAGCCGAGAGATGTAATCCCTCCAGCGTGTCCTGGGTCTTCCCCGGGGTCTCCTCCCAGAGGGACGTGCCTGGAACACCTCACTAGGGAGGCGTCCAGGAGGCATCCTGACCAGATGCCCGAGCCACCTCAACTGGTTCCTCTCGATGCGAAGGAGCAGCGGCTCTACTCTGAGCCCCTCCCGGATGACCGAGCTCCTCACCCTATCTCTAAGGGAGAGCCCGGTCACCCTGCGGAGGAAACTCATTTCAGCCGCCTGTATACGAGATCTCGTTCTTTCGGTCACGACCCACAGCTCATGACCATAGGTGAGGGTAGGAACGTAGATCAACTGGTAAATCGAGAGCTTCACCTTCTGGCTCAGCTCCTTCTTAACCACGACAGACCGGCGCAGAGCCGCATTACTGCAGACGCCGCACTGATCCGTCTGTCGATCTCGCGCTCCATCCTTCCCTCACTCGTGAACAAGACCCCGAGATATTTAAACTCCTCCACTTGAGGCAGGACCTGACTCCCGACCCGGAGAGGGCAATCCACCCTATTCCAGCTGAGGACCATGGTCTCAGATTTTGAGGTGCTGATTCTCATCCCAGCCGCTTCACACTCGGCTGCGAATCGCTCAAGCAAGAGCTGGAGATCACGACCAGATGAAGCCAACAGGACCACGTCATCCGCAAAAAGCAGGGACCCAATCCTGAGGCCACCAAGTCGGATCCCCTCAACACCTCGGCTGCGCCTAGAAATTCTGTCCATATAAGTTATGAACAGAATCGGTGATAAAGGGCAGCCTTGGCGGAGTCCAACCCTCACCGGAAATGAATCTGACTTACTACCGGCAATGCGGACCAAGCTCTGACACCTGTCGTACAGGGACCGGACAGCTCGTACAAGGGGGTCCGGTACCCCATACTCCCGGAGTACCCCCCACAGGAGCCCCCGGGGGACACAGTCGAATGCCTTCTCCAGGTCCACAAAACACATGTAGACTGGTTGGGCAAACTCCCATTCCCCCTCCAGGACCCCAGAGAGGGTATAGAGCTGGTCCACTGTTCCGCGACCAGGACGAAAACCACACTGCTTCTCCTCAATCCGGGATTCAACTATCCGGCGGACCCTCCTCTCCAGGACCCCTGAATAGACCTTACCAGGGAGGCTGAGGAGTGTGATTCCCCTGTAATTGGAACACACCCTCCGGTCCCCCTTCTTAAAAAGGGGGACCACCACCCCAGTCTGCCAATCCAGCGGTACTGCCCCCGATGTCCACGCGATGCTGCAGAGGCGTGTCAGCCAGGACAGCCCCACAGCATCCAGAGCCTTAAGGAACTCCGGGCGGATCTCATCCACCCCCGGGGCCTTGCCGCCAAGGAGCTTTTTGACCACCTCAGCGACTTCAGCCCCAGAGATAGGAGAGTCCACCCCTGAGTCCACCAGCTCTGCTCCCTCATGGGAAGACGTGTTGGTAGGATTGAGGAGGTCTTCGAAGTATTCCCTCCACCGACCCACAACGTCCCGAGTTGAGGTCAGCAGCTCCCCACCTCCACTGTACACAGTATTGATGGAGCACTGCTTCCCCCTCCTGAGCCACCGGATGGTGGACCAGAATCTCCTCGAAGCCGTCTGGAAGTCTTTCTCCATGGCCTCGCCGAACTCCTCCCATGCCCGAGTTTTTGCCTCGGCAACAGCCGAAGCCACATGCCGCTTAGCCCGCCGGTACCCATCAGCTGCCTCCAGAGTCCCACAGGCCAAGAAGGCCCGATAGGACTCCTTCTTCAGCTTGACGGCATCCCTCACTGCTGGTGTCCACCAACGAGTCCTGGGATTACCGCCACGACAGGCACCAACTACCTTACAGCCACAGCTCCGGCTGGCCGCCTCAGCAATAGAGGCACGGAACACAGCCCATTCAGACTTAATGTCCCCCGCCTCACTCGGGACATGTTCGAAGCTCTGCTGAAGGTGGGAGTTGAAGCTTGCTCTGACAGGGGACTCAGCCAGACGTTCCCAGCAGACCCTCACAACACGTTTGGGCCTGCCAGGTCTGACCGGCTTCCTCCCCCACCATCTGAGCCAACTCACCACCAGGTGGTGATCAGTTGACAGCTCCGCCCCCCTCTTCACCCGAGTGTCCAAGGCATGTGGCCACAGGTCCGACGATACGACTACAAAGTCGATCATCGAACTGCGGCCCAGGGAATCCTGATGCCAGGTGTACATATGGACACTCTTATGTTGGAACATGGTGTTCGTTATGGACAATCCATGACGAGCACAGAAGTCCAACAACAAAACACCATTTGGGTTCAGAGGGGGGGGACCATGCCTCCCAATCACTCCCCTCCAGGTCTCACTGTCATTGCCCACGTGAGCATTGAAGTCCCCCAGCAGAATGGAGTCCCCAGAAGGAGCACCCTCCAGCACTCCCTCCAAGGACCCCAGAAAGGGTGGGTACTCTGAACTGCTGTTCGGTGCATAAGCACAGACAACAATCAGGACCCGTCCCCCCACCCGGAGGCGGAGGGAAACTACCCTTTCATCCACCGGGGTAAACCCCAACGTGCAGGCACCAAGCTGGGGGCTGATGAGAATGCCCACACCTGCTCGGCGCCTCTCACCATGAGCAACTCCAGAGTGGAAGAAGGTCCAGCCCCTCTCGAGGGTACTGGTTCCAGAGCCCAAGCCATGCGTCGAGGTGAGTCCAACTATATCTAGTCGGAACCGCTCAACCTCGCGCACAAGCTCAGGCTCCTTCCCCACCAGAGAGGTGACGTTCCACGTCCCTAGAGCCAGCTTCTGCAGCCGGGGATCGGACCGCCAGGGTCCCCGCCCCTTGCCGCCGCCCAGCTCACATTGCACCCAACCCCTACGGCTCCTCCCGCAGATGGTGAGCCCACGGGAGGTGGGGCCCATGTAACCCTTTCGGGCTGAGCCCGACCGGGCCCCATGGGCGAAGGCCCGGCCACCAGACGCTCGCTCTCGTACCCCGCCTCCAGGCCTGGCTCCAGAGGGGGGTCCCGGTAACCCGCGTCCGGGCAAGGGAACATTCATGCCCAGGTTGGTCGTCATCATAGGGGTCTATGAGCCGTGCTTGGTCTGGTCCCTCCCCTAGACACCTGTTTGCCATGGGTGACCCTACCAGGGGCATAAAGCCCCCGACAACATAGCTGCTAGGATCTTCGGGACGCACAAACCCCACCACGATAAGGTGACGGCTCAGGGAGAGGTGCTTTTAACCGCTTTACTGTTAAAAGTAACTTTTTAGTTATGTTTCAAAAGTGTTCCCATTAAGATTCCTTGTAACTTACTTTAGATAACAAGATAGATGGTAGATCTTGGATAGATAGATAGATGGACAAGATAGATGGTTCAAAAACATTAAAGTTACAAGTATAGCTTCTAATTAGTTGCAATTCATGCTGTGATGGACCTGCGACTTGTCCAGGGTGCTTCCTGCCTCTTGCCTGATGATTGCTTGGATAGGCTCCAAACCCTAACTGGACTCAGCGGTATAGAAAAGGAAAGAATGACAGTCAAAACAAAGTCTTGACTAGAAAAAAAGAAGAGCAAAACTAAAAGAACAACCTAGGCGTGTAAGTGTGAAGCTTTTTTTTTTATGGTTTTCAAAACTTTAGATGCTGTTGAATTTCTTGGGAATTGTGTGTGTGTGTGTGTGTGTATGTATGTTGGAGTTGGCATTCATTCATTCATTCATCTTAACCGTTTAGTCCGAGCTGGAGCCAACCCCAGCAGTCTCTTGGGTGAAAGGCAGGGTACACCCTGGACAGCTCACCAGTCCATCGCAGGGCCACACAGAAACAAACAACCACTCACGCTCACACTAACTCATAAGGGCAATTTAGAGTAATCAATTAACCTAACATGCATATCTTTGGATGGTGGGAGGAAGCTGGAGTACCCAGAGAGAACCTTCGCATACACGGGGAGAACATGCAAACTCCACACAGAGAGGCTTCACCCCAGGACAGAACCAGCAACCTTCTTGCTGTGAGGCCACCACCCTAACCACTATGCCACCATGCAGCCCCAAAGGCATTCAACAATATTGCTAATATAATGTGAGGATGTTTTCATTTGCTTCTATCACTGTACAGGATATAAAGCAGAGGCCATTAAACCTTGTTAATAACTCTGATTTCACAGGACTAATTAGTTAAAGCTGACTGAAGATGTTTTTTTTGACAAATTAGTAGCTATGAAGATTATTTTATTTGAAACCATGTGACAGATATCTAAACAGTTAGTTACCAAAAATACAGATTTTTGCACTGAGTTGGCAAAAAAGTACTCCATGTTTTGGAACATATAAAATCCTGGACTGCTGTGTCTTTCACTCCATTCAGTAACAAGACCAATCATGACACACCTAAGGTGTGTCAGTGCAAAGCATTTTTTTTTATGGTTTCCAAACTTCCAAAACAGATGCTGTTGGATTTCTTGGGAACTTTGTGAGGGATGCAATAGAAGTCATTCTACAATATTGCTAATATGCGAGGATGTTTTCGCTTGTTGGTATTTGTATCTATCACTGTACAGGATATGAAGCTGAGGCCATTAAACCTTGTTGATGACTCTAACAGGATTAACTTGTTATAGTTCACTGAAGTGAAACACATGAATGTATTTAACAAATTAGTAGCTATTTAGATGAATTCATTTGGAACCACGTGACAGATTTCTACACAAATAGTAAGAAATGATCCACTTTGGGCAGGTGACATACCAGAAATGGAGATTTTGCACTGAGTTGGGGGGCATCTTCGGACTTGCTTTCCACTTGCACTCAAAGTACTCCATGTTTTGGAACATGCAGATAAAATCCTGGACTGCTGTATCTTTAATTCCTAGATGTGGATGAATGAAATTAATCAGCAAAAGTTTCTGCATTTTCCATATGAGTTAATATACATTTCTTTTTGTATCACAAATCCATAAGTGTTTAAGGACTGACCTGTGCTGGGAGGGCTCTGAAAGAGTTCAGAGTAGATTGCACTCTTGATCATTGTGTTTTTGGTGCAGGGCCCATTGAGCAGTGTATACACTCTTACTTGAACATCTTTCATCAGGTTAAACTGAGCACGGTATTTTGTCTTAACTGTCCGGACTGCCTGCCAAATCAGATACACAAACATAGTTCATATTCAGTTACATCCACGGAGTTGAACTTTCATTTTCAGTCAATAAAAGGCAAGTCTGGAGATAGAAACCTGAAAAGGATTAATTCTATAGCTCTGTTAGAATTATGTTTATAAACTGGGTCGTGAGGTCATTTTTCCTGTCTCCTTAGTTCTGGTTTCCTCTTTTATTTTGTAATTTTTCCTGTTTTGCCTTGTTCTAAGTATATTAGTTCACCTAGGTTGATTTAGCTCATCCGTGTCACCAGTGTCTCGTTTTGGTTCTGTGTATTTATACCCCTCACTTCTGGTTTTACTTTGCTGGTCCACTGAGTTCTGTTTGAGCTTGAGTTTAGTCCACTGCCTGTCTGGTTAATAAAACTACAATTCTGGTATCTACTCAGCTTCCGCCTCATCTCTGCATTTGGGTCTACACCTCCACCTCATTGTGACATACTCTTACAAGCTTTATTTCTTAATCATCATTGTGTTAGATATTATACTTTATTCATTCATTCATTCATTTTCTGAACCGCTTAATCCAATTCAGGGTCGCGGGGAAGCTGGAGCCTATCCCAGCTGGCTTTGGCCGACAGGCAGGGTACACCCTGGACAGCTCGCCAGTCCATTGCAGGGCCACACAGAGACGAACAACCACTCACGCTCACACTCATTCTTATGGGCAATTTAGAGTAACCAGTTGACCTAACATGCATGTCTTTGGATGGTGGGAGGAAGCCGGAGTGGCCAGAGAGAACCCACACTTTATACTTTATTATTTCTATAATGTGATTTCTGAATGGGCCTCCTCTGAAAAATCCACAGTGGTGAAATCCTTTTAAAATGGGAATATTTACAAAAATATTTAACTTGTTCCTGTTATAAAGTGAAGTCTCACTTTTCTGCATTGTGTGAGTGGATATGCTCAATGGAGATAATCAAATTCCCCCTGCCCCCCTTAATGCAATATTTTACATTATTATTTGTTATGTTTCTGGTTGCATTTTTGTACAACATTGCATATGCTGCCGCACAAACATTCACTGCATATTCACTACTAATATTTAACACCTTCAAACCCCATTATGAGTTTATTTTGGTTAAGTTCTGTGAATGAAGTAATTGATCATAAATCTTTTCCATTGTTTGACTCCCTCTTTTGTTACCACTGTGAGCCAAGTTGGTAGCATAACACTGCTCATGTGATTTGCCCACCCAGCCTGTTAATAACATGCCGCCACACCAGTGAGCATATACTCTTCTCTGGAAACCGTGGGCATCCCACAAAAAAACTTTGGGAAGGGCTAAAAGGACAAAACAGGGAGTTGTCTGGCTCCAAACTTTAGATACCAGTCTGATAGTATCTGATGGCATCTGTGGGAGTAAAGCCAAAATATTACACACCCTTCAGGGGTGAGGAAAGAATGGTTCAAACAGAAGAAGCACAATCCAACAGCAAATCTCAGCAGGACAGCTTTGCCAGTTGTCTTGTTAGCCTCTCCAGACAGCATAGAGCTGCAACAAGATAGATTAACATTGTGAGTATATTTCATGGAATGAAATGAAACAAAATGAATTAGTTCCAGGGAGCTGAATGATTAAAAATCAAAGGCAGCGCTTTACGTGTGTGTGTGGCCACCATATAATAAAGATGATATGGTGGTTTTACAAGTAAAGAGGTGCTAGATGAAATCATAACTGGCTGTGGACAGATATGATGACAGCCTGTATCCAGAATCTTGGAAGAGAAAAAATATTCCAGTATTACAACGATCCAAAGTACACTGCCAAAATCTGTATTTTGACTGTATTTTCTAGAGATAAAGGATGAAACTCCAAATTGGTAATTGACTGAAAATTGACGTTTTGCATGCTATTTGAATGAAATCCAGTTAAGCACAGAGGGGCATTTTAAAAACAATGTACAGCCTCATTTGCTCTCCATAACAGCTGCTGAAAGAAAAGAATTCTAAGAAACAATACATATTTCTATTAATCTGCACAACGACAGCTTCCATCATGTGGAAGAGGTTAAGAATTAGGAGAATTCTTAAAAGCAGGATTTCTGCGTAATACTAAAAGAAAATAACGCACTGCTCCAAAAAAAATAAAGGGAACACTTAAACAACACAATGTGACTCCAAGTCAACCACACTTCTGTGAAATGGAACAGTCCACTCAGTAAGCAACACTGATAAACAATCAATTTCACATGCTGTTGTGCAAATGGAATAGACAACAGGCGGAAATTATAGGCAATTGGCAAGACACACCCAATAAAGGAGTGGTTCTGCAGGTGGTGACCACAGACCACTTCTCTGTTCCGATGCTTTCTGGCTGATGGTTTGGTCACTTTTGAATGCTGGCGGTGCTTTCACTCTAGTGGTAGCATGAGACGGAGTCTACAACCCACACAAGTGGCTCAGGTAGTGCAGCTCATCCAGGCTGACACATCAATGTGAGCTGTGACAAGAAAGTTTGCTGTTTCTGTCAGCGCAGTGTCCAGAGCATGGAGGCAATACCAGGAGACAGGCCAATACATCAGGAGACGTGGAGGAGGCAGTGGGAGGACAACAACCCAGCAGCAGGACCGCTACCTCCTTCTTTGTGCAAGGAGGAACAGCAGGAGCACTGCCAGAGCCCTGCAAAATGAGCTCCAGTAATCCACAAATGTGTATGTGTCTGCGCAAACAGTCTGAAACAGACTCCATGAGGGTGGTATGAGGGCCTGATGTCCACAGGTGGGGGTTGGCTTACAGCCCAACACCGTACAGGATGTTTGGCATTTGCCAGAGAACACCAAGATTGGCAATTTTCCATTGGTGCCCTGTGCTCTTCACAGATGAAAGCAGGTTCACAACCAGCATGGGACAGATGTGACGGAGTCTGGAGGTGGAGAATGTTCTGCTGCCTCAAACATCCTCCAGCATGACTGGTTTGGCAGTGGGTCAGTAATGGTGTGGGGTGGCATTTCTTTGGAGGGTCATACAGCCCTCCATGTGCTCGCCAGAGGTAGCCTGACTGCCATTAGGTACCAAGATGAGATCCTCAGACCCCTTGTGAGACCATTTGCTGGTGCGGTTGGCCCTGGGTTCCTCCTAATGCAAGACAATGCTGGACCTCATGTGGCTGGAGTGTGTCAGCAGTTCCTGCAACATGAAGGCATTGATGTTATGGACTGGCCCGCCCGTTCCCCAGACCTGAATCTAACTGAGCACATCTGGGACATCATGTCTCGCTCCGTCCACCAACGCCAAGTTACACCACAGACTGTCCAGGAGTTGGCGGATACTTTAGTCCAGGTCTGGGAGGAGATCCCTCAGGAGAACATCCGCTGCCTCATCAGGAGGATGCCCAGGTGAAACCAAACTTTTTATCGCCTGCTGTTTAGCTATTAAGTGAAATGCATTCTTCATCATTGCATTAATCTAATTCACTTATTCAAAGCAGAATAATCAGTTTTTGATTTTATTTTCTAAGAGTAGTGTGGAAAAGAAAAGAGTGCAAGCTGTGTAGTAACCGAAACAGGGATGTTTCTATCATCCTTTGTTGCCCTCTTGTGTCCACATGATTCCTCAGCACACATTCATAAATACAATCTTACTTTGGGACATGTCAGAAAGAAATAGTTTGAAAGACTTTGTATCTTGTGATTATGACGTAATGTTTTATAACAGTATCTACCTTTACAACATAGTGTAACATAAGTGTAATTGTATTAAACATAAACAATGAGAACTTCAAGTTGAAGGCAAACCTATTTCTACATTATTCATTACGTTGTTCATTTTGCTGACTTCAGATTCAGATCTAGACAGCTTGACAGATGAAAAAAAGCATTTTTTTTGTGTGTCTGAAATCAATCTCTTATTGTAATGCATGGATCTCAGAAAAAAAGGGCATCTGAAGCAAGTGCAAACATGAAATTTCCACACCGGGAACTCGTTCACGTTGAGAAAGTGGCCATCTGGTTCCATACTGACCGCAGGTTTTGCTGTTTGATCCAACATTCATTGACACCACAAGGTCGTCCAGGCAGCTGACTGCTTCCCACACCATGTTGCCAGGTTCATTCGATTCATAAGCCTGTGGCTATGCTTAGTTCTGTCTCTCTTTGAAAGACACACAGGTCCTGTTTTGTATAGTAGCTGAATCAACTCTGCTGTGCATTTTTTAACAACTCTGAGTAATAACATAAAACAAACTGTGTTACTTTAAAATGTTTGGGAAAAGGTAACAAGAATTACACAGCTGCTGTATTCAGACTTAGTTTTTCCATTTGCAGTGCTCAGTAAGTGGTATGTGGGTTAAATGGAACTCAAGGGGCAGCAGGACTGCAGAGGAGTGATAATGGAGGAGAAGCAAGCAGCGTTATTTGGGTTAATGTGTAATTTTGGTGGAGCCAGCCTTTGATAGAGGATTGGTAGAAGGGTAATGTATAGCTCAGGTGTTGCTTTTCAGCCCATTTATCTACCTCACTTGCACGCTGACTCTCATCTGCCGCAGACTTCTTCTTGAAGATCACTGGGAGCTGGACAACTTAAGGTTAGCTGTTAATTTCTGAAGGATTTTTCTGGTAAATTTATGCATAATTGTATCAATAAAACTCATATTTTCTTCCTCAGGCACCAAGCTGAACCCGTATTTGCCACTGTTCCCTGGGCACAGTAACTGGAATCTGTCCCTGCAGAGTCAAAGTGTGCAGGGCCCGTCTGGTTACTGCACCTAGGGACCAGGTTACTCTCCAGAGACCTGATTAAATTTTGTACTGCATCTTCTGATATACTTTAAGAGTTGGGTTTATTTCCTTTTGTCAAGGCAAAAGGAACAGTCCCACCTTAAAATATTTAGAATATGGTGTGTTATATCACAGATATAATAACAAATATGCATGAAAAACCCGTAATTTAGGCTTGATGTTAATCCCTGCTAACATTGAGATCAGGCCTTACTGCAGTTGAATGCTTCTCTTGGTTCAGTCAGAATTCAAATATTGAAATCAGCCGTAGGCAAATGGATTTCAAACCTTTTTCCCCTGCAAATACAAGAATTAAATTCACTAGGTGAGTCAATTTATCCCAATTGAACTTTATGCTATTATTTTATATTACTTTTATTTTACAATGAATTTTGAATTAAAACAACAACTGTAAATCACTATTTTAACCAACAATGCTGCATCATAACCCATTGGAATCAGAAAAAGAATCCCAACTTGACAACAACGCACCAATCTGACCACTAGATGGTGGAAGACGCCTGTTAATGTGGCAGTGGGCGAGTCAGCGGGCATGGTCCTGAGGTATCATGCTACTACACGGATTTGCCAGAAAAACAAGAACAATGCCTTTAGTAAGACATGCATAAACATCTCTCCAAAGGAATATGATGCTTATATCTCTTGTGATGTAATGTTGGCATAGAAGTAACTATGTGGGTTGAGTGCAGAGCATCAAAAACCTGCTGGCGTTTCCGCATTTGACCTTTTAAACCCATCAAAACTAATAATTGAAAGTATTTTACAATCTTATTCTGTTGAATAAAAGATGCACAAATAATTTTTGGGTAAAATACGTGCTCATTATGGGGATAAACCGAGATGCTGGGGGATTATGAATTCCTAATGTTATACATAATTTTTCCTCTGAAAATATCCTGAGTAAATCTTTTACCTGCTCTTTCTTCATAGCATGCTGTGAACAAATATTCACAGCACGTTTTCCAACAACATTTAACTTTAAAACAGAAAAAAGGATGCTTTTCAGGCACAGAAGGTGAAAACGTAACATGATCACATTTACATCGTTTCTTGGAAACGTGCAAGACTGTCATATAAAGCCTTCACCTCTAACTTGCACGTCACATTTTAAACATTCCAGAGAGCTATTCTAAGACAAAAATTGATCTCTTGTTTCATACATTCAAAACACAACATTGCACGGCTCACAGATGCCATTTACTGGGTTCACATGGCGCAATAATTTGTGTTCTTTTTTTCTGGGAGCTGCTCATTGTAGAGTAAATACTGTCAGCTGCTGAGTTTTCACACTGCTGCTGCTGCTGGGGGAAATGTTTATCCCTTTGTGCAGATTCTTCAGCCAGCTGCAGCAAGTTTAAACTGTGGGGCAAAGATAATGTGTCTTAACCAGTTGACTCAAGTTTGGCAATACAGTCTGTTTATCACAAAACAACCAGAAATATAAGGTGAATCTCACAGGTATATTTACTTAAAGTAGCCACCAAACTGCAAAAAACGTCACCTAAAAGTTTTTAATGTTAGAGCGAAAAACTGTCAGTATTTTAATGAATGATACTTTCACATGCATCATTGGTTATTGGTAAGTTGAAGGATAATGAAGGACAAACGTGCTGCTAAATTACAAAAATTATACAAGCTAGTTTATATTAGCTGTAATGGATATCTGCCAAATGCTTCTTCTGGTCAGCAATAAAATGTTTTCCTTTCTTTATTTTAGCCTAACGCTCCATATTTCCACATATCCGCTTAAGTGCAAGCAAGTAACCTGGTGGTGTCTCTTTAAAAAGCCTGGGATGGCTTCCTCTGAGGAATGTGTGCTCTGGATATTGAAAGTGGTTTGCATTTTGGTCTCAGTACTGTCCAGTCTAAAGATGGCAGGACTCTTTTAAAGTTCTAAAAATTTAGCCAGAGGTCACTTTGTGACTCAAAGGTGTCAAAATAGCACACACCAACATTGGAAACAGTAGTCAACAGTCATAATGCTCCCAAATCCACCATTATTTATTCTGAATTCTCCTTCATGTAGAAATACTTTGTACACATTTACAAATTTAATCCGACAAACTAGTGTGATTTTTCCAAACAAGCTACACACTCAATAGCATATATCAAAGTTGGCTAAATTACACTTATTAGATATGTTTGAGCTAAGACACATGGTGTGACTTCAGGTTTTAAATGTTAATAAAGCAGAAAATGAAGCCATAAATATGTTAACAACAAGCTGAACTTCATGAAACGTTATAAAAACAGTCAAATAAAAAAGGGAACTTTGGAGATGAATCGGTCCTGTTAAAAATTCAGCCGCTGCACATTCAGGTATGTGCTGTTTCTCTCTAACAAAAGGTATCCAGGTCAGTGGAAACATCCAGCAACAGTAGCTCGAGCCTGTCTGGAAAGCTCTCTGTGCTTTAACACTCCCACCTTGCCCCTGATACCAGCAAGGCTGAGGGACAGGCAGTGTTGGGGAGGATGTGGGGAGAGGCCGGTCTACTCACACAACCCTGGCCTAAATAAGGCATTCACAACCTGTCTAAAAATAACCAAGAGCGCAGGACAGCAGGAGAAACTGAGACATAGGCTCTGTGCTCACATACAGGCTGAGTGCAGAGTGAAGGAAAGTCTCTGTGGATTTTAAGTGAATATTTCCAGCGGCGGGCCTGGAAATCGGCTAATACATAGCATCTTCGTAAATGTCCGTCCGCAGGCAGAAGAGGATCCCTCCGCCCAACATGAAGATGGTCGCTCCCCAGCCGAGACCGTAGCCCCAGTTGAACTCGTGATAGGTCTGCAGAACCGTTCCATCAATGAACTTGATTGGGTAGAGGACGAGAGCGCAGGCCTGAAGAGACACTAGAAACATAGAGGCCATCATGAGTGGTTGTTTTCTCTGCACACTGACAATCGTACAGGACCTTCACCTTTTCTCATATAATCCAGGAACATCAGTCTTATTGAGCAGAGAAAATACTCTGCTGATCAATCAGTAATGAAAGGAATCCTCACTTATATAAACAATAATCACACTACTTACAATAAAAAGTTACATATTTCGTATTATCTACGCTCCTTATAGTGATAAAACAGTTTATCTCTTTTTAAATCTTTATTTGGCTAAGTTCATAGTATTTCACTCTATTACTTCCTTTCTTCACTTCCTCTTTACTTCTTTTATTCCTCTGATTTGTGCTTAAATCTACCCTTTCTTTTCAAGATGAATCCTTCTTTTTCGGTAGTCTTTGCATTTCCTCTATCTGCCCACCTTTCACATCACTACTGTGACTATTTTTCTATTTTGGGGAGCTGGAAGTTTAGTCTATAAAGATTCTTTATTTCAGTCAAAATATGTGATACTAATGGCCTTGCTGAGGTGACTCCACAGATCCACAGATGTGACAGCTACCAGACAGCTGTAAAGGTCAAAAGCTGACTGAGCTGGCTAAGAAAGGAAACTGAAGGAAGACAGAAGAGGAAGAAGATGTTTTTAGGTCTTCAAAGTGAGCGGACAGTCTCTATAAGCAACTAATAAATGGTTATGTAACATGGTTATGTTCCTCATGACAGTGTTTTTGCAGCTTCACATGATCTACAATGACATTAATAAGAACGAGGGAGTGTTTTGAGGAGCCTGGAGATGAAAACAGATGCATGTCAATTAGGTTTATCTGTTTTCGTCCTTCCTAAGATTCAGTTCATTACTTTAAAGCCGTGATGCACGTGCAATAATACTGAATATTTCACGGTACTATGTTTTTGGAGCAAGCATAAACATATGTTTCGACTTAATAAAAGATGTGTTTTATGATTACATGTGTTTTCAATCTTCATCTGGTTTGACATCTCCATCAAAAAGACACGAACTTTTTCAAAAACTGTCCTCATATGAAATGCATTCCTGTGGGATTCCTGTTTAGAGGACAGTGAGGGCTTTTTGAAGTGGTCTTTCTTTTCTCTCTGAACAGTAACAGCAAAGTACTGTACTTGTATTTTGGCAACCTGTCTTACAGTCTGAGAAGTGTGGAACAATTACAAACAGTAGTCACCACACAAGAAGGATGTTTTTACCAGTTACAGCCCTCCAAAAATGATCGAATGATCAAACGTCTGCGGCAGATTACTCTCAAGCCAACAGCTTCGGTTCCTTTTCGTGAATGCTAGGTGACTCTTGAGGAACATTCTTTGTGTAAACACGGCTCCACCTTTCCTTCCTACAGGACAGAGAGGTGGGTGTACATGAGGAATGGTGGTAAGCCTGAGACTGTGGCTGTGTTGATGGAGACCAGACTGAGCTCGCTGTCCGCTGAGGTCATATTTCTGGACAGAAAATAAATACCATACACTCACAGTCCTCCTGCCAAGGGGCATTTAACAGTCCAGCCCTTTTTGCTGCTGCTCTACTGAGGACTGTGTGTCTGTATGGAGAATGTTTTTTGCAAGGCTCTTAAAGCAATTACCCACAGGAAAGGATAACACAGCATTCCCACGCTTTTCAGTAAATGGAAAATAGTCCAAGCCACAGACACTACACTGGTCCTTTGTGGTTACATTTTGCATTCTCAGAACAGGACATGCAATTCCTCATAAATCTCTTTCAGTGGTAGGTTGTTATTTCATGCAGATTTTCACAGTAATATAAACTATTTACTCTCAGCAGAAACTACCGGATATGATGTGAATTATTTAAATAAACTTAATAAACACACCAGGGCTTCAAAACAAAGGACACACTCTCAAGCCATTTAAAATGTATGATTTTTAACCCAATTTACAACAGTGATTCCAGCAAGTCTGGAAACTTTCTCACTTCTGCAACGTGTGGGGCTGCAGCTCTTGATTAGATGAGCGAAACTCTTCCACACTTTTACAAAAAACCATAGACTATTAAATAGCAATGCATGGGAAGCTTTGGCACAGCTGACCCAAGCAGTATGTTGCATGTAGCATGCAGCAAGTAGCCCGCAGCATGTAGCATGTAGCATGCAGCATGTAGCCCACAGCATGTATTATAAAACATGAAGAATGTAGCATGCAGCATGTAGCATGCAACATGTAGCCCACAGCATGCAGCATGTAGCATGCAGCATGTAGCCCACAGCATGCAGCATGCAGCCCACAGCATGTAGCATGCAGCCCACAGCATGTAGCATGCAGCATGTAGCCAAGGCATGCAGCATGTAGCCCACAGCCCACAGCATGTAGCATGCAGCATGTAGCCCACAGCATGTATTATAAAACATGTAGAATGTAGCATGCAGCATGTAGCATGCAACATGTAGCCCACAGCATGCAGCATGTAGCCAAGACATGCAGCATGTAGCATTAAGCATGTAGCATGTAGCCAAGGCATGCAGCATGTAGCCCACAGCATACAGCATGCAGCATTAAGCATGTAGCCAAGGCATGCAGCATGTAGCCCACAGCATGTAGCATGTAGCATGCAGCCAAGGCATGCAGCATGTAGCCCACAGCATACAGCATGCAGCATGTAGCATTAGGCATGTAGCCCACAGCATGCAGAATGTAGCATGCAGCATGTAGCCAAGGCATGCAGCATGTAGTCCACAGCATGTAGCATGAAGCATGTAGCCCACAGCATGCAGCATGTAGCCAAGGCATGCAGCATGTAGCCCACAGCATGCAGCATGTAGCCCACAGCATGTAGCATGAAGCATGTAGGGGACTGCATGTGCACCTGCAGAGTCCCAAACAGTTTTGACACATAGACATGAAATCTACACATCTAGCTTTACTTCCAAAAACACAAATATCCACATAGCCATAAAGGATGGAGACTCATGGACAGGTTTGGTGAGATTATAACTGCGGCACAGATTCACTCAATGTCACAGGCTGTGTTTACACTCTATCACAGCCTCAACAATGTCAGAAAGACCTTAGTTGCAGCTGTGACACCAAGGTCAGTCAGAGTGATCTTGGTTAAAAATATCAACAGACTGGAGCTTTGGGTGGAAATGGTGTGCTGTCCTTCACCATGCAGAAAGGCTGTGGAAGACAAGATGCTCCATAACAAGAGTCATACCTGATGGGGAATTTCCACTTCTTGGCTGGCTGACCAGCAGCGTCATTATGACCCTCTTTGGTTCTCCTAGCTGATTTGGTTAATTGTTAGGTCAGGACATTATTGGGTATAAACAATTACTTCAAAGATAAATATCGGGCAGAGTTAGGGACTTGGAGAAAAACAGCACTGACTAACAATTGAACAATCATATTTTCATTTTTCAGTGTAAATTAACAAATAATTTGGAAATTTACTGTCCACAGCATTATTAAAGAAGTGGATAATTTGGCTAAATCACTGTGCTAAGACAGGTTGGTTGTCTTTGACCAAGACCAAAAAAAAAACACTGAAGATGAAAATGCACATTTCTGGAAATTGTAAACAGAACATCAGAAAACGGATATAAATATGATTTATTAAGAGACATTAGTGTATGTTCTATTCTATTCTATAAGCATTTAGCAGACGCTTTTATCCAAAGCGACTTACTTACCTATGAGTGAGAACATGTATGTGGCATTAATAATGTGAATATCTGTGAAGACACAATAATGTTGAACAGGCTTCAACATTACTACTTTATCGAGACTACACCTTCATTTTAGAGAAGACTTTGCTTGTTTAGCAAGACATTGTCAAAACACCTTCTTTCAGTGTGTAGCAGTACTACAGCTCCTCTGTAAGATACAACTACAGATGCTAAACTTCTCTCCCTCTGAAAACTTTTCCTGCATTATTAAAAGACAAAAACAACAAAAGAGACTCAATAGTTAAACTACAGATCAATGTTTTATATCAGCAACATTGTGTCTTGTCAGTTGCAAGCACTTACAGCAACATAGAGATAAATAGTCCCAACGTTAAGGATCCCATTCAAAATGAGGACACATTTTTCAAAACACAATAATCCTGACCAGTCTTCAAACAGGAGAGTTTTTTTATTTATATTATTTATAGTTAAATGTAGAGTTCAGTGTATTGGGGATTTATGAAATTCATTAATTCAATTTTCATTTATATAATTGGGACAGTGTGGATAAAAGAGCATCAGTACAAACGACTTGATGTAAACATGTTGGATTATAGCAAATGATCCTAATTTCCATCCATGGTCCCAAGGCAGTTGAGAAAATGGAATAAAAAACAACAGCGTGTAATAAAGTACAAATAAGCATACAAAATACCAAGTATTCAAACAGGTTTATGTCTTTTTTATACAAATGTTAAATAACTACAGTGGTTTAATGTTTGACATTGCTATGAGTTTCTGTTCTCATAAAGAGAAACACCATGCTACATGCTGAAAGCGATCTCACCTTAAACCGCACAGGTCCTGCTCGTCATATGGACAAAAAGACTAGTTTTTACCTGGGAGTATATGTGTTTCCGTTCCTACTGCAAAGACGAACAAAAAACATTTAAGGTTGATCTAAAGACTTTGGTCCGATGCATAACACTTTGGTTTTTTATTGAACCGAGTTTTAGACTGGAGCTGGGTGTGAGATAAGGACTGTGTTAGTGAGTGGCTACCACTTTGTCATAGTAAAAGACAAAGATGGTGTATAGTACATAGAAGAACGTGTCTTCTTAATTATATGTTGTACAGTTGGATCCTCCCTCTGCAGTTTCTACATTTGTTTTAAACCCTCAGGACCTTCACACAAAGTATTCCAAAACAGCAATCCAACTATGATGCGATGATGGGCTTGTGGCTTTTTTTCCCTCTCAATGACTTCACTTTGTTGGTAAGTCTGCATATTCTGCGGCTGCTTTCCTTGGCTTATAAGCCAGCAGCTCTGCAGATTCCACACCACAGAAAAATGAGCTCAACCAACAAGCCTTATTCAGTCATTTCTGCAAGGCCTCAATTCAATGCAAAGCAAAAAGCATGTCTTCATGGAAACTATTGTGGCTCTTTATTTTTAAATGTGCTCATCCACAATGAGCTAAAATGCAATCTTTGGAACATGTGCTGAGAAAAAGGACATACCTGCAGTGAAGAGGAAGACTGCTACAATGCGGTAGTGTTGTCTCTGTGTCCCCCGGCAGAGGGAAATGAGGGCCACCAAAAAGGCCACCAGGGTTGCAACAGCACCGGCCCCTAGCAGCACCAGGGTGGCAATCTGCCAGTCTGCAGGACAGGATACGAGCAGGTTAGAGAGGAGCATCACAGTTTGCAACAAAAGCTCAATTCACAACAACGAGGTGCTGAATTGAACTGCTGTGTTGACAAGCACAAAACAAGAGCTAATCTTTCACCCAAAGCCGAACAGACTCAAACCTGCACAAACGCCCATCAGGACTATGAAAAGTAAGAAGCTGGTTAACATAAAAGTCACAGTAAAATTAAAAAGTGAAAAATGGGTCTGAAAAAACCTTATTAATTTAACACATATTGCTAAGCTTCAGCACAACTTGGCAAGCTTTCGACAAAAGTGCCCTGAGATGGTGTTGTAAATTAGTAATATGCAAATAAAGCTGTACTGAACCATTTGAATTGAATTACCAGTCCTGCACTCACACACTTCTGGTTTTAACTCTGATCACTGAGATTAGTTGCATCCAACATCTGTTAAAAGTCCTCCTTCAGATGCAACCAACTCCTGATTGGTTTCTACTGAGGCTTATTAGACATAATTAAGAATGTACACATCTAATTATATTCGGTCTCATTACTGATGGTGTGCTTAATCCAATCCACTTCATTTTGAAAGCAAAACTGTTGCATAATGCATAGACATAAAGACATTCCATAATTCTTCATTCTAAGACATCAGAAACAAAACACACATGTCTGAGACTAAATAAATCTAAAATTTGAAAACACTTGAAGAAATGAAAATACATTTAAAATACATCTAAATCTAAAATACATCTAAAATACATTTAAACCAACTAAACTATTAAAATGTACTAAAATAAATTAACAGGTCAAGATACATTAAAAGAATTAGGCAGGAGGGATACAATAAAAAACTAAAAGACTAAAAACAAATAAAAGAAAAAATATAAATAAAAAATATATCAAATTTAGTCACATTAGAAAAAATTACAAACAGAAAATAAACAACAAAATAAAAATTATCTGTGAAACAGGTTTGAGTCAAAGAATAAATCTGAAGCCACAAAAGTTACTGTGACTAAGTGGAGGTTTTAAACCACGGACTTCCTTTGCTCAACCAACATGAGTAACCAGGAACAAAGGACCCTGATCAGACACGTAACCAGTAACCTATTTCAAATAAGAATCCAACTTCCTTTGTGGAGGTGGGAGAAGCTTACAAAAGGACATTCCTCACTCTGAGTCACATGACAGCCTGCTGGGAATTCACCAAAAGCCACCAGAATGACTCTTAGAACTACGAGAAGCAAAGTCCTTTGATATGATGTAAAGGTTTGACCCATTTGGCCATGATTCTCAGGTTTATATTTCAACAATAAAATGACTCACAGCAAGGCAGCAAGAAAACAGGAGTATACCTTTGGGGTTGCTTAATAAAAGTCCTGGAGTCTCCAAACCCACAACTATATAAAGGATCTCTAGAAAGATGTGTAAAAAGCTGTGCATTGGATGGATTGCATCAATGTTTCTGACAATTGCTCACAGAAAGACATGAAGCACCGACCGCTAGAGGTGCTGTAACCAAAAAAGCAAACACTTCTCTTTATGCTGCAGACAAACTCGAGGTGCTGAGCTGTTCCATGCTCTGCAAGCTGCACATGGACATCAGTGTGTTTATCACTTTCTCCTTGAAAGTTTGGGTTCACCAAGTTTGCGTTTATGCTTGTGGCCTACCAGCTTTTCCCATCTTGTTTCAGCCACAGTGCCTTTTTTTAAAAAAAAAAAAAAACACAACTTTTACTGTATTTGTTTTAAACAAAGAGCAGCTGCTCTGGCTGGAAAACTAAAACTCATTGCTTCCTCTGAGTCAGAAGTCTCAGTCCAGAAAGACTTCCACCACATTACATTGTTTAAACAGGATATTTTTCACCTTTAAAAAAAAATACAACTTGTATTCAATTTTTTATTCAGCCATTTCATTTCTTTTACTATATTTTATATCCCTTTTATGTCCCTCTTGTTGATGTCAGGAATGAACTGAATTCCCAAAAAAAGCAATGAACGCTTAGGGAAGAAATTCTGCAGGGCGTGTCTGTAAATCTGACAACTCCTGCAAACATAAAACCCCAAAAACAAACCAAAACAAAAACAAAAATAAAAAAACGTGATATGACTGACATCTGATCTCAATTTCATTCAGCCCTCAGGAAATATGTTTCTCCCATCTTTACTCCATTATGGGATTTTAATTTCAGCTTTGACACACACATGAACGCAGCATTGTCACATTACAAGTATGTTTTCATAGCATTTTCTAAGACTGTCAGTCATAACATTATCTTTATTATTTCAATCACCTGCAAGTTATTCTGCTTTCATCTGCGTCCAATGAATGATGTCACTTTGAAAATAAACTGGAACTTAAGAAACACAAGAATATGTGGATAACCATTCCTCTTTCCCATTTTGGCAAACTGCACCTTTAACCTTAACGCACCCCCTCCACTGTTGTTTTAATGAGCTCTGCACACACTCAAAGCAACAACCCGCCTCCTATTCACCCCGACACATTCCACAATATCACCACACCAAGGCTGCAAGTCCCTCTTTGTAGCTCTGAAAGTGTGTGATGATGGTAAAACTCCTCAAGAAGTTACTCAGTGCTGTTAACGATTATGAAAAGCTGAAATATATAAAATATTAGCCATGATTTTAGGAAAGGGTTACAACAAAAATACTGAATTTGGGTCTTTGTTAAAACTCTAACAGGCAGCAACTGTATTTCAGTGGAGATAGTTAATAAGTTAATAAGTAAACATGACAAGTTAATGTGCCAGTCAGCTGCTAACTGCTCCCAAATCTGCTGCATTTAAGGTGGATTTGCTTCCCTGGTGGGAAAGGATGGGGGTTGGGGGCAAAAACACAACTCGTGGAGTCTGTGTTTTGACTAAAAAAAAAAAAAAAAAAAAGCAATATTGGGTGCTGAGGTTGATAATCAGGAAGATGACGAATGTGTATCTTTAAACACACTTAAAGCCAAGAGGATTATATTCGTGTTCCACATTGTTTTATCATTCTTTTCCCTGATTTTTTTTTTTTTTTAAAACCTAAACACACATTGAGCTTGAGCCCAGCATCACAGTGTGTTTTCGTGTCGCCACACGTCACTTCTCTGGTATGAAAGCAGGAAATCTTTTGGTAGTGGAAGAGAGACACAGCTGCTGACCGCTGGGCCAACACAGTGTAACATTCCCCTCCTGTGGAATGATGATGACCAGAGGTGCCAGTAGTAACTTTACTCAAGTATTTAATGTTATGCTACTTTCTGCTTGAACACATCCATTCCTCAGAGGGCAACAGTTACTTTACAGCAGATGCATGTAATGCATCAGTAATGACAGTAGACAACAGAATTCTGCTTTTTTCTATTTGTGTGCGTGCTTTTCATTCGTATGAGTACTTGGACATATTTCTATGACTAACTTTACTTTTTTAAAGTATTGGCTGCCAGTAGGATGGTTTATACAGCTTAAGGCAACCTTTTAGAGTTGTTTCAACTCTAACATGTGCAATCCAACACACTCAAGACTTTACAGACTTTTCCCCTGCTGCCATAAAAGATTATTACTCTGTATAAAAAAAACAAAAAAACAAAAAAACAAAACGCCATCTCAAATTATTATAGTTTTTTTTTTGTTTTTAAACCATTTAACACTTAGTTTGAAATAAATCTGCACTATGTGAAACATCTATGTCTTTTGTTTTTAATCCCATTTTGTTCAACAACACAGCCCCCCAGCTTGAAGAACAGACACTTAAATACAAGGTTGTATGGAGGTGCCATAACCAAACAAAGCGCTCCTTCCTACCAGATGTGAGGGTGGAGAAGCAGCTCCACTGAGCCTCTTCTGCGGGATGCCGAGCCTCGGACTGGGAGCAGGACTCCCACAGAGACAGGGAGAAATGGTCGGCGGTGACCCATGCTGGACTGAGTAGAGCCACCACGTCCAAACACAGCGCCAGGAAGACGCAAAGAAGAGCAATCAGCTTGAAGGGTCTGAACACATACACCTCGTCCACAGACATGTTTTCATCACACGCTACACCGCCGCAGGTTAGGCACTGTCACGCGAGCTCGCTGGAGGTCCCTATACGTCTTCTCCCACCATAGCCTCGCTGCTTTGTTTGAGTTCAGCTGGGAAAGTTAACTTCCGGTTTGATCTCGTTTTCAAAATAAGCGTTCATAATATAATATAATATAATATAATATAATATAATATAATATAATATAATATAATATAATATAATATAAGCGTTTTATTCAATTTATATTATACACCACCTGAAAGCCAGATTAGTTGCCTTTACAATCAGGTGTGACTTGTAAGGATCATGCTTCTGTGAAATGAGCAGCAAAGTTATCTGTATGTGTATTGGCGTCCAAAAATGTGACAAAATTAGATGTGATATTCCCTTATTGGTATTCACTCTTGTTTTAAATTGCTTGCTGGATGTTTGGATGACTAAACTCTTCCACAGATCCTCAGTACTTCAGAGAAATTTTAATCTGGAAAACAGGTTACTATAAACCATTTGAACATAAAAACACCCACACAATGAGCCTGTGTTGTATCAACACGTAACCTTGAAAACAAGACATTTTAAATGGAGTTTAAATGCATGTTGTTACAACCTATTTTCAAAGAGACATTTTCCCATCTTTGCTTACATCTATGAAAAAGCCAAAGATAAAATTTAAAATATTAACTTTGTACCAATAAGGGAATATCCACAGATAAAATTAACATTATTCTGCATGTTGTGCAGATTTACAGTTTCAGAATGGTGTCCTAAAAAATCAGGAAAATGTCCAGCAAATGCTGAAAGATGCATCCTGCCCCTTTAGTAGCTCTATCAACATTTTGCAGAAGCTTCACTCTAGCTGTTTCTGTCGAAGGAGTGGCTGCTGTGAAAAAGAAATGGAGAAAAATGACTTACATATACAGTATATAACAACAGCCAGACTTAACATCAGTGACAGCAGGCTGTATTGATTGATGAATTTTCCTCATCATCTATGATACGGAAAAGAGAAATGAGACTTTTGTCATAATCCAAATTGAGAATAAAATAGTTTTTATTGCCAGTTCTAATCTTGAGTATTTCCAGGTTTGTGGGGAGGATCTGAGCTGAAGGTCCATTCATGAATAGTCCTCTGTGTTCCTTCAGTGGATGTAAAATGCCCTCAGATGCTGTCTTCTTATATCATGCAGCATTTTTTCACACAAGTGTTTCTTGGTGAAAAGTACTTTCTTTTGTACCTTGAATTTACCAAATACCATGCCTGGCATTCACAAAACATGTCGAGACCCACATAAAGTAAGCAAAGCAAAGCAAAGCAAAACAAAACAAAGCAAAACAAAACAAAAGACTTTAAGGGTCACATCTGGTATAAAATTAATTCTACATATAAGTTTAGAAATTCAAGCCAGTGCTGTGATAGTGCCCGTATTAGCCGAAGTTGATCTATTACCTATGATACAGCTGTAAATCTAGGTGTTCATGTTCCGAAAGGTTAGTCAAGGAATTAGACTTGTTTTGCTCTGAGAAGACATCAGCTTACTTACACAAGCACTGCAAACTGGTCAAAAGAAGAATCCAGGGAGATGATGGTGTGAAGGTTTTGCAAGCACATATGAAACTGGGATGTGTCGTACAGAAAAAATGATATCACAACCAGACAACAATAAAACAACATCATCTTTGACATGTAAACAGGTTGAAATACATTTTTATGAATTTCAAAACATCCAAAAGAGCTGAATAAGAATTTCCACTTTCTCAGTTTGAGTATGAGCTTTCATCAAGAATTAAAGGTCAGTCAAGACTTATTTTACTTTAAGTGCAATGAATCAGGCTTTTATAGTTATATGAGTTGATGTATGGAAATGAGCTCATGCCTTTATAGACAGTGAATGGAAAGTAACCACACTGAAACCACAAAGTAACCACTCCCAGCTCTTTGTGTTGAGGGCTGAAGCAAAGGCTGTAATATTATTACGCTCCAGGAGATGGCAGACAAATCCCACCTGATTTCTCCTCCCAAAAAACTACTTGTCCTTTGATCCTGCTTCCCTATTACTGGTATTTGTGAGCTTTTAAGGGGATTATTATTCATGAGGAATATTCGGTTTACTTGCCGCAGAAATTGCTGTGTCGTTGCAGGACTGTTCGTTAGGTTGCTGGTTGTTTCTGTTAATCCAGTTTTGCTTCTTACACAGGCAGTGTGTTGGTTGAGTTTGATCATATTTCTATTTCATTTGGGTTATTATCACTCTGATGAGACAGATCTAAACAAATGTTGAATTTAATATAATTTAAGAACAGTCCCAGATCAAAAACAAGTCCCTTAAAATAACTGGCAAGTAGGAAATTACTTGACAACAATGTGGTCCTCTATGGTTCTGTACAATTTCATGTTTTTTGACATAATTATATCAGATTAGTAATTTCATCACTGCAGGTTCTGACATTTTTCAGCTGAAATAATAATCAGCAATAGAAATTTTTGGATTGTATTGAGAAATGTTAATAATTGTGGAAATTCAGATAATTGCTAATAATCCTGTCTTCCTACCTTTTCTTATTTATGTGTAATTAGAATGTCTCCTACTGATTTGTATTAACTTACAGTTTAATACTATATAAACCAGTACTATGTTCAAGCATAGTATTATTCTATAATTAATGCCAAACCAGCAGCCGCTAAAATCAGGACTAGTTTCACATCAGCTGCAAAAAAGCAGCAGATGACTGTAACATGGTGCACCTATGAGCTTAAACTTTACAAGGAAAATGAAAAGAATAAAATCTAGTCATTGCATCTGATATTTTTGTGATAAATGTTCCTCATGAAGTATATTTTGAGAGATTATTTGACTAACAGCTACATTTGGCTCTCATAACAACATGCTAACAGAAGAGGTGACTATTTAAATTAATCAAGTTTATTTTTTGCTTAATTTCTTCATTATATTGGTGAATTTTCAAACTCAAACACAAATCTAAAATGAATTTATTTGTTACTCTCCAGGCATTAACAACACATAATGCAGGACAAAAAATCTTCCGCCAACCTCTGCAAATAGGACTGGTTTCCTGGCAAACCATCTCCTGACACAGTGTTTGTGTTGTGTTGCAGCAACCACAGAAAATGTTTTGAGCAGTTTGGTTTTAAATATACAAAATCTTAAAAGATTCTCGACTTTATATTCTTGTTTATGTAAATACCCAGAGCACGGAAGCCTTAGCTGTCTTGTTAAAGTTGTCCAGAATAAACACGGCTGTTTTCAGAACTCTGAATTACACCTCTGCTTGCCCATTTTTTTTTTAAATGCTACCCCTATCATTTGGGGTCTGGATTAGAGGTTTTCAGTGTATCTGACATAATGAGAGTTTCAGACTAATGCCATCCTTTTCAGTCCTAATAGTGCTGCCAAGCTGCCAGCGGGACATCTGAGTAGGGGGGTGGGTGGGTCTAGCATTAGAAGTGTCTATGGACAGAGTGTTGCTGGTTTCCTTTAAAGCCCCCTCAGAACAGGCAGAGTGCGCTGTCATCCTCCTCCAAAAGCCCCTCATTAGAAAATCTGCCTAGCAGACAAAGCTACTTGAGACAGCACAATGGCAACTCCCCACATGGTGATTTAAACTAGCATCAAGGGAATCCAGGTCATGTATTACTTTTTTGGATCATCTCTCCATAATTGTGACTTGTTCACTGAACCACCCTCCCACAAAAAAACCACACATTTAGCATAAATCTTAGTGTCAAGATAAGATCATTCAAGCTTTTACATGCTCCCACAAGGTGCAGTCACACGACTGGATGATACATTTTCATTACTATTACAAAATAAACTAAGCCAACAAAATATGGAAGAACAATTAGAAAGGGACAGACAGAATATAGAAAGAGAGCATCAACATATTTCCTGACAGCACATTGTGTCTCTTTACGAGCAACTTGTATGACATCATCCTGTATTGCTCATCGTAGGCTCTCTGAAGCCACGGAGCTGATTATGCTCAGAATAAGCCTCTCAAGGTTTTTCTGCCCATAAATAAGCTTCTGTGGTAATTGATAAGGCCTTATTTAATGATGGTTGCTTTGCAACAGTGGACTGTCCTATTCATCCCCACCACCGTCACACCATCAGGAGTCATGCTGTCTGCAGGCTGTACAACCAAATGCATCTCTTTTTGTGAATTTGATGTTAAAAACATGATGGATCAAAATAGTTGACTGCTTTGATTTACTCAGAAATTCCTTATCAACTTCAGAAAAAAATTCAGGTAGTAATTTATTACATTAAAAAGGCAACAATAGAAGTTACCCAGAATAACAAAGTTGTTGTTTTCACCAGTTCTACATATGGATTATTTTATGATTTAATGTTATCCAGCTGTATGTATAATATTTAAATATTCTAACGTGAAATGAGTCCATAATGACCTAAAAGGAGGGTAGATTTGTTTTTACAAAATGTTGAACTGTGGACTACAGGATCAGTAACAGTGATGAGTTCCAGACATAAAAAAATACCAAATAAGGATATATGTACAAGTATTGTAAGACTCTTTCTTTTCTTTATTTGTAAGCCAAGGGTCAGTAGAGTACACAATAATTGTGAATCCTGACAACTGAAAAGTGCCTTGATTGTGGTTAGACATACATTATTCATCTTTGCTTTTGATCTCTGCCCTCAACTTGTGTGCTATTCTTTTTCATTTGAATGAAAACATTAAAAAAAATTAAACAAGAAGGGCAACATGGTAGTCATAATGCATGAGTCCCCACACTCATGAAAAAAAGGATTATAAACCCCGTTAATTATCACAGTGACTTCTAAGACTGCAGAATTTAATGACAAAACACCGAAACATGGTTTAACATGATTATTCCAAAGATCTAAATAATGCCGAGTCCTTAGTCCTTTTCTGTGACAAGCATGACTGTGTGTGGGTGTAACAGAGAACAAAGCAGCGGTCTGGCTTGACAAACAGCAGAGCAGACTGATATTCAGTGTAGATCCAGAACAAAGGTAAAACAAGGTTAGTGAGAGCACTTGAAAATGTTTTATCTAATAAAAACTAAAACTTGACCCATTGTGTATCAATTGTGGCAAACTGAACAACTCATGAGGACGGAGGAGAACACCAGGATAGATATGCCTTGTTAATGGATCTCAGGTGTGCAGAGGTAGGAAATGCAACACTGCCCCAGCAAGCCCTGCTTTATGTTAAAAAGAAAAAAAAAGACACATACCTCTACCAAGTTACTCATTTCCACATATCTTGTGATTTCCACTCTATTTTATAGTCCCATATTCATCTTTTATACATTTATTGATGATGGAAATATACCTTTAGTATTTGAAATTACAGTGATATTATTAATAGCAAAATATTTATTAAAAACCATTGCAGCCTTGATGCAGTACTTTCTCTGTAATACAGTGGTTAAGAAGATGGACAGCTAGACAGATAGATACATGGGAAATAACATCACCTTCATGATGGAAGTAAAAACAAAAGACCCAAGACAAAAACAGATTCTCATCTCATCAGTGGCCTCAGGTGCAGTGCAGTACTGCACAACTGTATCTACTTTAAAATTATGTACAAGAGTGCTGATTATGTGCCTTTTAGGCATTACTTACCTCAAACAGTGCTCTAGCTGCTATCAAACAAAACCAATAGACTAATCCAAGCAAATGGCAGAAGTAGACCGACTGCCATTTTTGCAGTGGCACTTGTGTCCATGTCAAAGTAACTTTAAAGAGAATCAAATCATTTTCTTAATGCTACTGCTTGACATGTGGAGAAAATCTGGGAGGACTGGTTCAGTTCTTAAATGTTCTCAAAGCAGTAGAAAGTTTCACTTGCGGAAAAAAAAAGTGAATTCAAAGAGCATGAACCTTCAATTCATTCAAATTACCCAGCCCGAGACCTCTCAGTTTACTCAGATTCCCAGGGGGTAGAAGACAGGGATGTTGAACAGATGTGGGTCAAGAATGATAACAGAAAAAATTTCAATTATAAAAACAACAGCATTGTAAGTTCAGATGAAAAGCTGTCAATACTAAATTCTGCGTTTCCATGTTGCTGTCAAGCTTATAATGGTGCAACAAGTCATGTTTTATATGCTATTTATTGCCAAGAGACAAGGCTGCCATTATGCGGAGAATAAACAACTAAATTGGGAGAAATTGTGAAATGTTACTAAGCATATAGCTGCCACACATGTAAAACAAAGGTTTTAACTTCAGTTTTAACACAAAAGGTTATTGTAAAAGTGTGAAATTTGTGTGTTACATTTTATAATTAGAACCAGAAACATAAAAAGCAATTGTTTTTTTGTCTTTAAATGAGGGAACTGTGCATACAGCAGATCGGAAAAATGTATAATTCACCAAACAAATGTGCTCCTTGCTGGGCTGACACAGCTGGAACATCTAGAGATTCTCTTCTTACACTGTGGATGACAATTATAATAATCATGTTTCTGTTGGACCTTTAAATCAGACAAGTCGGTAACTTTATACTTCCTAGGATTCACATAGATCATTTTATTCTAGTTTTCAGAATACACTATGAAAAAGGCAGAACCACTGGAACACATTTGGATTAACCATTTCACTGTTCAGGCAGGTGACATTCTGTGCAGTTCATAACTGTCCCTCAGTGAGGGACGTAAGGTTTGGTTTTTGTTGTACATCACAAGCTGGGTGTTAGACGAAATGATCATAAACACCTGTAAAAATCAAATAAATAATTTATTTGTTAGGATCATTGGTCTCCAGTGATTGACCACAACCAAAAGACCTACTAGTACAGTTGTGTCCCAGTACTTAACTAAAATGGGAAGAAATGTGAAGTGGATTTACACCCCCACTGTTTCTCCTTGTCAAATGAAGTGCCTAACTAACGGCAGATAAAATACCTTCATCAGTAACCATGGGCCACTGCCGAGTGTCCATTCTGTTGTCAGTGTCGGCATGCAACAGCAGGTACAAGGCTGCCAGTGCAAAAATGGTGGTGCTGCAAGATACCTCAACATAAAATGGCTGTTAGATTTGTCCACACAGAGAATTAAGCTCAGTGGGTTCTCAACTCAAACAGAGCTGTATGTCCATTCAGAGACATCAAAGTAAAAATGGTGACACTTTAATCTCTTCGTCTTCTCTTATGCCACTTGATTCCCTGTGGAACATAGGGCCGCAACAACACTCCTCCATCGCACTCGGTTCTGACTGGTCCTCCTTTGCTCAGTCCACGTTTTTCTGGCAGCCTTCATCTTAGCTCCAATGCTTCTCTGGCAAGTCTGCTTCGGGTGATCCACTTTGCACTTGCCTTGAGGATTCCAGTCAAAGGCCCGGCTGGTGATGTTGTGTGCAGGCTTCCGCAGAGTGTGGCCAATCCAGTTCAATTTTTGCTTTCTAATCTCAATCTCTATTGGAGTTTGGCTTGTATTCTCCCAGAGTTGTTCATTTGGGATCTTCTCTGGCCATCTGATGTTTAAGATGTTCCTGATTTTGTTACACGCTGCACCTTTATTAAAATGGTCAAAACGCTTATTCAAAAGTCATCAGATGTGAAATTGAACTTGTGTTTACAAGATATTGATTAAAGCCGGGGTATGTAATCTTGCTCAGAGACATTGAGCAAGATTACAAGTGGTTCCTCGTCCTGATTGTAGTCTGTACATTTTTACATCACGTACAAAAAGAAATATAGTTAGACCTCAGTTTACTCTAAATCTGTAAAAACTGACCAATCAAAATGTTCGAGCGAATTGAAGTTGTTCATTTCCTATATTTTTGTAAGGTTCTTCATGGCTGAGGAAATGCAGGGAAGGATATCCCCGACCGGTCTGTTTATTTTCCTCCTCCTGCTGAACAGCCAAAGAAAAGAAAATTGTTGGTGGAAAAAGCTGCACTAGAAAAGCACTCAGAGAGCACAAACCTTCGCCAAGGCCTCAAAAAACTTCCAAATGGTGATCTGGATCACCACCAAAATTAAACCTGTTCTTCCTTTTCACATTTCCAACAACTCATGAAAATATTATTAAAATCTGTCCATAACTTTTTGAGTTATCTTGAACACAAACAGCTAAATGCCAGTAAAAACATAACCTCGGTGAAGGTAAGGAAAATCACGCAAGGAGCAAAACCAGAGGGGGAGGAGCCAAGACAGGGTGCTACTTTCACATCTTCCTAGCTCCCCAACATTACCAACCCCAGCTTTAAATAGTTGTTGGAACACACCCATATAACACCTTTAGAGTGATCAAAGCCATTGACATACTGTATATCTCCCTAAAACCACGAGTTTTGTTGGCATCTTCTTCTGGTTCAGATATTTAAGGGCTTGCTGTCAGTCATTCACTTGTTTTATTTTTTTACATTTAAGCTGTACGTACAACACCATGAATCTGTGTATCAACAGACCATCCATATATTCATTGCTTGATGGGATCAAGTTTCTCAATGTTTTCTGAACACGCCATTGTCACCTTCAGTCCTCTCCCTGTCAACTTGTTGCATTTTCCCCCGACAATGATCATTAGATTGTGTTCCAGGTCAGATCCAGCGTCTAAGTGTGCCTCAGAGCAGCTGGGTTTGAAGTGCTTTGCTCAAGGTCATGTTGACAGTGCAAAGAGACAACGGCACCAAGTCTCCTTTGCTTCATGTAGTCAGCTTACAACAGGATTAAAAAATGACGGATTTGAAGTTTCAAATAATTTCTCAGGACTTCTGCACTGCAGTGACTCTGCAAAATTAGAGATTAGTCACAACTTTTGCACCGTCATCATTGGTCATGATGTCAGCCCATGACTAATTTGAAGAGAAGGCAAGAAGGATCTTGATGATGACAAAGATGCTGAGTTTAGCTGCTTACACTCGCCATTATCAATGGCAGGCTTAAGAATGTTATGTTAGAGCTGCTCAGTCCCTGCAGCTTAGATGAGATGAACAGTATGAGATAGAGTCACGCTGTGTGTCAGAGTAAAGAATAAAAAAATGTCTTTTCTTTGGTGTCACATAAATTCCTGGTATGGAGCTGCTAACACAAAGCCAGTCAAATCTAGGCAAATCTCTTTATATTAAATTCTCCAAATGAAACAGTGACAGATTTGTTTAGGAGAAGCTCGACTGTTGGTATTATATATGTGAAGCACCGCTTGGCTTCACAGTGACTCTGCAGTCCTACTGTGTTTCTGGATGCCCACCTGTCTCTCAGTGGCTCGGCCACTTCAGGCCTGTCTGCCAGCTTGTGGACATCTGTTTACTTCCTCCTCCATCAGTCACCATGGCTGCAAATCCCTCACTATCGCCCCCGTAGCCCCTCCCTTTGCCTTTTCTCGTGTTTCCCCCCAGACACCAGCTGTGAACAACTTATGCTTATCCTGCAGTCCACCTTATTCAGTTCTGTCATGAAAAGAGAGAGACTGTTTCTGAAGCAGTCACCAAATTTCACTGAACTGGTTTGCTGACCTGGATTCCTGATGTGAATATACACTTAGGAACAGAGTTTATGTCTATAATAGCAAATAAAAATTAGCAAGAAAATGGACATATGATTGAATAGAAGAGAGCTAGGCAAATGCTGTTTTGAATGCATCTATTCCATGGGTTTGCAATGCTGCTTTGCTGTTACACTGTACAGTTACACGGTACTGTTACACTGTACTGTTACACTGTACTGTTGTACTGCACTGTTACACTGTACTGTTACACTGTACTGTTGTACTGCACTGTTACACTGTACTGTTACACTACACCGTTACACTGCACTGTTACACTGTACTGTTACACTACACCGTTACACTGCACTGTTACACTGTACTGTTACACTGCACTGTTACACTGTACTGTTACACTGTACTGTTATACTGCCCTGTTACACTGTATTGTTACATTTTACCATTACAATGCACCGTTACACTACACCATTGCTCTGTACTGTTACAGTGCACTGTTACACTGCACTGTTACACTGCCTGAATATTTTATAGAACTCCACTTAGGACATTTTGCAAATAAACATCACAAATATTGTATTTTCTATGTTTCCTGATCCTTAATTAACATTTTACATTTTAATTATAACATTTTGTCTAAGTAACTGCATCAAAACCTAGTTAAGACTACAAAAAAACCTGCATCAACTTAGAGAGGCAAATTTAAATGAATTAATTTTTTCCACAGTTCTAATATAAGTGTGCCATTGTGTTACTTATAAATAAAGTTAAAAGCTTCACAAAATAGATGTGTTTATGTTTTTAATGTATCTGGAAACATCTCTGTTGATACAACTGGGACATATTTAAACAGTTTTTCCTGGGAATTTATGTGCTTATAGAGACATTTGTAGGTCAGAGGTTGATTAGTGGATGGAGTCAGACACCGCTGACAAGCTGAAGAGCAAGTTTGAGTTATTTCCCAGTCACTAATATTTTAACTATACTTAATGTATTTGTCTTGGACTGTAATATGAAATGAAAGCATTAGTCTAAGCGTGATTGATTGATAGGAGTATTCATCCTTAAGGAATGCCACAGGAAATATGAGCTGAGGGTGGACAAAATGCTGGTCAACAAACCGAAGGAACGGCTGGATAAATATGACAGAAACCAGCCTGAGACGGACCTTGAGTTGCTTAATATGTGGTTCAACCCTTTTGTCAGTTGCTAACTGGAGATAACTCATAATCAATTCAATATATAGATCTCTGAAACTAGAGTAGTAGACAGAATAGTAAAGAAGCATTTTTTTCTATTTTTTCTTTATCTTGCTCTGACAACGCAAGTCAAATCGATTTATTTTGTCCCAAAGTTCTAATATGAGAGTGCCTTTGTGTTACTTACATGTGTTACTTAAGTGTTGCACAATGATATCAGAGAAACAAAGAACTATATGACCAGATTTGGAGAGCTGCTGAGTACATGTTCACACTTGGCTCAATGCTTCAAGAAACACAGCACCCAGCTGAGATCCAAAAACCAAATCTGCTCCTCTTCCCATATCCCATCTCCAAAGCCCACCTTCTGCAGTCACACTCTCCTTTCTCACCCCTCTGTTGGGCTGCAGGCAGTGGGCAGTGGTTCTCTGGGAGCTCCCTCAGGGAGGTGGCAGGCAGTGATCAGAGTGAATTAGAGTTATGTGTGACATGCAAAGGAGAGGCTCCAGAATGTGACAACAGCTGAGTTATAAAGTGAAGCTTTTCTGTCTGAGGGGAGAAGAGTAGATGATGTATAGGCTGCAGCCTGCTGAGAAAAGAGCCAGTTTCTTTTGTGGGCTCTTTAAAAACAGACTCCTGTTATTCGTTGGTTTTTAATGCTGTTGAATACTTTGTCATGTCAAAGTGGAAAAATAAATTGAACATGGTTGCAACAGTATAAATGATGTTTGCTCTGTTTATTCCCTGGCCTAATTAAGAGTGATTAAAATCCTGTATGATTCCATGCAGATAACAAATAGAAATTTATCAAATTTGATTATATGTTATCTACCAAGAAATACATGCATTCATGGTAAAACACCAGTATTGGTAATATTCTGGAGACACAAAAGTCTTATGTTTGCTGTGAAGTCTGTGTTGTTCATCCAATGGATCAACTTTCTGGAGCTTTACACAAACTTTGTGTCCTACATCTGAGACCCAGAAGTAGTTTCTATTCAACAATGGAGTTCATTTGCTGTGTGATGTTTGGCCCCGTGTCATGCTTGTTCTTGCCACATTTTAGCCATTTGGGAGTATTGTGTGACACCTCTGAAGAGCTACATCTCACCTTTCCTCTCAAGTATGATACTGCCCGCAGAGCATCTATTAATCATACACAGAGTCCTTGGTGATACTGATACGGCATCACATTGGTAGCACAGGTCTTTTTCATCCTTTTTATCAACAAAAGATTCACAGCTACAATTAACTGTCCCAAATGTTCAGATTCAGCATGATATGACTGAAACTGTATCAACCCTGAGGTGCAAAGACCAGCAACAAAACCAAAAACTCTGCTCTAAAAACGGACATTTGAAAACCTATTTAAACAAAACAGAGAAAAGATTAATTAAAGCAAAGAAAAAAAAAGTTTCGCAATGTAGAAATATGTTTTTTTACTCTTTCTGTGCTTGTTTTTTCGAACTGATCTGTTTTGCAAATCATGTTTCAGAAATTCTTACAATTCTTACATCATTATTTCTTTAGTTCATTACAATTGACAATATTTCTTTCTGCAATACTTTTAAATGTGGCTTTGTCCACATGGATTTAACATTTGGGAGCTCATGAACACAAATGTTTAATACTAGGTCTCAAAGTGAATCCATATGAAAATCATTTTTCTTTTCCCTGAAAGCCGTGGCTATTCACAACCAGGAAATAACTAAAGTATGGATACATCGCACAACTGTAAGCTACTGTTTGTTTCTCTGTTTTGCATAACTATTCATAGTAACTGCCATGTTTAGTTCTCATATGTCAGACTCCATCTGTAGTCATTACTGCATTTTTTTTTAACAAAATGTAATGTTTTATCCATCTTAATTTTAGCTACTTGTTTGATAGTTAATTAAAACTACTTTTATTGGAATTGCAACTTTGTATGTAACTGATGTAACTTAGTCAGACGCACTGTAGAGTACCGGTATGTTAATCCCATTTCAGTGGACTGTACTTTGTATTTGTAATGAGATTCTATTCTATTCTATTCTATTCTATGCTGGATGTAGAAACTAACATGACATTTCTACAGCTGATCTGTCTGGTCTCTCAGTCAACATTACCTTGCAGTTTGGTAATCGTATGGTCAAGTTTGACCCAATGCAGAAGTTCGTCCTCATCATCAGTCCACCCAAAGATCTCCTTTTAAGATAATTTGTCCCCCTTTTATTGACATCATTCAAGTCTACAGCTTCATGTCTTAGGTCTTGTCCTCACGTAACTGGACATCTCATAAAATAAAGATATTTTTCACCAATTTAACCTGCCATTCAAATGGAAGTACAGCTTTACCACATATAAAATAAATCTTTGATTAAACTCCAACTGCAGTGAAGATTAGTGAATACTCTGTATCTGCATGTGGACAAGCATAAATGGAGTTTCCGGTCTCGAAACATCACTGCAACAAAAAAAATGCTCGGATGTCACATGTGCAACCTGTGTTTACACTCAGAAACAGCATGAATGCCCTTTGAATGCACTTTAAAACAAAGTGGTGTAGACTCAAGTTTTTTCTAAATGGAGGTGGGAAGATGTTCGGCTTTATGAAAAGGTGGCCCTATTTTCTATTTTGGTGTATTTCTGAGACAGTTACAGTTATCGTGCCACACACAGGGCTCACTTATACACTACAGCAGGGATCCTCAATCTTTGTCCCCAAGGGCCAGTGTCCTGCAGGTTTTCCTGCTGGAACACAACTGACTGAGACAAGCTCTGCACATGTCTGCTAAAATGTATTGATTTGAATCAGGTGTGTTGCAGCGGAGATACTTGGAAATCCTGCGGAACACCAGCCCTCGAGGTGCAGGATTGAGGATCCCTGCACTACTGTGTGTTCTTGTTTTGTGCGGACTCGCATATTTCTTGAAAGAAGTCCTTCTTTATGGAAACCTTTGGGTCTCGTCTGTCTCGGTGCGACCTCAGTTTTCTGGATGTTCTCCCAGTAATATCGCCACATTTCCAAAAGTTTCTTTCCCTAAACACTATTTCTTTTTTTCTTTTGTGTGGTTGGTTTTACTTCCAGATTTATTGTTAAGTCCTCTGAAATGTTGTCATGTTTTTGGTTTTCTTGTGTTTGAGAATTGTTCTAATCACAGATTTGTCTTCAGTCTCTCTTCAGTGTGAAATTCCTCTTTGGGATTTTTTTTTAAAGACAGCCACCATATCTGAGATCACTTTGACTCAATCATCCATTGTAAACACAGTTTCGTGCTGTAATGCAACATCAAATGGAAATTGGTAGACTTTCCCATCATTTAATATTTCATAACTCCTGTCATCACTTGAATTAGCTCTTGAAAAGTGGAATTCAACGCAGAATAACTTTGATGCTGTGGGAAATGCTTTTAGACTACAGAGCTTGCATTATGTCAAAAGAAACCATAAGGAAGTGGTTTGAATATGTATCATTTACCTGAACATGAGTAATCATGATGTCCCACACAAGCTTTCAGTGATAGGATACAGATCACACAGGCCACTGACAATGAAACACTGCTTTAAGGGAAAAAGAAAGAAAACTCAAACACAAGCACTGAGGTAATCAAGCTTTTATCTGTCCCCAACAAAGAGCTCCACTAGACCGAGAATCAGACTGTGGTTTGACTGAAAGGAACACAGTCCATTCGGTTCTGCCTCAGCTGGTTACACAGTTTCTCACACAGCTGGGCCAAAGTTGTTGTTACAAGTTAGCAGAAGAAAATTTATACAAATCTCTGATAAAAACTGATCATTCTTACACGTCATGAAACCTTTCTTCTCTTAAACTAAGATATTTTCATCTTCAACGATCATAAAGTAAATAATCTCCTTCTTTAATTCATGTCGGTGAAACTGACGACCTTTGGTGACCCTGGTGTCAGCTCCACCCCAGCCCACGCGGACTCGCGCCTACACTTCCACAGTGGGCGGGTCCACTACTCTTTAGGACCCAGTAGCTCCTCCAGCAAGGCAGGCAGCGGCTCGGCTCTTCAGACTGAAGCAGACAAAGGCGAGGAGGAGAGACGGCGTGCCGCTATCCTGCAGCATCGACTCACACACTCACATCCACTCACCCACACACACACAATCCCTTCACTCCGCAAGCTGCAACGCAGGTGAGTCCGCTGTTGGGTGGGATTATCCTCAGGTTTTCTGATTAGAACAGACTAGAGATCATAACGATTTATTCTCACAGTGGGCAAATTGAGATGTCAGGTAGTTAAGTGAGTTTGTTGTAGGAACGTTTAGGACGTGTTTTAAACGTATGTTTGAGCAGGTGGGGTGTGATTAGGTGTGCGCACACCCAACCAACCCCCCCTCACTTTCTCCTTGACAAAAACTTGAATTTTAAACAGCTGCTCTGCCATGTGTCCGCGTTTATCATAAATTTAAAAAAAAAAAAAAACCAAACTTTTCCTCCCTTTTTGTTGCTGTTTTTTTTCTTTAAATCATCCCTGCTTGGCTGGCTGTAAAAGATAATGGATGCAGTTTGGTTATGATGAGGATAACTGGTGAATCAGTGTTGGAACTGGTTTGTCAGAAGTGTGTGGTCACAGAGGTGTTGTGTGGGTGGCTCAGTCAGGAACACAGAACCAGTAAAAAAAAAAAAAAAAAAAAAAATCCCAATGACACAGTGGTACTGCAGTGCTGCTTCATTAGCAGGTCTGGAATTAATTCAAGTGAATATGCGTCATTTAAGGGGAATGGTTTTCAATATTTATTGATGGTGTTAGTCAGATGCACGAAGAGGTAATTTTGTACCTTTTTTCGTGGAAAGTCTTTTATGCTTAAAACAGAATAGCTTGGAGATGTTCTGCTGAGAGGATGCACTTTGCTGAAGCATGAGCCGGCTGCTGCTGCAGGAGCAGCACTGATGATGTCACTGAAGCCAGGCACGCTGTTTCAGACAATGGACTGTCCTAGTTGATACTCCACTGGGGAAGGGTCACTGTTAGATCGCCCTGTTAGTGCAGCAGATGGGCTTGAAACCTGGCCTTTGTCAGCTGAGGAGCACCCGTTCCACAGAAGTCCCACCCCTACCAGTGCGCCTGTCATGAAAAATCCCCAGTCAGCAGCTCAGCCGTGGGGTTAAATGATCGGAGGGCCCTGCCACATGGATGGGTGGTGACTGCATTTGTCCCCCCTGTTAGTGTGCTTCTCTACGCAGTGCTGTGCATTCACACATGGGAGACATTGATGGATTACGGACATCCATGTTGCATTCACTTGTTTAATGCAGACCTATGAGAAATTTATCAAAAGCTTCAACATTTAAAAATTTTATAAAATACTATCCTATAATTGAAAATATAGCCAACAGTTGGCATATTGCTTTATTTTAATAACAGATTTTTAATTAATTTAATATTTTCTATATAAAGCAGTTAAATCAGCACATCAAGGATTAGTTTTCTATGATAAGATTAAAAGGAGTGTCTGTGTCAACCTCAGACAAAACTGTAAACTATGTTCTGTTTTTAGAATTATTATTATTCATGTGGAAAAGGAACTGAAAGCTCAAAACAAATGTCAAATTTTTGTCTTTCACATCCTTTCCATTCTTAAATACTTCAATTTTTTTTTTTCAACTTGTAATGGATCATTGCATTTTCTTTTTTGAGTCCTGGACTTTGCTCCTGTCAAAGCTTTTATTCACTTCATGAATAAAAAGATGGTCTCAGCAGAGAAGAGTTTTAATCTCTCCACAGATAACTTCCTCTTTTATGTGGTGGATAGGTGTGGTTATTTTGTTAGGCGTGTGTCAGTGTTTCGGCTTGATCAGCTGGAAAGATATGGGTCAATGAATTCTTGTGGCTATTGGTACTTAAGTTGTGGGTACAAGGTGGGAGTTTAACACAGAGAAGCTTTCATTTAGAAAAGCTACTGCAGACTTGGGCTTGATTGTTGATTTGGCTTAACAGGTGGATCTGTTGTTCAATATCTCAAAGAAGAAGAATGTGTCAACTCTCCTTGTTTAAATCTGTGCACTGACATATGCATTACATATCTCACGGTTTTAACAATATATACAGTTTAATGTCGACTTCAACATTACTTTGATTTGTTGTTAAAATAAACTCTACAGTTAAATTATTCGTAAAAGCTTTTAGCCATTTCTGTTGTGCTCTCTTTGGTTTGTAAATGTATGAAGGTAACTGCAAATAATATATGCCCGCAGTATTTTATAGAACTTGTAAAGCACGAGTATTTACTCTTTTAATAGGTGAGAACATATGTGTAGATGACACAAATAAGTAGTAGTAATGGTTCTCAAGCATGACTTTGTGTGCTTTAGGCACATAAAACCTCTTGGTTAGGTTTAGGCAAACATTAGCTGGGGTCAGGAAAAGGCTATTCTTCTTTTAAATAACTTTCTTCCATTATTGAAGATAACTCTTCCTGCTTATATGGCACCAGTTTCCACCTCATCTGTACGTTTTATGCTGGTCCAGATTAGTTTTACAGGATTATTTTATCATTTCTGACAACAAATGTTCTATTGATATATTTTCCAATCAGCAAGTGAAGGTTAAGTAACTTTAAATTCTGACTGTATAATATTGTGATAATTCAATTATGTTATTGCATTACTGGACACAACTGAGCATGCCCAGATTTTTCTAGTCAAAGTGGATGCCATGAGAAAAATGGAAAATGCATGTATATCACAACAATTAGTTTTTGATTCATTGAAGAACTTTAGTATAATTAACTGTGGGGGATTGCCCCTTTTAATTGTAGGAAACGTGCCTTTGAGGGCTGCTGTCCTGCAGGTTTTAGATGTTCCTCTGCTCCAACACTCCTTATTCAAATGAAATGGTTCTGTTCAACAGCTTATCAAGTTCTGTCTAGGCATGGTGACCTATTGCTCTGATTCAGATGTGCTACAAGAGTGAACATCCAAAACCTGAAGGACTAAATTAGAACCGACTTTACGCATCCCCGATCTAGTGAAACCATTAACAGCTGCTTGTAGGTAGAATACAAAGACAGACACAGATACTTCAGTTGTGCTACAGGCCGTATAACCAAGGTTGACCAAAATAGATGCAACATTCGATTACATATTTTATGCGAATGTGTTTAATCACAAAGAATTTTAACTTTATAATGACCCTTTAGTTATTTTGTCAGATCTTTGTAATGTGGGAACAGCATGAGCTTAATAAGTTAATGTTTTATTCCTTTTTTTAAATCCTGTTTTTAGGTGGATAAATCCACAAGATCCACCCAAATCCCCACCTGAGTCCAAATTTAAGTTGAGCATAGCATTTGACCTTAAAATACCTTTATGGAAAACTGACCACTCCTTCATATCAAAGGCTTTTTTTAAAGGGTGCAAACACTTTTTTGTTTTGTTTTTTTTTCCTTTTAGTGCCAACTTCAAAGCTATATTGGTGACTGCAGCACCATTCAAAACAATATTACCGTTGCAATTGGTCCCATTTATAAATGATTGTGTGAAAGGTTTCATGGGAAAAACCATGAACATACAGACATGTAAGGCACTTTGAAGTGGTTGGGTTGTGTCACTCGGTGAACTTTGAATCACTGTTGGTTGTATCTGGAAAGCCAATGCTCTGAACCAGTCCATTTTTTAGGTTTTTAACTCTCTTAAGCAAACTTAATCATCACTATTGGTTTATGTAGTAATCCATTCTAAATTGAAATGCAACAAATAATTTTGTGTTTTGTCTTTAAAAATGAAGTAATTAACATATGTTGTTTCCTTCTTTTCCTAGACTATCTGCAGCTGGTCTACACCACCTCACGTTTGTCACAGCCCACATAACTTTGTCGCCATGGAGCTAGATTTTGGACATTTTGATGAGAGAGACAAGACATCTCGTACCCCGCGGGGTGGGCGCATGAACGGACTCCCTAGTCCTACCCACAGTGCCCACTGCAGCTTCTACCGCACACGCACTCTGCAGGCTCTCACTAATGAGAAGAAAGCCAAAAAGGTGCGCTTCTACCGGAATGGAGACCGGTACTTCAAGGGCATCGTGTACGCTGTGGCCAATGACCGGTTTCGCACTTTTGACTCTCTTTTGGCTGATCTGACACGTTCACTCTCTGACCACATCAACTTGCCACAGGGTGTCCGATTCATCTTCACCATTGACGGATCACGTAAAATCACAACCTTGGACGAGCTAGAGGAAGGTGAGCGTGGTTTTAGTAAGACGCACAATGCATTTTACATTCTCTTTAAATTCAATGTGTATTATGTGAAATACCAAATATGTACTAATGGGGTAAAGGACAACCTAAGAGATGCTTTACACCATGAGGAATTTTACAGGCTTGTCTTTCTGTAAGACTGATACAGTTCTATAAATGAGCCAGTTCACATGCAAAGATCTGATCCTGATTTCTGGAGTTATCAGATAATTCAACTGGTCATGTAGACTGCTAAATCTGGTATGCTACATCAAATAACTGACATTATTGGATTATGAGAAATCAAATTAACAGTTTTTGCCTAAATATTCTTGTATTTGTCTCTGTGCATGTGGAGATCCATATATCTGATTTACTTTGCTCATGCAAAGATGTAAAAAGACGAAGATCAGGGAACCACCATCTTTTGAATGTGATCATGAACACAAAAGAAAAACACAATGGCGTGCAACAGAAGGAAGTCGGAATATAAAAAGAGTAAAACATTCACATGTAGACTGTTATATATCAATAAAGCAGTTTACACTGAGAACAAGGGCACCGCCATGTTTAACTGAGACCAAAAGCTTTGAAAGTAACAGGAAATGATGTCACCACGCTGATAATGGCCTTGAGAATGTAGAAATGGATTTTTTTTAATAGACCCAATGGATTAAAACATTACAACTATCTGTTTCCTCCCTGTTCTTGGCTTTTGATCCTGTCAGTGGGCGCAGTGTTGTGGCCGAAGATGGGTTGGAACAAAACATGATGTCTTTGCTCTAAAGATTGAAGTTTAGATTCAGTTTAATGAAATAACTGATAGTTGTTAAACATTGTTGGGCAAGATGAACCTTCTGAATGGACAGACGTCCTCCATTCAGGGGAACTGTTTCACACCTGCAACATGATAAATTTAATATCTCAGCCTTTTTAAATTTTGTTCTGCTGTGTGCTTGTTTCTTGTAAAGAAACTGGATAAGGTGGCTGGGATGAGTTTTGGGTTAAATCCAAAAGATAAACCACAGATTAACTTGTCTAAAATGAGGCGATCATCTCTGTTGTTTGAGCTGCTTAGAAAAGATGGAAGTGTGTGTGTGTGTGTGGGTAGGTTTGGGTGGATGTTTGTGGGAAGTCGGGGCAGCACTGTGGCTCGTGGGGGGGCATTTCGTTTTGCTTCTTCTGGGATATAATTAGTTGCTCAATCTCCTCTACACAGTGTAATCCCATCTTTTGTCTCTGCTGATATTTCTCCACATTTGGCCTAATTGTCGCTGCCTGCATTTCCGTCTTGCCAATACACCCCCACCCAGCCTCTCTGTCAGCTGCCTTTTGTTTCATAAGCTACCTGTCAGAACAAAACCAGCAGAGACTAAAAATAAAATATCATGAATATGGAACATTGTTGTAGTAATGACGTTTAAATGGAGAAAAAGCCTGATTTGCGGTGTGTTGTTTGACAGATTTTTGTGTATTAAATCACCGGTGAAGTTTCTTAGTCTTAGATTGGATATATGTTTAAATTTAAAAAAAAAAACCAACAAAAACAGCTGTGAGCTGTTGTGTTCACACAAATCCAAGAATGGATACACACTTTAAACTGAGACCAGAATAAATCCGACATTGTGAAGATGTGTCTCTATGGATTGCTTTTACTGTCAGTACATGTTGGAAAAGCAGATATTGTTGAGCAACTTTGACTGTGGTCTCAAGGGAGAACCTTGAAGTCTGCATTTCCTTTCAATGCCAGAAAAAGAATTTCTATCATTTAACTGGATGTGGTGTGCATTGTGGGATCTCTACAGTAAAAGCACATGCATATATATACATGCGTAGGCTTGGACTATTTGAGTGTAGAAAAATGTCAGTAGACGTTGGCAACAATTTAGTTTTTGTTTCAGAAATGGTCAGTGGGCTCATTGTTACTTTATATGATTCTGATAAACATCACAGAACTTCTAGTCCAGGAAGAAATGAATGAACAAAAAAATTCTAAGCAGAACATGCAGCTTCCTGATCTGACTGAGAGATCCAGTCATGCAGGCTCGACAGGCAGCTGCCCTCAGGGCTGTTGGTCTCTGCATGTCTGTATTTGGTATCCGATAAAGGATTAGAATCAGTTTTCATCTTCAAAATGATCTCTTGGTATTTTATAGGTAAATGTAATTTTTTTCTGGTAGACTGGTGTCAGGTTTTTTTTTTTTTTTTTCTTCTTCCTCCAATTGGTCTTGAGATCAGATTGCCATGTATGGATGTAACCTCCTGCTAAACACAGCAGAGAGCAAAGGGGCTTAAGTGGCTGGTTTTTTTTAGATAACACTTTCAAAGGCAGTTTAAAGTTATGTTGAACCTAATTTTAAAGTTTTAATGACCCTAATTAAGCCTCATAAAATTAAAGCAAAACAAATGAACAATTAAATCTATTGACAAAAGCAAGCTTTATGATAATATTCTTGATTGCAGAAAGATTCAGTTGCGATTCAATTTGACACCATTTAATGTAGAAATGTAGTTCCCCCCCCCCTCTGGGGGTTCAAAAGCAGAGCGGAAATGTACAAGTCTGGAGAAAGATTATATATAATGTACAAACTGATGTAGTTTCTTTTCTTCACTCTCAAAGGAGATGTCATGATTTACTTTAACACACACATCTTTTCAAATCACAAAAGCAAACATCATGTTGTATCTAGCAAACAAGGTAGTAGTTTGTTTTGATTTATTCAATCTCGAAGCTCCTGCTGGAACCACCAGCATGAGGAGGTTCAGGGGAATTCAGCTTGTGGTCATCTAAGGATCCCAGATAGCTTTTGGAAAAACTTGCGTTCAGGAATAATCTGGTTGCTCAAAGCCTGGCAGTGAATTTGAGAACTTGAGCAAACAGAACTGACACCAAATACGGGGAAAACTCATTTCATTAAAGGATGCTAAAGTGTTCATATAATTTCTCCTCCTGAGGTGTAAAGGTTGCTGAGTGGGCAAGCGCACTGAGATTCTCCGGTGTCAAATAGCTGACTGAGTTGCATCATACTAACCCAATTTGTCTTCATCTCCACAGGGGAAAGCTATGTTTGTGCATCAGAGAACTTCTACAAGAAAGTTGATTATACAAAAAACGTCAACCCCAACTGGTCTGTGAATGTAAAGGCTTCAGCAAGTCAGAAGAACATGCAGTCCTTAGCTGCCAAGGCTGCCAGTGAGCCCAGAGAGACCAAGGACTTTGTTCGACCCAAGCTTGTCACGGTGATGCGTAGTGGCGTGAAGCCACGCAAGGCTGTCCGTGTCCTGCTTAACAAGAAGACGGCGCACTCTTTCGAGCAGGTACTCACCGACATCACAGAGGCCATTAAGCTTGAAAGCGGCGTGGTTAAGAGGATCTACACAATTGATGGCAAGCAGGTAAGTGGTGCCACTGTCAGCTCAAAATTTAAAAAAAAAAAAAAAAAAAAAAAAAAAAATGCTAGACCACATGCAGCTTCAAGGGTCAATTCACTGTTTCAGGATCTGCATATGGAAAAATTGAACTTTTTCTAAATTCAAATGTGTTCACCTCTTGTTGGATTTGTCAGCCTGTATTTGTTTAGGTTTGAGAGGAGCCTTTAATATGTGATAAAAGATGGTACAGTACCGTATGAAAACAAAGCTGCACAACAGGAAAATGTGTGGTCAGATTGAGAACAGTTTGCCATTCATTCAGCTTTACACAGGCAGGTATCATCAAGAGGAACCCAAAGGAAAAGATGAAGTTTGTCTGCCCCCGCTCTCTCACACACACAAAGAGGTGCTGTTCTTTCGTTACCTCAATCAACAGTGATGAGATACCTCTGACAACCTTAAGCGCCCATTAGAACAACTTCTTCACACAATAACCTTTGTCACTTGTCTTTATTCTGACTTTCAGTTTGATGCAACATATTCTGTGGTTTAGGACATAAAACTCCTCTAGCAGTCTTTGTTGTGGATGTAGGTTGTTGGCCACTGGTTTGTATGAGTTTGGATTCATCAAAAGACTTAAAAGTCCTTTCCCCTTCTTCTCAATGAGTTTAGTGTTCAAAGGTCCAACCTGCCATTGTTGTAGCACATTTTATTTCCTTTTGTTAACCCACTTAGACTGTGCATGCGATGGCTGCACAGTATATCAGACATTTATCATTATTACAGTACCAACATTGGAAAGATAAACTTATATTAATGCAAAATAGGGGATACATAGGTGTAATAACGAGAACTGCATTACACTTGGTTCTGGTTTTGTGAAATGCAGCCTTTGTGATTAGCACCATGTATAGAATTTTATGCACCATTATAATGTTATAATATAGCATTTTATAGATGTTTCAGAAGCTGTCCCATTACATTGATATTCTAGAGTGATGTCTATCACTTAACAGCCCTGATGCGTGCTGTTTTATACAAATGAATGTAAATAATGGGAAATGAGTCATTTTCAAATTTCTAGTAGTTTGAGATGATATATGAAATGAGGTAATTTAAGTACCATGTGTGTAAATTCAGTGGAACAGAAGCCACAGAATAAAGTATAAACTATCCAAAGCAACTTTTATTGTTCTCTGGACATTTAATTATGAATAAAAAAAAAAAAAAAAGTTTAATTCTTAAGCACTAAAGCAGACAGCTGTAAAACTATGTCTGTGTTGGTACAGACAACACCAATGCTTAAATCTCATAGAAAAAAAGTCCTAATTAAATGCTTGCTTTTGACATGACTTGCTTTTAACACAGTTAATTACAGACTGTAAGAGAATGCATTTGGCTGTTGTCATGGCAGCTGCACCTTCATTGCATATTGGTAATTGTTGCTACCAATGGTTTATTAGGCTAGGATGTAGAACATTACATTCTGTAACATTTTAGGCTGAAACAAAAACACCAGACTGTCATAATCTTATCAAAACATTCACATTCAGAAGAACATATAAGCGTTGATCCTTCCTAAGTATCATCCCTTTGGCAATGCTGTTGTTTTTTCAGAAAACTAAGCTAAAAGGATATAATTTATTCATGTTCACAGTGTATGGCAGTAGTCTTGAAACACAACTGCAACAATGTCCGAGTTCACCCAGCTGGAAGATCTGAGATTTTGACTTCCTTTTTTATTTTTTATTATTTTAGCCTTTTTTTTCTTTTGAATTTATGCAGTAATTCCAAAGATTGAATGTCAACTGGATAGTTGTGATCTTTTTGATATTAACATCTTATCTGACAATTAATCAGAGGCAAGAATGAGGTTATAGTGTGAAAAAGATTTATTTATTTATATATATATATATATATATATATATATATATATATAATGATAGATGGATAAAAGATATTTATCATATTAATTAAAAAAAAAACAAAAAAAAAAAAAACAAACAATGTGTGTGGACATCTATTCTTCTTTGATACCATTAAATATTCACGTATTCCCTGGTGGGAAGTTCTTTCCTTATTTAGGATGTGGCTGTCCTTTTTAGGTGTTGTACTATTTTATTTATTTTTTCTTTTGCATGAAGGTCAGAATCATGTCTGGGAGGAGGGAGGTACTCTGAAATGATAGATGGGGGGGAATTAGATTTTAATGCCCTCTCTCAGGGGGGCAGTCTGGCTGCCCCGAGTCTTAAAATGGTTTTCTACAAAACCCTTTGCTTGGAGATTGTAATCACTTTGTCATGTGGTGCGCTTTTTTTTTTTTAAAACATGCATTTTTAATGATGTAGTTTCACACATTAAATTTAATCACCACCATATTCTAAATAGAGAATATTGATTAGGATCCCTTCACCGCATAGTGTGGATGTCATAATCGCTCTGCGTCAATGTCTGACTCATGTCGGGGACTCCTGCTTTCATTGCAGTGCAGAGAAATGGGAGAAATTCAAAGCACTATATTATTGCATCTTTGTGTGCAGAAGCACGCTGCATCTGCTCTGTGGTGGAGGTGATATAGTAGAAGCAATATTGATGCAGTGCCCGCCCCTCCCTGACTCGACTGCACCGATCCTCCTCTTCCCCATTCCGCTGTGATAGCTGCTGGGACTGGTTGCTAGGAGACCACATCCCAGGCACAAAGAGAGCCCAGCTGGTGTGGACTGGTCTGTCAGATACCACATCCTGTGGTGGGTGGGAGAGTTTATCAATGCAAGCCTTTGGTGTTTTTTTTTTTTTTGTTTTTTTTTTAAAGGAGGAAGAAAAAAAAATATCCACATCATGTTTGTTACCTGCATACATTCCATCACTGGAATCGCTGTGAATTGGAAGCATGATAGATTAAAGCTTCTGACTGTTGGTGTTTCAAGGAAAAAAAAAAAAATCTGCTTGTGACAAATAAACCTGTGCAAAGATGTGAGAATTGGTTTTCTAGCATCTCCAAAATGGCTACATTTCTCCTTTTCATCGTTTTGTGTAGACATGCGGCTGCGTTCTCTCTGTGCCAGTGTGGTTAAGTAAATCACTCCCATTTTCCTCTCAAATGCCCATGGTTTCAGTTGAATGAAAGAAGGGTGGGGCTACTAGATTAAGGGTTTTTTTTCCCAGCATCAAATGAAGATCATTTTAATTTCACTAATGGAGTACGGTAATTATTCCTAGTCTGGGGTTTTTTTTTTTTTTTGGTTTTTTTTTAAATAAAAGTGCACATTTTGCTCTTCCCTCCTCTTAGAGCTACTTTAATCACTGGAAGGCATTTCAGTTTCATTCCTCTTGATACGTGTCTGCAGGAGAGGATAGATCTGCTTTGCATTTAAAATCCCTTTTTGTTTGTGTGAAATGCACTTAAAAAGGGCTTTTTCATCTAATCTAGAGGCAAAATCTAAATACTATTAGAAACATTTTGCAGCTTTGCTGTTTGCAGCATCAATAAAAACTCTTTTACACATTTGTCTATTTAACATTGACCTTTACTTTAAAATGTCTTTTAGTTTTGTCAAGATCAAGCCAAAAGGGAGACAAATATTCAGGTATTCAAGTAAAATGCTACATTGTATGTGAACTAAAGATCCTGCCTCAATTTTAATACAGTCTCGGGTCTTATGCATGGATTCAAGGCTTATAAAGTCTAAAATATATCCACTAATAGACAAGAAAAGCCTCTTCTTTTTTTCCCCTAGTTATCAGGGCTCTTGCAGTCTGCCTGCTCCTTACCATGCTGCAAAAGCGGTTGTCATAGCAATAAGCTGCTCTATGAGGGATTCAGTTTGTGACAATGGCTTGTAATACGCTGAGTGTGCTCTTTACATAGCATTTTACCTGCCCTGCCCCCTGTTTCTTATCCATGAATGGCCTGCTGCCTCTACATTTGATTCGCACATGCATGCAGACATGGTGTGAAGCAGAGGCAGACGATCAGACTCTGAGGGGTGTGGTCCTCACCATGAAGCTGCTCACATAGACATGAATGCCTGCATGACATCCTCAACGCCTGAATCCACAAACAGCCCTGATTTCCTGCAGAAACACCACATCAACAAGTGAGCATGACCTGGAGGGAAGAGCAGGAAGCTAAATTTAATAAGGCAAAGGCCACATCAGTCAGCCAAATGGAAAGCTTACTTCCTTGGAGCCTGGGAGGGGTGGGGTTAAAACATCAGACACCAGCTGCTCACCATGACTGTGCAGATATTGATGCTGAAGTGGCTCATCTGTGCCCCAAATGCATCCAGCGCACCTCCAGCAATGCACTGACACTTATCTGCTACATGGAAGTCATAGATGGGTCAGACAGGCACCTTGTAGAGAAAATAATTGTCCGAGTTAAACGGCTATATAATGGAAATCCTTTCTGTTATCCAAATATTGCCCTTCAATATTTCACATCTGTCCTTTTTTGAATTCGAACCATAAATGGAGGTGATGCCACAAAAGCAGTTTTTTTTTTCCTAAATGCCAAACTTCCTTTTTGTCTTTTTTTTTTTTTTTTTAAAAAAAAAAAAAAAAAAAAAAAAAAAAATTAGAGTGGAGACATGGCTGCTTTTGGAGGAAAATTCCACTCTGTGCACAGACATGTCTATTGATTGGGTCTGTGTGTGTACAGTGAAGAGGACAGTATGGGTGTTTCCCCATGGGCTGCATTTATAAAAAAAAAAAAAAAAAAAAAAAAAAAAAAGTATTTACACTCAGCTCAGTTTTGTTGAAACTACGTGCCTTGTGCTTCACCTTGGGTATTATTTAAAATGCACTCTGTTCAGACTTGCACAATTTGCAGCCTCAGACATAAAAAACATATTATATAACAATACCACAGGTGCAGAAGCTGAATTGCAAGACTTTTTTTTTTTTTCTTGTCTGATTTGTAGGGAGGCAGAAGAAAGCCAACAGACTCATTTGAAATGGCTCCTTTCTCATGTTGCCAACAAATTCAGACATGTTTTAAATTTCACAAATTTCCAAACTTGAAGATCAGCATTCATCAGTCAAGTCTATGTAATAACTCTGCACAGAAATCAATTGTTTTGAGTAAAACATAACAATGATACCAGCCTTAATTAACATTAAGTATGTGACTCTGTACATTGAGTTCAAGGAAATACAATTCAGCCGTTTGTAGGAAAATGAGGAACTGTAACGTCTTTCCTTGAAAACTATATTATAAAACTGGATTTGCTGTACTCACTCCCTCCTGTATGTAGGAGGCGAATTTCTACATTTCCTACCTTGTGGCTTAATGACTCAATACACTGATGGCAAATTGCCACAGACAGAAACTATTCTTATGTGACTCAACTTTCAAATAACTGCACAATACTCAAGGTTTGTATGACCATTAGTCATTTTAAATAACACCTTTTAGCATGTTTTTGCAATGGGTCTCGCTAAAGGAACTGAATAATTCAGTTGTTGTAGTTGGTGTATCACAGCAAAGCTGCTGGTGGGGGTTTTTGTTTTAGGGAGTCATGTGGTTCTGACAGCTGGTGAGGCACAGATTAGAGATGGACTTGGTGGAACAGAGGGTGGTGGGCACCTGGAGTCTGGAAAGAGCCAGTTTTCTCATGAAACCCCAGCCTCCTCCCTTCAGTACACCCACAAATACATACACTAACCTTAGTCTGTGCATTTCCTGCAAGGTAAACAGTGCTTTTGATAATATTACTTCCGTAGCATCAGTCTTACTTGTATTTGCCTTCTCACAGATACTGGTGCCAAGTGGGTAAGATTGACCTTTACAAACTGAGAAAGGGTGCGTCTTAACTTGCAATATATCCAAATGTTCCCAAGTTGGCCCACCCTTTCCTCCCTGCTGCCATGTTTCAAAAGGACACTGACATTTTATGTTTCGTCCAATCACAGGCAAAGCAGAGTTGCTTTCTTAGATATCTGCCAACTCCAGACAGGTTTATCTTTACCAAATGTTACAATCTCCAATAATCCACATTGGACATTCTGGGTAAGGGGGGGGATTTTGTCTTTTTACAGCATACCACATTTTTAGCATATAGACAAGACAACTGGCTGCAAAGCTCATTTATTCATTTCCACAATTTGCTTTTAGTATCATTTGGGTGAAAGTTTAGATTTGGAAGCCAATGATTTTCTTTATGAAAATGCATGTCAGACGTGTAATGTTTCAAACCTTTAAATCTTTCCTTCGCAGGTTTACAAAAAAATCCCTTTATTCAGGTATTTTGGCAATTAAACAATTTAATGTCCTAAAACAGTGCAAATGTGGGAGGTAAATGGCCTCATTCTGAAGGGGTATATGGTTAATTAAGATTATGGCTGCAGTCTGTTGGATAAACACTTGATCCTTTTAATCAGCTCTGTTCTTAAAGCTATTAAAACATGGACTGCTGTCTACCCTCCTGCCCCATCCCATTTTCATCTCCTCATCTCCACTGACAGGCCCTAAAGGGGAAAAAGCACTTCCTTATGATTAACTGCAGGTGCCCTTGTTACCACATAACGGTTTAACCTAATGACAGTAACATGTATCTAATCTCTCGATAAAGAGTGCACAAGAAAACCCAAGTGTGCAGCCTATGAGTTGGCCTGGGTGGGAAAAACCAATTAGATTTGATCCCTGGAGTCAGTCACATCTCTCTTCCTCAGCAGAGATTTGCCAGGCTTGTATCCGGGGAGATTTGTATGGTATAGTGTCTTTAGGGTACAGCTGTTGAATGCCACGCCAGCAAGTCACCACCACACACTTTTAGCTTGTCTGGCAGGATCGAGAACCAACATGGCAGCTGCTGGGGTGGGGTGATCTCAAATTATCTGCAGCTCATAGTTTGGATGTGCATCACAAAGGAAAACCATGATGCATATTGACTGCCCTGGCATGTGTCCCAACACACGGGTTGCTCTCTGGCTGTTGATCTCTGCAAGACCAGCAAAGTTCTGTTACAGTGGAAGTGCTCTCCTGTATGTGTCCTGATCTAATAAGTCAATGAGTTGGAACAGATTTGAACAGGTGTTGAAAGACACACTGGATATCCTACTGAGATGGTTTGTAACAAATCTCTTCTGGCCAAGAAAGAATAAAGCAGCTTTTAGATTGAATGACTTTAATAGGCATGTCTGGGTTGTATAAAAGAGTAGAGGAGAAGGTGTGGCCAAAAGACATCTGTCCACTAAGTAGACCATATTGTTTCAACAGCTGCTACAGAGTGAAAAGACTCCGGGGAAGGAAGTCAAACCATTTAAACATTACAGAAAAGATGTAGCATCATCTCTGTTTGGCCATTTTATACCTTTTGTGTGTTTTTGTTTCCATGAACCGAATGTGTCTGAAGGCATTCGCTCAGAACAAGAGACATAAAGGCAGCCTGGTATATCCTGACACTTTAGTAGCAAATTTCTACATCTGTCTGGAAATCCCTGCTTGGAGGATTTTTTTTTTTTTTTTTTTTTTTTTTTTTAAATATTAAAATCCCATCAAAACCTCCTCAACAAATGTTTTTAATTTAAAAAAGTATGTTATTGAGCAGATTTGTAACACTCATGATGAGTTTTAGGTAGTCATTTAATATTTAAAGGAACAATTCAGCCGTTCTTCTACTCCAATTCTGCAGATGCCAAAGTCGGTCTGCTAATCAGTCCATTACTTTATCACTTTGATCAAATGTCTCCTGAGTAATTTCAATCAATTTGGCAAAGGTAGGGACATTTATAGTACTATCCTTTTGTAATACTATCTTTCCAGTATTTCCAGTCCAGGGTGAGATACTTTAAAAGAGGTAATGTGAAAACTAATTTTCAAAGACTGGAGCTGTAGTTTGGAATAGACCTGGCGAGGATTTTAAATTGGGTAGATCTTTAATCTCTCACAAAAAAGCTAACTGAGCTGAAGGATCTTGAACAACTCTACAGTAGCTAATAACTACAATAGAAATAATTCATTTTTTTAAAGTGGATACTCAACCTCTCATAACTCTGGAAATAAATGGTTGAATGCTTAAACAATGTATGTACTTGATCAAATAATTTGCTTCCTTTTTTGTACGTTTAGCTGAGTGATTGCACACAATTTAAGTGTTCATTCTTGTGGTTAAGGTTTAAAATGGTTCAAAACAGGGACCTCAAACTCTGGTCCTTCGGTGTCCAGGGGGTTTTAGTTGTTTTCCTGCTCCACACACTTTATTTCAATTGAGGTGGATCCAACAGCTTTTTCGAAGTGCTGCAAAATATAATTAATTTAAATGTGGTGAACATAAGGAAACGCAGAAAACCTGCAGGACAGTGACCCTCAAAGATCTTAAATGTGAAAAGTGTACATAGTGATAAAAATGGTAAGCCCTCAAAGCTGTTAGTCAGAATAAACTGGAACATTTTTGCACACAAAAGCACATGCACTATAAAGTTAAACATGTTGAATAATTGGATTGTTATCATCGGCATCTGGACATTGTTAATGTGAACATGTTTATTTTCTTACGCTAAAATTTATGTAGCTTTGCTTTTGTAAAGCCTCATCCAAGAGTCGGCTTATTATGTACAAGGCAGATAGAAATGTATTGTGACCAGTTGCAAGATTAAATACATAATTTAAATGGTTGCCACATAAAAAGTTTGTCAATCTGCAAAGAACATTAGCAAAGGCAACTCGCTGACCTGCAATTCAGTTAAACAGTGCACCATGCCATTTAAAGTAAACCTAAAATGCATATCTGTGAATTCTGCAAATGACCTACCTTCTTACTCCTAAAGATAAGCTGATGCTAGATTTTTCAACTCTTCTGTGCTCTGCCCTTTAAGGTAACTTGTCTTCAAGATTTCTTTGGCGATGACGACGTCTTCATTGCTTGCGGACCGGAGAAATTCCGCTACGCACAAGATGACTTTTCCCTGGATGAGAATGGTGAGTATACAAGTTAATCCTTTTGTTTAGTAAGTTTAGGACTCGCCAGGGCCTGGTGCTGATTCTAGTATAAACTTGTCTGGCCAGGATTCCTGAAGAAAAGAGGGGAAATGCACGCTTTTGGAGAAATTACAAAGATGGAGAGAAAACTTTACCCATGCATCAGGGATGCTGACAAAGGGGCTGTGAGAGATGGAGAAAGTCTGTTATCAGCAGCCGACAGCAGGGGTAGAAAAAAGGAGAAGTAGAAGAGCCATTAATCTGTCTGGTGACAGGTTTAGGCCAGCTGATCTGTTGCTGATGATACTGCTGAGCAGTCAAGGAGAGAAATTGTAAAACCAACCCACTTGCTGCTCCCTGCAGACCCAAAAAGCCCTCCTCCTCCTCCCCCAGTTTCTATCTTAAGTCCTCTTGTCCAACATACAGTATTGTATGCATGTCTTACAATCTGTAGTCAGCACTGATGATGCAGGGTTAAGTTGTCGTTATGCCCTCCTCTATTTATGCTCCACTATGGGGATGCCTGCATCTTTTATAATGATCTATGTCCTCGTCTGTTCTGCATACACCCCCATGTACCCGAGATGAATTGTTTCATTCAGGCTGTAATAACCTTGGGACCATTGCCAGTTAAAATGCCTGAGCGTCCCAAGATTTCTTGGTCAGCCTCTCTGGAGCCGAGGAATGGTCAAGTTCAGATGTTCTAGATAATCCTTACTACTAATGCAAATGAAATATGAAGCCATGACAGGTTTTTCAAGAATTTAAGAATAAACGGAGATGCGTTGTGTGTTTTTACTTTTGCTTCTGCTTGGAATGGAGTTGCACTGTAATCACATCTTCTCCTCTTTTCCCCTCCTAGCTGTATATTATCACTTTAAAGTTGAACTCAGATTCAAGTCAATCGTGCTTACTTTCCAAATGCCTGATGGTAAGAACATGACTATGTAGACGGACAAAAAGTACATGTGTACTTGCAAATCTCCGTATGATCCCTTTGGATCATATGGAGGAAGGGAGGAAGGAAGGAATCGAAAAGACTCCAGGCTATTTTGACACCACTGTCTAGACCAGACTGCCAATTGGTAGTATTATCAGTGGAGTGGTGGCGACATGCCTCACAATGATGCCACATGAATGTATATCTGCAACCAGTAGTGTGTGAAGGTTAAGAGAAAGAAGACAGACAGGGTGCGATCCCAGGAGATAGAGGGAGGAAAGATAGTATAATTAGCTTCAAAAGAGGGAGGGGGGAAGGGAAGAGCGAGCCTGACAGTACAAACAGAAAGATTCAGCGGGAGGAGCTGCAATGTCTGGAGTCTGGCTTTCCTGATTAATACTGTGACCCAGAATATACTGCACACGACATACAAGAAAATACTATTATTATCTGACCTTGTATGTAGGTGAAGCTTTGCCAAGTTGGTGCTCTATGGTCAGACCTTCTGAATCTTGTTCATTTGGACAGAGCTATAAAGCTGGACATGAACTCATGTGTTCGTCGTTTAGTTAGGTGAGGGGGTTGTGTTTCTAACTTTTTTTTTCTATCTGATTCCACAGAATGCAGGGTGATGAAGGGACCCAAAACCCCACGTGATTCAGCAAAGAGCCCTGGTCCAATAAGGCGTTGCAAGTCTCCTGCTGAATCAAGTCAGTATCATTTGACCTACACAGTCTCCTGTCTTGTTCATTCTGATGACTGATTGATAATGTCCTAATAAAAACTGAAATCTGGTAGAAACCAACTCAACTACGGTTGTAATAAAGTGCAACCTAAAAAAAAAAAAAAAAAAGAAATGAAGCCCACCTTGACCTTTTGACCTTACAGGGTTAGATTAGTTCAACAATCCCTTTTAGGTCCTGTTTACACCACAACAAAGAGACAGTAAAATGCTGAAGTTTTCATGCATTCTGGACTCTCACAGAGTTTGGGTAGATAAAACTGAAAAGATTTGACGACGGCATCCAGTGTGAAATTTTTTTGGCAACATTATGTGAATTCTGTCAGTGGAATCTCACAGTAATCATGACGTCTTTCAGTGTCCTCTTGCACTCGCTCACACAGACACTACTTAACGTGCAAAAAGCACCACAATAATAATGGCGGACCTCCATGTCATGTTTGTGATGCTGCTGCTTTTAAATTTATTTGGTCTGGTGAGGCAAAACCTATTTTTGGTTGATCACTTGTCGTCAGTGAAGGAAGGCACAGAGGTTCCATGATCCACACATCGACAAGATGGTACACAACGCCTCTGATGTTGTTTCCTGGTCTCGTGAGGTAAACACCTGGATGTATTGTTGCAAAGTGTCTCCACCTACAAAGGGCATGGCATGTGCACCACATTCACGGTCCTCTTTGCTTTTTCCCCTACATGGACTCAGTTCAAATTTTTGCTTTTGTATCAATGCTTTCTTTTCTTTTCCTTTGTGCATTAGAAAAAAAAAAAGGTTTTGCATAGCAATGTTGTGGTATAAACAGACCATTAGTCTGAGGGGGATGGTAGCTTTTAATCTCCTTTTTAGAATCAATAATGTATGATAGATGATTTCTCAAGCTTACTTCAAATGAGTAGCTTCCAGAAATAATAGAAAATATGTTTAATGCACCTTGACTTTGGTTTAAAGATGATTTGCATTTCTGTTTCAAACCAACCACGATATAATATATATTTTATCATATCTGCTCCTCTATCTTTGAGCAGCACCTTTATAAAAAAAACATATACATAAATTGATTTAAAAAAAAAAAAATGCAAGAAGTTTTAATGCAGTTTGTTTTTATTTATTGTAGCAGTCTTTGGTTCAGTGTAATGTGAGTAATGTTATTCCTTGAAAGAAAAATATGAATAAAAGATATAAAGTAAACAAAGGCAACATAAACAGCTCTTAGCTGTTTGCTTGGCACTCAGGCAGTTTAACATTTAATAATAACCAGAAGGTGGTGGGACCATTGAGACTCAGCTCGTGCTTCATTTTCTTTTCTCCTACAGTTTTTAAAATGAAGGGGGAAAAAAAAAATCCTATAATTAGGTATATAATAAACTATCATTTAAATCACTGTGCGATCAGGCAGCAAATGGGGGAATGGGACACACATCATCCTTTTGTAAAAAAAAAAAAAAATCAGAAGAAAAAAATGCAAGCTATAGCAGAACTTTGTTTTTTCAGAAATCAAATTCTCCACAAAAATTATGTACATTCTGACCTTTATTTGTAACTGAGTCAATTGAGAACCTCTTATTTATGCTGGCCAAGAGGAAGCCATCACAAACACGGAAACAATTCCAGGAAAACGCAGGGAAAACAATGCTGCATCACAAACGGTACAAGGAGAAAATAGAAGTCATAAACACTACAGTAACAAGTTATAAGTTGGGAACAAAGAAGAATAAGTGGATAGAATTGGTGTTGTATTTTACAGTTGAGGTGTAAACATGATTTTCTGACATAACATTATTTAATATGTGCTCTCCTGTTTTCATTATTTAGTTGTCTTTCATAAAGTTTTGAATATGTTGACTGATGGGTGAAGCTTAAAGCTGGGGTAGGTGATATTGGGGAGCGAGCAAGATATGAAAGTAGCGCCCTGTTTTGGCTCTCCCCCCTTTGCTTTTGCTCCTTGCGTGATCCAAGCTTTTTTCTTTCTTACCTCTGTTTTTAACAGCGTTTATCTGTTTTTGTTTAAGATAAGTCAAACAGTTATGGACAGATTTTATTGAAATTTTCAGGAGTTGTTGGAAATGTGAAAAAGAAGAATAAATTTTGGTGGGGATCTGGATCACCGTTTGGATCCAGGAATTTTTATTTTTAAAAGCCATGGCGGAGATTTGCGCTCTGAGTGCTTTACTAGTTTGCAGCTTTGTCCACCTACGATTTTCTCTTTCGGTTGTTTAGCAGGAGGAGGCCAATAAACCGAGCCGGGTCGGGAAAGCATTCCTGCATTTTCTCAACCATGTTTGCCTTCCGAGTCTCCTCTTCACTACTTTGTATTTTCATCCTAACACACTATTTATATGCAGGGTGTAGGTATCAGGTATGCACTGCAGTAGGGGGAGAGCCGGGAGAAGAAACTTATGAAATATAAGAAATGAACAACTTCAATTCGGATTTTTTGATTGGTCAGTTTTCCCAGATTTACAGTAAACTGAGGGGCCTAACTGTATTTCCTATTGTTCATTATGTAAAAATGTACAGACTACTATGAGGATGAGGAATCACTAAAAAATGTCTCTGAGCAAGATTACCTACCTGAGCTTTAACCTTTAAGACAGCAGATTGTTGGCCAACGTGCCAACGGACAGGCAACTGTTGAGCATTAAATACAGCTGTGGAACCAGAGACGTCTGCAGTGAGATAATGGGGTCGTAGCACAGGAAATGTATGTCATTCGCCAGTGTTAACTTAGACTGTTGCCTTATAAATAATTCTGACAAGTTGTCAATAATTCAGAATTTTATTTCCTAAATGTTTGTGTTGTGCATCTTATGTAGCTGTGGATCTGTCAGATGCTGAGTATTTGCCAACCAGCTAACCATTTAGATTAACTCTTTGAAACTCGTTTCCCAGTAAAGTTCACCCATTTACTGCCAAAGTAATATCTGTTTTATGTCATTACGTTTGACTTGAGTCATATCATGTTCTCCAGAAAGTTATGTTAGCCTACACTTGAATAATTTGCAGAGCATTTAGCCACCCTGGCAGCACTTTCTTCTGCCTCTGAAGTCTAATTGAGCTCTAATGATGTCTGGCTGCCATGCTCCTTGTAGTAAAGCATGTTGCTTTACACTTTACAGTATTAAATTTTCTAAAAATATTGAAAAGATTTAAATGTAGAAATCTAGAAACTCTGAAGGAATTAAATTTATGGAGGAAAGGTGACTTTGGATCCCCTATAGCTGAATGTTTTGACTCTAAACAGCAGCTGCACCTTGTGTTTGATATAGGGGAGAAGTTCAGCTTTTACTCCACTGACTCTTGGATTCCAAGAAAGTGGAGCTTTTCATTAGTCTATTTCAGGGTTTTTAAAGTGTTTTAAAAGTGCTTTTGTTCATCTATCTGGCTGGGTGTCCAAGTGAAGCCAGTGATGCTTGATTTACTTTAAGTTTAAGCCAATAAATGTTAAAAACAAAGACTGGCCATCTGGTTTATAGTCTTTAGAATTCTTTTCATCTGTTATAGACAAAAACTCTTTTAAACCACTTAACTACCCATAGCTACATGACCTCACACAGCTTTTGGATATAAATGCAGTGTTCAACACAGAGAGAATCCTAGCAACATGGTGGGACACAGAGGCAGTGAATAAAATGTCACCTAAAAAATACCCAGACTGAATTTGCCTCCCTAGTACTGCACAAACTGTGTGCCTCCAAACAGCAGCCAAGTTCAGGACTGACATTTCTGCGGAGCAAGGGAAAAAGGGTTCAGATTTTCCTCCACAACAGCATCTAAATCCACACTAGTGTGTACCACCTCCTCCCTTATCCCTGTTTCTTCTCTTTCTTCTTCTCTTAATCTGCTTACGGCCTCAGCCAACGGGACCGGATCCAGCAGCCAGATGTCCACTCCGATTTCCAAGCATTCCTCAACATCTACCCCTACAAGTCCTGGCCTTAACAACAAGCAAAAGGTACCCAGACCTCTCTCCTGTCCTCATTGCCCGTTGCTACTTTTTTTTCTTTCCAGAATTGATCTTTTTTTTTCCTCTAGACTGAGTTTACAGATCCCTCTGTGCTCCTCTGTTTGCAGGATCTTTACCTGCCCTTATCTCTGGATGATGAAGATTCTCTTGGTGAATCGATGTAGATTCTCCCGCAGCCACCCTCCATTTATGGCCTGAAACAGCAAAGTTTTGTACCTCTGCTGCTTTTCAACTTCACTTACAGTGCCACCTGCTGAGGAGAACCACTCTCTGTTAAGGCCTTATCGCCGCCATGCTTATGACACAATTTGCTGCTTGTGAAACTGCTTTTTAATCCTGTTTTGACCACTTGAACTATTTCACTAATAGCCAGATATGTTTCTTGGTGAAGGATAGCTGCTAGTTTGTCAAAAGGGCACACGGTTCACAGATACAGGTTTCATGGTTTTAAATAAGGGGGAAAAAAATGTCACTTTTGTTAAACATTGGGATAAACTCACACTGATTTTTTTTTTTTTTTTAATATTTTACTCAGAATTCCAAGCAGCAAATGGATCTCTTTAGGGGTGTTAGCCAAAACTGACTCCCTTTTTTCCTTTATTTTTTATTATCCAGAAACATGTTTGTTGTTCCTCCATTTCCTCCTGACCTTCCAAACAGTAGTCAAAGGTGTGAAAGGTAATTGTTCATTGTCACAGGAGGTCTACTTAGCCAGATTGAGTCTTTCTAACCTGCTGTAAATACTGTGTATACTCATCCACTATAACAACTCTGCTCAGTGTCCATTGCTGTACTTCCATAATGTCACTATAATGTCTTAACATTTACTCAACATGATACAGGGTATGATCAAAACAAAAGAATAACCAAAATGAAGCCCTGCTATTAAGGGGTAGGATTTGTGGGAAGTTTCCAGTAACTGGAGAGGGTTACTGGACTGAAGATGTTTTGCAAAAACCATTTATCATATTCATGGAGGCATTTAAAGCTACAGTATCTGTGAGAAAGAATTAGTTTGTACAATCAGATTCAAGCAGAAAATTTAATGGCAAAGCAGCCCACAGTTCTTCATGTTGGCTATTCTTCTATTTTGACCTGCTGTACAGATGGTTAGTTATGCAGTGGTGCATACCCGCTGTTCTCACAAACTGCAGTGCATGATGTTAATGAGTCATAATGAAACTTGTCTTGTAAAGAGCTGAACTGAAGGACCTAATCATACGTAAAACATAAAAACAACCAAAGGACAAAGGAAGAAGGCCCTTTTTTTTTTTTTTAGTGAAACCATCGCACATTCAGTATTCAGTTTTATAAGATATCCCATTTAGATCAGCTTACTAACTTCGTCAATTATCCCTTTTTATAGTAATTTCTGCACAGCCGATGATCAGCTTTCATAGTTGGTGAGATAAGACTCTCAAAGCCAAAGTATGCTTTTAAAAACATGTTTTTTAAGACTGAATGGGAGGAGAGGGTGGGGGGGGAGTGTAAATTGTACTAGTTATGAAGATTCTGGAGGAAGCACAGATTAAAGATCAACCTGTCTTCATCTGAAAAGGTTTTACCATGGCGCTGAACAGTAGTGGGATCTTTCTCCTCTTTTGCATGGCTTGACATAGTTCTGCAATATGGGTGGGGTGGGGGGTGATGACACCGTAACCTTTTGTTTAAATCTATGTGTGGGTTTTAAATTTTTATAAAGTTTATTAACTTATAACAAGGGTACTCGCGTAGTTCTTTTTGTTTTTTTATTTTGTTTTTCTAGTGAAACTTGCTCACATGAGCTCTAAACCTTTTTTTTTTCAAGCTTTGATGTGCAACTTTGTATGGCTATATTCCTTTTTCTATCATCACGACTTGCATCGTGTGTCTTAAGAATCAACCAAAAGGAGCTAACTGAGATTTTTTTTTTTTTCCACCCAAATTGAGATTAAGAGGTCTCTGAATTGGTCAATACTGAAGCACAAAGCAGGGAGCTATTTATTCATCAGACACTCATTCATCAGCAGCAGACACTTTACTGTCTACCTGCCAGCATTACAACACGTGACCACAGTTAATATCCCAATGTACTGATACAATGCTGCACATGTAGCATCCTTTCAATTGAGAGCTATGCATTTGGATTCAAGAATGTCCTGTAGGAATGGCCTTTTTAAAACCAATAGTGTGATTTAGAAAGGAGCGAAAACTGAAATTCCTTTGTGATGAAGTGTCAGTATGAAAGTTGCATGTCTTTAGAATGATGCAGTGCGCCCTCTGGATAAGCCTGGATTAGATGTTTTTGGTTAGCCACTTTATGCTCAAGACAAACCACAAACTATACCTGGTGCTGTAACCTCCATCTTTCTCCTGCAGGGAGTGCTGTTACGTCAGCACAACAGCTAATAGCAGCAGGGATGTCTAGTTGCATCCACCATTTTGTAGAAAAGAAATCCACTTCCTGTCTTTCCTCCACACAGTTGGTTTTTCTGAAATGTTACTTACTAATCTTGTTTGTTTGGTTTTTCTACAGTTTATTACAGCACTACAGCATATAAAACAGAAAATGTGGATTTTCTAGGGTAATTTGGCTACCTTTGTGTAAGATGGATGGTATGATTCATTACATTAGTGGTGCCTTTTTTTTTTTTTTCCAAGATTCCTGTCTTTTGATAAGAAAAACAACTTCCATGGCTCATTGAAAGCTTATTTAACTACTATTTGTAACATTTTTAATGTCTTGAATGAGAAGGCCTCAAACACTTTTTTTTTTTTTTTTTTTTTTTTTTTTGTAGAGATACAGGATACTTTGTCATGGTGTAAATATGCTCCCTTCCTGGTCCTCTTTCATATGTATACCTTTCTAATCCAATGAATGACTTTATTTCTCTGAAATTTACAATGTCCTTTTTAGTGGTATTTTTGCAATGTCACAGTGGCTTGTTTCAGTGCTTCATTCAGTGTATTAACCGGTATTCTTTTCCAATTAAAACATCTGTATTTCACCTCTTTGATCTTGCGTTATTTATAATGATCTAAACATTAATTCTCAGCCAGGTTGTCTAATCTTACTTTATGTAAAGGAACTTTTCAGTTCAGTTGCCACATATATACCTACTGCATAAATGTTAATTGTAGAATTAGGTGATGGAAAAAAATGTGAAGGAACTTTTAATAGTCATTAAAATGATGGGGTAGAGTTAAAGGAAACTAATGGTGAACAGTGAGTAGTTTGAATGGTTAGATGACCACTTTAAAATGGGTCAATGGTGAAAAAGCTACAAGTATTGAGTTTTTTTTGTACAGTACATAAATGGCTGAAACATTTTTAATGGCAGTACATGTGAAGAATTCAGTTTATCATTTGGCAAGTTTATTTGTATGGAGAATTTCATACACAAAACAAATCAAAGGGTTTGACATAAAAATTTTAAAGTATTACAAGAAAAATTGCTACCATTATTGGTACGACGCACACAAAAAAAGCAGTGCCATGTTTTTGGACCAGTCTACAATCATCTTTTTTTAAATAAGGTGTCACCCCCTGCTGGTCATTGGGTGGGAAGAGGATTTAGCTATTCTTTTATTTATATATATATATATATATATATATATATATATATATATATATATATATAAAGTTTTAATAAGCACAAGCCGTTGATGCTGGTGAAGAGGTTGGTGGTTTACTTGTATACGCTTGCTAACCACTTTATTAGGTACAAATGTTTGTTTGCTGACACAAAAAGCCAACCAACTGATGACATGAAAGCAACTTTATGCATTGAGGCTGGTGTACATGGTCAATTCAGTTGGTTGAAGCTAATCTGAGCATCAGAATGGCTGAGAAAGGGTTTAAGTGATTTCTTAGCATTGTTGTTGGTGCTTGTCAGGCTGGTCTAAATATTTCAGAAACCTCTAATGTTCTGGGCATTTTACTCACATCCAACAAGGCCAGCTTTGCTGATGGCAGGATGCTGACTGATTAGAGATGATGTAAACAGTAACTGAACAGACCACTGTTACAACTCTTATGTAGAATACCATTTGTGCCTGCACCACACTTCTAGCCTTGACAAGGATTGGCTACAGCAGCAGGAGAGCACAATTGGTACCACTTCTGTTACTTTGGCGAAAAAAAAAAAGAACAAAAAAGGGAGACTACAACTTGAACAAGTTCACCAAATTTGGTGAAAAAAAATTTCCTGCATGACATTAGTTGTTTTTCAGTAGATAGAAGATTGCTCCCACTTTGGAGATTCTATAAGATGTTTAAGGTGCAGAAGATAAAAATGTATAAAATACACTAAGAGCAGCAAATTTTCCCTGTTACACTGACTCGAGCCCCAAAATTGAAATGACCTCTTTTTCCTATGATTTTGTAAGCTGGCCCTGATGCTCACTCCATCAAGCTACACAGTGTGGATACGTTTTTGTTGGTGTTTAGTGGCACCCCTCATATATAGCCTTTCTCCCTACACCCATAACAATGTGCATTGTTTGTAGGAATAATCCAAAATAAATTCTATTTGTCTCGATGAAAACTATCTAAATCTTTGTAGCTTTTGTTTCCAGCTTGACAACTTTTCTGTATACTGACGTCTGCTAACTGTGGACATGGTAAGGGATTATTCTCACTCACCAGTCTTTTAGAGAAAACAAATTTAATCAGTGAGCAGATTATGCACACGTGTCCGCAGGATAGGGCACCTTGTCAAATCACACTTATGATCTTGTTTTATTAATAAGAACTACTGTATCAAATTGGAAAGGTTGGTCAGCAGAGAAGTTCATTTAGTGTTTTCAGTGTAGAACTGTGATTCATTTCTGAATGATTTCAGAGAAGATGTTTGTGTGTGTGTGTGTGTGTGTGTGTGTGTGTGTGTGTGTGTGTGTGTGTGTGTGAAAAGTTTTGTCTCCTTAACTGACAAGGAGAAAGGCATCCATGTGTATCATTATCAGTACACTGAATTGCTGTCATGGTTAATAAACAAGGTTTTCTGAGAAGAGAAACAGCTGCGGCTCATTCAGGATGCTGCTGCTGGAGGACCAAAAACAGTGCTGGGGTCGTTGCTCAACAAAAGTACTTACTTGTTACAGCTGTAAATTGTTATAAGATAAAACTCTTTGCTGTATTTGAAAAGTAACATCACTACTTATCACTTTAGTTTCCCATTTCTTAATTTATGGTGTTGTTACATGAAGAAACACCATGCAGACGCTGCTGCTGGAGGAAGAACAAAGCCTCCCTGTAAGCTTCCCAACAACTACATTGTTGTAACTGGGCTCACTCCGAATGGACATGAAGTACAGTTTTTACAAGTCATGCAGTATTTAAGACTGCTATTTGTAAGAGTTTATGTGCCCTGCCATCTGCTGGTTGTAATTTGCCTGCGCTTTTATGAAAAAAGTTTAAAGGTTATCACCGTAAAAGTCTGCATTCATACTCTGTTGGAAACAACTTTTGGATCACATCCTGCCACCAATAAAGAATAACTACTGACCACTGTTAGTCACCATCTCATGCGAAAAATGCACATTGAAAATGACACTGTAAATTTTAATCTTATTAATGACAGGCCATGTTGCCAAGTAGTTTAGGACTAGATAAGAGCATTAGATTGTTTATAGACATTTTCAAATATATTAAACATCAGCTACAAATAGTCATAGTTATCCTTATCATCCCTTTAGGTTTCCTCACAAGTGAATTAACATGATTTCCCAGGGTCTGGATTTTGTCTGGTTTGTTCATTGTTCATGTCAAACAAGACAACAAATCCCCATCTGACACAGCTTATTTGGCATGTAATAACAAAGTATCTAAACATAGAAACCAGGAATTATTTTGCTCAAAATAATACTAAAATATTAGAGTTGTCAGTAATGTTTTTAATATCTGTTACAGTATCACATATATACAATATATATATTATTTACATCTCAATCTTATATGATTTTAGAATGTGTTTTTTAGTTGTTTAACTCTAGCTGGAAATTGATTAGTATGACAACTAACTTCTGAGTTAAATTCTTATAGCTACAAAACAAAAGAGGAAAATGTTTTCACAAGGTAATGGAAAAAAATTGAACAAGAAAATTAAATAAATTTGCATTTGCTTGATTACTTTTCTTTATTTTTAAAACACCAAACAGAGTATATTAGAGATAGTTGGAAAACCTGTTTAGTACCCTTTGAAACAAGGTAAACGTTGTGAGGGTCAAGCTTTTCTGCAATGACCAGCTAAACATGTGGGTTGACATCTAATTGATAGACATGTCAGAATGAGATTCAGGAGCTGGTGGGATTCCATATATTCAGAATTTGGAACCAATCTCCATCCTCCAGGAAGAAAACATTTCCCCTCACAGAGCCAAGATCATTACAGAGTATGGAACAGTTTACAGTGAGTGCAGACCTCAATTCAACTGAACACTAGTAAGACCGGCTTGGACGTAACTTACATGCTGAGTGACCAATGCAACCACATGGTTAACCTTAAACACCTCCTGGCTGGTAAATAGGATGTCATTCCCATAGCAAATGTGACTAGTCTGGTAACCAGCGTGAGAAGGAGGAGTCTGTTCCAGCTGCATACGGATCACCAAATGCTACTGAGTCACCTAAAAAGCGGACAATAAATCAAATGCAAAAATGACAAATATGTGTTGTTTTTTGACATTTTCTCTACACACACACACACATGAAGAAGGACTTTGTGGCCATGATGCTTAAAAGTTATTCGTTATTCTAATAATAAATAGTCAGCCTTTACAAGGAGGTATGATACAACACCAAACGGTATCATAAAGAAATAGATCTTAACAAAACAAATTTACTTACTTTGTAGCGCTAATTTCATTTTATGATGTTTCTGTTATAAAGTATTTCTTTAAAACAGAAATTCTAAAATATGTGAAGATGTTAAAATAAAGTTTCAAATTAATAAAAGAAATAAAGACAAAGAAAAAAAAGTCCATTTGATGTACTTTTCAAGAGCGATGAACTTCCCAGATGTGTTCTGGTACTAACTATGTCTTTCGGGAATGTTGTGTTCTGAGGATATGATGAATGCATTTCCCAACAAAAAACTACTAAGTAGCAGTTACCTAATGAACCGTTTCATTAAACACTTAAAGAGGCCACGCTTTGGCTGCTGTTCATAGACCCGGGGAAACATGAATTATCAAATCTGCATCAAGCCTTCCTGCATTCTATAATAACAGGAAATGTTGCTACATAAAAAAAATATGTTCCCATTATATTTACAGCAACTACATATTTCCTCTCCCACACCTTTCTCTCAGAATCTTCATGCCTGAAACTATTTTCAAAGATACCACAACGGCCGGTTGTTATGTAATTTAATATTTAGTCTGTTTTCTCAACTCCTGCATGGATTTACCATATTAATGTTGGCTCTCTGTAAACATCCTTCTTCTGCTGGCTTGTTTGTTCTCTCTTTTAAAATGGAATTAGCTGAGATTTTTGTCAGTAGGAGGGAGCCAAAGGGCCTTTGTTTTCTCAAACAGTTAAGCCCAAATCACAGAGTGTCTGCCAATTTATCATCTTTTCACAGTTCACTGACAGTGTGAGAATATGGCCAATTACATTCTATGTAACAGACAACTAATAGCTGCTGGTGCAAAATACGATAATAAATGATTTAACAAAGACATAAGACACATCGAGCTCATGTGTGTGTTAAATTTGAGTTTTGCGTTGTGAAAAAAACAACAAACAAAGGGCAGAAAGGACAGGTTTTCTCTTTTTTCACTTCATAGGTGTTTAGTTTCAGTCTCCCCTTCCCTCCCTGCATGTGATGACTATATTAGCCTTTGCATAGCACCTCCTGCTGCAGGGATTTTCTCGTCTCGTCAGACCAGTTTTCAGGACGTGCTTCTGTGGTGGTATTTGGGGAAGTCTTAAAAGTCAAGAATTCAGACTCAAGAAATTGCATTTGGATTTGAGAAAGGTGTGATAGACAGCTGTTTTCATGCTGTGGACTTCTCTGCTTGAACAGTGGGAGAAACGTTTCCACAATTGACAGGATCTTAACAAGACGTTGAGTTTGAGCTCATCCTTGAAAGGAGAAGACATCTCACCAGGTGAGTGCTGCTTTGAAGATTACAAGATGAAATAGTCAGGCAAATGTTGCTTCATGGTTTGGAAAATCTACCAAAGCATTTTTTCTGTTTTGTTTGCTTGATTTCATTTCCCCTCTTTAAAGTTCTGATTGATAAGTAAATTTCCCTCCTTTTTTTTTCCATTTAATGTTATATCAAAATGATTTCTTTGCTTCATTTTAACATAAAAATCTCTAAACAAAAATATGGTGACAACACTAGAAGGATTACAACACTACATACAGACTCTCCAATGACACTGCCATGTATGAGCATGCATGCTAGAAATGTGGGGAATGTTAGCTGCCATCACTTTTAGACATATCAAACACAGAAAATGAAGATGTGGAAGTTTTTGTTCTTGATGGCAAGAACATTTTAAAGAACTGCTCTATATTTAGAGTCCTCTAATTCAACTTAATGTTGTTTATGAAACATCCTTCAACCAAAAAATGTGCATATTTTATTTCTGAGTAAAGAATAAATCAAAACCAACCAAAGGGAACCTGCCTGAACACATTGTCACTGAAGAAAATACAGAAACCTGATGTAAAACTCATCTAGTGCTGCATAATTCTTTACTCTCTAATTTGAGTAATTTGGTAGATATGACCCTACTTAGCGTACTTAGGTGAAACGGTTACAATGAGAAGTAATGGGAAAGTCGGCCGGGGTGTGGCTATGAACGGTACACATGCAGAATTAGGTCACTAGTGTGTGGGAGGTACACACAACTAGGCAGGCAGGTACAAGAGCAGGAAACTTCCTTGTTGTAAAGCAAGAAGGAGAAGCTTTTGTGTCGCTGCCTGTCAGGTATGTATCTGTATCAACGTTGTCTTCTGATCTCACATTCATTTGTTTTGGTTTTCAAATCTACTTTATTTCTTGTAAACTTTCCAACTTTTCCTTTACTTTTCCTTTATTTTATTATAGTTATGAAGATATATCAATCTTTTTTCATTGTCACATGAAGCCTGAATTTCCATAGAAACACAGGATTTATAGTATTTGTTGCTTCCAGCCAGTGACATTTGGTATGTGCTGATGTGTTATTCTTAGCAAAAAAGAAAAAGTATCAAATTGTACCAACAATAATTATTTTGGCTCATGATGTCCAAACAGAGCAGTGACGGGTCAGCTAAAGGGACAAAAGGTTCAAGAGTCATTCCCCAGAGTATACAGCTGGGTTGTTTATCATGTATTTGTCATAATTACAGTTCTTCTTTGTGTGTAAAAAAAACAGGCTTAAATATAAATGATGCTTCCTTGTCAACACAAGGGAGTTTAAGATGAAACTAACTCAAGAAGTCCCACACTGTGGCATCCTTTGAGGCTTTCTGTTCATTTCTGAGGGATATTTGATTGTTTTTTATTGTTTCTGTAGTTAAATGCTAAAAGACAGAGATGTGGATTCAAGTAACACTTAATTCATATGTACAGTGACATCAAATTCGACTTGAACTCATGCTCAAAAGATGTGAGACTCAACTTGGACTGGTGATTTCAGACCAGTGAACAATCTTTGTCCTCTTAATTTTTTTATCTGCATGATCTCTTAGGTTAGATTGAAAGTTATTTTCTCAACATTTCTATTCTAATCTTTCAGTGCAATTTTTTCCAGTCTCGACATATTTTTTCATTATATAAAAAAAAGTTCAAAACATTTGATTCAGTAACAATGTTTCTGTTTTAAGTTTTACTTTTTCATAGCCACATCTTAGTTTCAGAGTTCTACTCCATATGCCGTGATCTGCCAGAATTAAACTGGGCCAATAAACCATCAGACCCACTGCAAAGAATGCAGTTTTACTGGGTCTGTTTATTAGAAGCATATATTACAGCTGTCTCTGCTTCCTGGTTGTTTGTTTTTTGTTTTTGTTTTTTTGGTAAAAGTTTATGAATAATATTTTCTCTGCTCATCTCCAAGTCGTTTAACTTTTTATTATTATTATTTATATTTTCTGATGCACTGGTACGGGGATTACTAACTCTACACCTCTTGGACCTCTGTCCTGCAGGTTTTAGATGTCTCACTGCTGTCCCACACTTGATTAAATCCATTAAATGGTACTGCAACAGTTTGTCCTCAAGACCGAAGACTTTAGATTTAAGTCTTGACTTTGACTTACAAAAGATATCTGTAGTTATCACAGCATCACACTTTCTTGAACATGTTTTACCACATTTGGTCAATTTAAGTATACACAGTTTACAGCGGCAGTACTTAGTGGTAAAACTAAGTTTTGAATAAACCAAAGTGTGGAAAAAAATACCTTTTTTTTCTTTAATTCTCTTGCTTTGTTGCCCAGTTTCTATAGGTGAGTCATAATTCTGTTATTTAAGCTCTCAGACTCTCAGCAGTTGAGCCAAAATAGCAAACTGATGTTATCTGACTTCTGCTCAGAAGATCCTAAATACAAAAGAAATAGAAGGTTGCTGGTTTGGGGGGGAAGTTTGAATGGTGGTCTTTCTGTGTGGACTATATATGTTCTCCCTGTGTGTGTGGGGGTTCTCTCTGGGTACTCCAGCTTCCTCCCACAATTGAATATTTATTGTCCCTAGTCATGAGTGTGTGTGTGTGTGAATGGTTGTTTGTCCCTCTGTTGGCCTGTGTCTCTGTGTTGTGATGGGAGGATGATCTGTCCAGGGTGTACCTGTCTCTCGCCCAATGATTGCTGAGATAGGTTCCAGCTTCCCTGTGTCCCTAAATTGGACTAAGCAGTTAACTGAGTGATTGACCATTGATCGTACCTCTAATGTTTATTACACAAGCTAAATTTAGGCAATGCAAAGTTATAATCAATGTAATAACACATGTATTAGTTATAATTAGCTGTAATAAGTATTAGGAAAAAAACTCTTTTCTTTGAAATCAGTTGTTATGCATACTCACAGTCTAATTTTAGGGATGATGGTCATTTCAGATTTTCAAAGTCACAAGTAACATTTTTCATCTGACTATAAACTGGATGCTCACCAGTAAATTCAGACCGTCCACAGGGATCTGAGGTCATGGATCGCTCTGCTGTGATATGTAAATAAAGCGGTGCAGACGTTTACAGCGTCTCATCAGTAATTTTTCCCAAAAATGTTCACAGTCAAAGTTTCCAGAGAGATTTTGTCCATTTATGAAGACTGAAATCATCTGCTGTCTGTCTTCAATCAGCAGCTGTGCGGCTTCAGCGTTGGAACCATGTTTTCCTCTACTACCCCGTACAAAAACCAGCTCTATGCTGATCTGAAGAGGGACTGCATCAAAAACAAGAAACTGTTTGAGGATCCAGAGTTTCCAGCTATCAATTCATCAGTTTTTTATAGTAAGCCACCTCCTGGCACAGTGGAATGGAAACGACCAGGGGTAAGCAGCACTAAGCAGTGATTGTAGTCCTTCCTTACTCTATCAGCAATAGAAACACTGCATATGTTAGACTGGCTATTTCTCATATATCATAAATTTCTCAAGTAAATTAAAAATTTTATCTCCTTTTTTTGTGATATTGTCTTATAAATACTTCATTATCATGTTGTATTGTAGGAAATAACTGAATCCCCTCATCTGTTTGTGGAGGGCATCAGTTCCCACGACCTGAACCAAGGCGAAGTGGGAAACTGCTGGTTTGTCGCAGCCTGCTCCTGCTTGGCTTTAAAACCAAATCTCTGGAAGAAGGTGAGTTTACCTGGTCTATTTATCCTGAATTTGAAAATGGTCTATTTAAGTTTGGATAATCAAATTTCATTTTTGCTTTCTTTTAAGCACAACAAATAGTGAGGTATCAGCTGCATGTAAAAAAAAAAAAAAAAAGCCAACATGAATAACAACAAAACAATATTTTACATGGTATGTGACCATATAAAGCATAATCATAAAACAGAAACTCCAATAAATCATGTAAAAAAACAAGAAAAGGATCTAATGAACCTTGTTAGTGTGTGTTAAACATGTGCAACAGATGCACTGTTGTTTTCCATTCCTGCTCAGAGAATAAAACTAAACTTAAGGTCAGTGTTACTCTTTGAAAATCACTTTTATCTGACATGAGCACATTTCTTCCACTTTAAAACTGCACAGAAAACTGCAGTGAAAACGTTCCACTGATGTGATTAAAATTTTCATGGACCTTTGAACCAATGCCTGTTTTATTTTGTCAAGTCACTCTAGTTTGACTGATATTTTACCGTAATGTATTCTAAATCTGCTGCAATACAAGCTATGTGCTGTCTATTTCAGATCCATAGTTGTTTGATTGTGTGTGTGTTGTGTATTTTTTAGGTCATTCCTAACTGGAAAGAGCAGGAATGGGATCCCAGTTACCCTCAAAACTATGCTGGGATCTTTCACTTCCAGTTCTGGATCTTTGGGGAGTGGATAGACGTGGTGGTGGACGACCGACTGCCAACTATCAATGGACAGCTCATCTACTGCCACTCAAAACAAAACAATGAATTCTGGAGTGCTCTTCTGGAAAAGGCCTACGCCAAGTAAAACATCTTAAACTACATTTTCCCACGTGAATAAAAAGATTTTTTGTTATGTGTAGCTGATACGGAAATGTTTTCTTTAATGCCAATATCATGAAAATATTTAATCATCTCTTATTTTACTTATATCAATACATTTTATTAAATGCTATCATAAAGCAGCTATTTATACTTTAAATGCATGATGCAAGTCAGATTTCAAAAGTTTTATAAAAAGTCAGTTTTTATTGCAGATAATTATAGTCTAATGCCAATGAGATGGTTTGCATAAATCAAGAAGTTTGGAAGACTTCCACTAAATATCCCCGCTCCCACTGCGTCCAGGCTCTTTGGCTGCTATGAGTCCCTGGATGGGGGAAACACAGGAGACGCTGTGGTGGATTTCAGTGGAGCTGTGGCTGAAACCATCAACCTGGAGGCAGAGGCTTTCTATAAGGACCAGGAAAAACAAGACCGGCTGTTTGATGATCTGTTCAAGGTGTATGATCGAGGAGGAATCATCAGCTGCTCCATCAAGGTCTGTGCTTTTCCAGCTTACTTGGTTTTGCTTATAAAATACACTGATAAAGCAAATATTTCTTTTGCAAATTTTTATAGGCACAGCCTCATGAAATCGAGAACATGATGGAAAATGGGCTGGTAAAAGGCCATGCTTACTCAGTTACTGCAGTAAAGCGTGTGCGTTTGGGTCACGGGCTGATAGCTTACTTCAAAAATGAAACCATTCCTCTGATCCGCATGAGAAACCCATGGGGCAAGATAGAGTGGAAGGGCGCCTGGAGTGACAGGTGAGAAGGAAGCATTTAGGAAAAACATTTGTGTTATGACTTTAGAACCTCTCATATGAGACCATTTATCCATATATTGGATATATTTATCCAATATATCTGACCATTTACAAATGTTCAGATATGTTGTCTTTTGGTTTATATGACCAAAGTTTGGTAAAGAGAGAAGAATGTAGCACAGTTTTGTGCACAGGTCATTTGGTAAAGTTATTTTCTTTTTGTCTTCTATCACTTTATTAGTGCATTAACCAGATTTACTTCTTTATTAGCTCTGAGGAATGGACCCAGGTTGGCAACACAGAGAGGGGCAACCTTGGCATCACCGTGGAGGATGATGGAGAGTTCTGGTAAGTGTAAAAGATCCTCCTAATCATCAAACACCATCTGTTAAGTTTATCTTCTGTTGCTGAGCACTAAGTAATAATTTATGCGCCATCCAAAGGATGTCATTCACAGACTGGTGCAAGTTCTTCACAGATGCAGACGTTTGTCGTCTTATCAATACTTCACTGATAAGCCTTGAGAAAATGTGGCACGAGGTTGTGCACTTTGGGAGCTGGACCAAAAACGCAGAGCCGCTGCTAAACCGCTGTGGTGGATGTGCTAACAACAGGCAGACATTCCTGCAGAACCCGCAGGTGCTGCAGACTAGGGTTGCATCCCCAACTCTTATCATCTGCCTTCATGTACACATTTATACTCATATATACTCTGTCCTTATCAACTTCTTTCACAGTACATGTTTGATGTTACCAAAGAGGCGAATGAGGTCTTGTTTTCACTGCAACAGAGAGACAAGAAGATACATAGAAAAACTGGTCAAGGAGAAAACCTCAGCATTGGCTTTAGCATCTTAAAGGTAAATTTTCACTTTGATAAATAAATCAAAAGAAGGACTTGTTCATTCAGGAGCAGAGGAGATGTTGTCAAATTAAACTACTGCGTATTAGTTGTTTACTAGATGGGAAAACAGCATACATATTTTACAGAGTGAAAAAAATAGCAATGAAAATAATATATTCCAACCCAGCTTTCCCCAGCTCCAAACTACTTAAGAAAAACTGAACTGAGAAAAGAGACATATTTGGAATTAATAAAAACAGATTTTTATAAAGACACAGCATATACAACAAAATATTCTTTTTAAAGTTAAGAACCAATATTCCATTTTGTTAATTAAACAAACAAATAAAAATGTAATAAATAAATGAATAAATAAAGTGCATTTTTAAAAAAAAAAGATTAAAATAACAAAACAAAACATAGGATTTAGTTCGCTTTAAACATCAGCACTGATGACAAGTAATGCAGTGTTTGCAGTTTGGTCAATTAAATATGAAATTTCTCCATGTTTGGCAAATTTTCAACAAGTATCAAAAGACTTGCAATACATCAGGGCATTGAACATTAGTATGTCTTGTATATAAAATGCGCTATACACATAAATTCACCTTGCCAAACTGTATGATGTTTGTGTGAAACACTGTGTGATCACTCTCCGACTAAGTGGGAAATGTGTTCCCTCTGCAATGAAGACATCAACCGAAGGTCAGTTTATTTTGGAGAAAAATCAGGATAATTTCAGGCGATTCAGGCTTACATTATGGTGAAAACATTTGGCTCAGCTTCAGTTTTCCTCTTATTTGTTAAATAGTTTAGAAACATAAATGACAGGCAGACTTTATTTGAGTGTTTTATCAAAAGTTAAACAAACCTTTTCAGCAAGTTGTTAGTGAACACAAAGAGTGTTTTAAATTGAACAGCATTGCGGACACAAAGGTGCAGATGCTTGTTTTGTATTTCAGGAGTTGTATAGACATTATTTTTCTTATGAAAAATGTAGTTGGACAGTTGCTAAAGAAAAAAAGAGAGAGCAGCAAATTAACATTCTCTCAGTCATACAGTAAGCTGTAAGGAAAGTAGGAAGCCCCAATCTCACGGAAAGCTAAAATACAAACCTTGTGAGGTAATTTGTCTGTGACTGATTATTTTCCCCTTTAATAATAGCATTTAGAGTTTATATATATATGTTTTTTTTTTTTAATCCAGTATTATATAATTACATTGTCACATCCACATGAGACCATGCAGCTATCTTCAGCAAAGCTGATGTCACATTTCCCACTAGGGTTTTTGGTTGTCAGAGATCTGGCCAAGTTCAAACACACACCATACACCCTTATCACGCTGGCAGTGGTGCTGCTAAATGTGCTACATTCTGGACAGCAATAAACACTGAGCTGACTCTGAGAGTCTGAGGCTAAAAAAATAGAAACATAAAACAAGCTGTGTGTAGATATCTTGCCAAAATGTTACCCTCTATTTGACCCTTATTGTGCATCACGTACCCTCCTTGTTCAACTGACAGACTCCAGACTGTGCTTTCTAGTATTCTGAGACCTTATCGTTCATGGTCATTAATAAGTCAAGGGCCTTTTTTCTTTTTCTTTTGCTGTTTGAGATTTATGATAATAATCAACAAATATACTCATCCAAGTCATACAGTTACCAGTGGTTTTTAATCAAATTTCCAGTCATATAAACTTAATCAAAATTTAACGCAAGTTTTTATAGTTCACACTCACAACACTATAATTTCCCTCATCCATCATCCATCTTTTTCCACCCCATTTAAATTTATTGCGGTGGTGGGTTACACCCTGGTGACCCCATTTTAGAGGTTTCCTTAAAAAAACCTAAAACAAACAAACAGACAAACAAAAATAAACAATGGCAGACTATTCATACCAACACAAGAACTACAGATTTCTGAAAAGTATTCCTGCAGTAATCCCACCAGTAAGGAACTTGGATGTCCCTCATTCCACCAGCAGGTGGCAGTGTGAATGAAACTGAACAGACTTCTCTGTCTCACAATTTATGTTGGATTTGTTGAACAAACATTTGAGATTCCTGCATTTAAATCCTTTTATAGTGACAATAAATGTTTACATGATTTAAATGTGCCTAAAAAAAAGAACATGTAAAAGTACTTTATTTGTCAAAATTAGATCCTTAAAGTTAGAATATATAAAAATGATGTTGATGATGAAAAAGCAGAACTATTATAGCAAATTTAGGTGGGGTTTTTTTGTTTGTTTTTTTTTTGTTTGTTTTTTTTAACATGTTTATACTGTAGAAAGCCCCCAAAAAATAGTCCTTTGAAGAAAGGGATGGAAGAAAGGCTGCTGATGTACCCACACAGACACAGAGGAGGTGAGCAATGGAGGACAAGCAGTCTTGTGATTGTGAGGAGAGCACTTCCAGGAAAAAAAAAAAAAACACAGAAGAGCCAAAAGAAAGCAAGCAAGAAAGTAGGCAAGTAAGCATGCATTGTCAAAACAGGACAGGACAGGCTTCTAAAAGTCTGAAAACCTTTTACTCCATCTGATGACCTCGCAGAGAAAAAAGCTTAAGATAGTCTCTTTACACAGCTAGAGATGAGGTAGATGAAAACAGGTTTGTCTGGCTGAAACTGGAAGCCTGCTCACCCTTCCTGAAGCCTCAGAGAAAGATGGAGAAACCATACAGCAGCCAGAGCCAGATTATGACAATAAAGTGCATTTTTAATTAATGGTTTAGTGTTTTAATCATTTAACATTTAACAAAAGTAAAGCTTTCCTCTGATTTTTCTAATCTTAGTCACTACAGCATCTACTAATGAGTACAGTGGAGAAAATGAACCATTAACTGACTCCCAGTTATAATGGAGTAGGACTGGTCAGTTCAGATTAAGTATTTGACGAAACATGTTATGTTTTGTGATCATCCATAACTGGATGGTGTAACCACAAATTCTTTTCCAGGTGGAACAAAACAGGAAATATCGAATGCATGATATCCTGACGCAGAAATCTGTAGCGACCTCCATCTACATCAATGCTCGGACAGTGTTTTTGAGGTGCACCCTACCTCAGGGTCGATACGTCATCATCCCCAGCACCTTCAAGCCTCTGATGCTGGGAGACTACATGCTAAGGGTTTTCACTGATGTGGACTCAAACTGCAGGTACGACACTGCTGATAAAAGATACTTATAAAAGCAATGATAGGGACAACATGAAGCTGAATCCGTGTTTAATCAGATGCTTGGTTATTCTTAATGTTTTCAGACAGAAGTAAAATATTCATTGTCAAATAATTACACCTGAGGGAAAACAGCTAAATTCAGACTGATGAATGCGTCATTTCCAAGAAAAACTCCCACACTTGTAGTCTGGAGAGCAAAACTATTACATTAAATCTTTTATGAAGTAAGATCTCTCTCTTCCTGCTTTATCTTGGCCCTAGATTTTGTTTGGCTTATGATTTTCTTTTAAAACCAAACAGAATCAAATCAAATGTAATCCAGCTAAGCTAAACCAATGCTGGGCTTTTGAGGAAAGCATCACATGTTTGACTCATTTTGATGAGATGCTGAGAATGTGAAGGAATTTAACTTCTACCCTTCTCCTTTCCTCTCATATGCTCCCACAGGGAACTGACAGAGGACAAACCAAAGATAAAATGCTGGAGTTCATTTCTGGGATACCCACAAGTTGTTTCTCACGTCTACGTTCACAGCGCTGAAGGGCTGCAGAACCAGGACACCCAAGGAGGTTAGACAACCTCTTCAAGCACTAAACTTTATAACACAAGCCTATAATTCAAACTGGTGAATTTAAATCACCCAAAAGACTCTGCAATCCTCTTCATGCAGGTGCTGACCCCTACGTGATGATATCCTGTGAGGGCCGATCGGTGAAGTCCCCCATCTTTAAGGACACTCTGCAAGCAGAGTTTGCAACCAGCGCTATTTTCTACAGGAAAAAGCCTGGAAAATCCATAACTGTGGAGGTAAGGTCTAAAGCTTTCCTGATGTTAGTCAGTGGGTGTGTGAAGGGATTGCTGGGGTCATTCCAAACTCATTAATAAAATCTGATTAACACATTAATTATAAAACAGATCACTTCTCTGGTCTTGCTGAAAAGTAAAAACCTTATTCACATACTATTGATATTACATTCATTTCTCTCATATCACTCTCACATGCTAATTAACACATCGGGGTAATTGTAGGTGTTGCTTCAAAGACCCACTTTGCATGCTAGACCACTACCACAGCAATATTCTGCAATTAAGGAGACTATACATCATCTTAAAATTTACTGTGACCAATTGTCATGTCACATTAAAATATCACACACGTCCAGTTCTTCTCTGCATTCAATTGAATTAAATCATTTTCCTCTGCATTCACCGAAAACACCAAATTCTATGACGATAAACGTGTTGTTTAATTCAGAACTGTCCCAAAATGGCCATTTTTTAGGTCTTGCTTGAACTCTTTGCATTTTGTTCTGGTTTACTATATCAGACGTGGCATTTGCAAAGAAAAGCTGTGGTTTAATGGAGGTGTAGAGCTACAGCTGCCTCATTCCAAAGGGGTATTAGTATTTGACACTTTTCGCAGCATAGCTATATGCCATGTTAATTTATTCTTCATCAGTTAAAACTTACATTTACACATCATAACAAATCTCAAGTGTCCCCCCCCCAAAGAAGACAGAGGTGAGGTTTCCACCAGAAGCCTAAAATTAAACAAAAAGACTTAAATGAACTACTCTGGTCTTCCTCCAGGTGTGGAACAGCAATGCTGTGAAGGATGAATTCATGGGCCAAGTTGTTTTGTCGGCGGGGCTGAAGGACAGCATGGACCCTCAGAGACTTCAGCTGAGGAAGAGTGGCCGGCAGATGGCTGATGAGATGCCAGGTACCATCAGTCTGAGGGTCATCACTGCAGCTCAGCTGACCGCCATGTGACCTCCCCCTGACACGACTGAATTAACATGTTGTGAGACTTATCAGAAACGGCAACATTATTTAGCCGTTGTTTTAATATCAGGGCATTTTATCAACATCTGGTGGGGCGAAAAAGACAGTTTTGGACAACATAGTATCTTGAAATTGTATTTCAGTGTTTTATATGACTTTTGTTCCTCTTCAAATCTGCTTTATATAACTCAAATCATGTATTTTATACTGATATTTTAATTAAGGTCTTATGTTATGAAACTATACTGTAACGCTGCCACTTATAAAAATCATAATCAGTACAGGCATCTTTATTCGGAGAAAGCTGCTGTATGAACAAATCATCATACATGTATGGTCTGTTTCTTTATTCTGCCGGATGATGATCATGTTTAAAGTAAATTATTATCAACTGCAAAATGTTTACAAGTACAATAAAATAAAAAGAAACTCATTTTAAGACAAACCACTTCCACATCTCTGGTTTTCCTCCTCTTTTTATTTCAGTCCCGTTCCCACACTGCAGTATTTTGAATTTTTTTTTTCTCTTTTTTTTTTTTACACTCAAGACACAGCCATGCACAATTCAAAGTTCAAAAAGTCTATTGCTTCAACCACAATTAAAAATAGTTTATCCAAAACCTCGTTTCCCCGTCACTTGTTTGTCCTTTTTCAAAGATGGGGAAATTTCTGCTGAGGTATGCCAGATGGATCAGCAGTTTTACAAAGCTAGACAATAAGAGAATAATAATAATAATAAAGATAATAATAATTTAAAAAGTAACATTTTTTGTCTTTGTTCCATTCTCTTGATACACATTAATAGAGGGATTTTCACACCACGTGTACAGGTTTACACATTCAGAAGAAAGGAATGTACAGGAGCAACCACAGAAACAGGGGCCCATCAGTGGTGTCTCTTGTCCCGAAATTCACCTTTGTGCTCATAGTTCAGACCTGTAGGCTACATGGGTTGGAGGCCCAGAGTCCCAGGGCCGACGAAGCTTCCTGACAGGCCACATACACCTACTGCACGCACACATGCTAACACTCAGGACAGAAGTGGTACTCAGACTGGACAGACTGTGTGGGCCTGCACACAGAGTGCTGCATCCATTGGCTCTCAGTCCAGATGAAGGAGCATCCAATAAAGCCCAAACAGGAGAGGCGGATCCAGGAGTGCACAAACGGAGTGTGTTGGTTTTTCTCTTTTTCGATTTCCAGGGTGCAAAACATTTACTGATACATACCATAGAGCAACCTGAACATTGTCATTTAAAGTTACATAGTTCTGAAAAAAGGGGAGGTTTCCTGTCATATTTACATACATACATACATATTCTAACAATCTTAACCTATTTGAAGATGAAATACAGTGTATAGTTTGTTTACATGCATGAAATCTGTTGCTTTCTCCTGTCTTTCACCTTCTGTCTCCTTCATCTTCTGTACATTTGCTGTACAATGGAGGTACATTAGGACTAAGCAGCTACCCTGCACCTCAAAGGTAAGGTGGAAAACACAAGTGAGGCATCATCTAGTGCACATTGAGGTAGCCCCCTAACACACAAACATGCCCACTCTCACACAGAGGGATGCTACGTGGGGAATGTCAGACAAAGCTACCAAGCACACACAGAAAAAATAACCTCTGTACAGGAACTTAGTTAAACTTTGAAGCAGGCATAAAGGAAATGTTGGTGAATGTGAACCTTCAGGGCATGGTACAATCATAAAATGACACTTAGCAAAAAACTAACACACACACACACACACACACACACAAAAACATTCTCCCTCTAAAATCTGCCAAATGCCAAAAATGCCAAAAAATCCACTACAAAATTCAAAGACTTTATGAAAAAAAAAGTTATTTAAGACACAATTAAAAAAGATAGAGACAAAAACAAAAGCTTGAATGAGCAGCATTTTAAATAGCAACAGGGATGTGAGGAGGATAAGTGGAGATCAGAGCCTCATTAGATATAAAGGATGATTTATGTTCTCACCTGAGCATCTAATCCAAACACTTGGCGGGAGAGGTGTATAATTTTATACAGTATGATGAGTGTCTCCTGCTCACATGATCAAGGAATTTTATTCCTACCTCCACTTAATGCTGCAGTTTGCAAATCAGATTGTGATTATTATTCATACTGACATTATTTTAAGGACGCAGGGGAAGCTTGGGGCACTGCAGGTGTGACAAAGTGTGGCACTGGACTTTCAGCTTGCTATACCTAACAAATTCCACGGCCTTCTGCTGGGGTTCAGGATTGTTATCAGCTGTGCTCCAGCACCTTTTTATGGATAATCCCTCACAATGGCCCACTCACAAATTTTTTTCCACCTTGTACTGGATTATAAGTAAAAAGAAAAATAAACATTCACACACTTTTCAATGTATTTCGAGCAGGTTCCCCAATGAAATGAAAGAAAATCCATGCATACTGAATATCTGTGGATAATCTTATCTGAAAGGTTATGAAAGCATGCTTTGAAATGATATCACAGGATGGTAACATCACACTTTTTTGTACTATGTCCAGTTCCACAGGGACAGCCTTAAAGTGTCTGACCACATGAAGCCCGGTGTTTCCAGACTTTTAAAAGAAAATGGTAAAAAATAGCATCTTCTCACTGATATGAAATGGACTACTGTGAGGTGTTTAAAGCTGACACAGGTCACGTGTAACTTGTGACTTTTCCACTTTGCAGTTGCACCCCTGCAAACATTCACACACACATACACAATGACTAAAGATGCACCAACTTGAGATGTGACAGTCTGCAGCAGATTTGCAGTGTTTTTCCACAGAGTCACGGTCATGCGGGCAAACATTGTGTCCAGAGTTGCTCTTTCACGCCAGCTGCTTGCTTCAAGTGCAGGTGTGACCTGATCATGCTCCATGAAAGGACCAGAAGAGAGAAACTGAGCTTAAAGCTGCGCTGGAAGGAAATCTTTGTTTCTCCTCTTTAGTCCAGCAATGGTTTTTTTTTTTTTTTTTTTTTTTTTTTTAGATTTAGCACACTTTCATTTCTTTTGTTTTTCTTTTGTTAATGTTTTTTTGGGGAGACTACCATCCAGAACAAGACATGACACAAACTGATGTCCAGTTTGTTTACTCATACACACACACACAGTCACACACTCACACAAACACATGAGGGACTGCTCTACATGTACATGAGTGCTGGAGAAGTAAACGAGGAGACAAGGTCTATTTTCAGCAGCATGGGCCAAGAGGCTGCAAGGCCAGATGTCCATCCTACATGTGAGACTTGGGGTCTTTTGTCCTTGTGCTGTCACTGTAAGTCACACAAACCCCTCCTTGTGCTGTCACTGCCACACCACCCACCATCCAAAACACACCCAAGCCCCTGCCGCCATGAACACACACTCCACAGACAGGACTCCAGCCTCGGGCATGGACAGAGAGCCCATCCTTAACGACTGCTGTTCTTTATGGCTTCCTTCGCAGCTACAATCAGAGGCGTCAGGCTGGAGAGAGGCTTTGCCAGCTTGAGGAAGGAATGCTGAAAAAAAAAGAGAGGATGATATGTATTTATGTAGGAAGCTCTGGCGAGCTGCAGCTGGACATGACAAAAGATGGTAAAGCTGGGACACTAATATTGTCATTCACATAAAACTTAAATGTGAAACATAACAGAAAAATACTGAGAAGCTAATTTTCATGAAAACTGATTTAATGGTGGAGCTTGGACAGAAGAACTTAACCAACTTTGGGAAACAAGCCATCAGGACCAGGTGTTCTGGAGTCAGACTACCAGACTAAATATGTATGTTGCTGAACATGTTTGAAGACGTGCAAGATTTGAAATATAGTCACAGTTTATGTATATATTCATACAAAATGAGCAAGAATAAATGTTGTGTTTACTTGAAGCAACTCCTTGGCGGAGCCTCTTCGGTCCACATCCATCTCCAGACAGTGGTTGAGGAAATCTCTAAATGTAGACGACAGTCTTTCTGGGTTCTGCAGCTCTGGTGTTCCATTGGTTGCTATCAGGTAAAGTGCCTGTGAAGATGAACATCATCAGTCATGAGGATAGCTACATTTACGTAATCAAAATATTTTATCTGTGTTTAAACCTAATTTCAAAATACGTATGAAACTTTTCTAAAATGCAACAATCTAACTGATCGAACTCATTTCCTAGTTTTCATCATTCCTCCTTTTCATTACACTTTCTGTTTTCTGAAGTTTTGCGAGAGGACTTTGTCCATCTTTTACTAAACCTTTAAACAACTCTGCCTTGTTCTCTAATTTGTGCCCTCATTTTTCACTGTATTTGTGTAGGAGACAGACCTGGACTGCAAGTAACACAGGAGAACACATTCAAGGTATGTCATGAAGTGCAAGGTACAAGGCCTGCTAAAATGTTGCTTCCATGTATGTTGTACACGTACCATTTCTAATAATGTCACATTTGAGTGTGTTGCTAGAATTAAATTCAAGATTAAACACAAAAAAGCTGATCAATGAACTCACTGGAATGAATTTCTTTTGTACTTGTGTATGTCAAATAAAGAATCAAATTAAATAATGAATTGCAAATTTAAGTTTTTGCAATTTAGAAAAGCTTGCAAAGTGCCCATAAATGTTTTTATTTCCTAAGTCGTTGCCTTTACCCTGAGCGGATTCTCATTCAGATAGGGTGGTTCTCCCTCCACCATCTCTATTGCCATGATTCCCAGGGACCAGATATCCACTTTCGGGCCATAAGCCTTCCGAGTCACCACCTCTGGTGCCATCCAATACGGCGTTCCTACCATCGTGCTCCTCTTGTTCTGTTCTGGAGTGATCTGAGCACAGAAGCCAAAGTCCGCTGGCGAGGCGAAAAGAAAAACATTTGGTCTACATTGTGTTTTTCATTTTACACATCATGCCTTTGTGTCTATTAAACAAAGCTTTTTTTCTTATTGATATAGGTTTTTCTTTTCAATTAATTTTAACGAATTAAATGAAGACAAAGGAAAATAAAAGGGACTTACTGAGCTTGACAGATCCATCCATGCCCAAGAGAATGTTGTCACTTTTTATATCTCTATGGATCACCTGGTTGGAGTGTAAAAAGTCCAAGGCTTGAAGACACTGTGAAGATAGACCAAAACAAAGACAAAGAAACTGAAGCACATCTAATCAACACCTACATTTACAAAGGAAAACGAGTACAAAAGGGTTCGCCTTAGGGGTTACCCCATTTGGAGTATTTGATCATTGTAGCTGGTGTTACTGCTGGCGTCTTGGCTTCTTACCTCTCTGCAGACTGCAGCAATCTGGCCCTCATCCATGCAGGTTTCAGTCACGACATCCGTCAATGAGCCTCCAGCCAAATACTCCATCACCACCCATAACTCATCTCCTACTAAGTAACTAATTAAAGAAATAAAAAAATAAAAGCACAAGATGAAAGTATTCTTGTGGTTTGGTTTTGACTCTCATTCAGAAATAAAATTTACTTTCGCTGAGAGAGAGATTAGGCTTTGTGGTATACAGACTAAACAGTTGAAAACATCACATCACTGTTAAAGACCTAACAAACAAAGGCAGAATGACCGATATAATGACACAAAAGTTGAGATAAAAACAGGAATTTGATAAGAAAATACTAGATTTGAATTTTGCTAAATTCCACTTTTGTGTGCGTTTTAAACCAGTAGGTGGCTGCATTGCACTTCAGAAAGAGGGGAAAGGGAGAAGAAGAAAAAGCAGCAACAGACGAAGAAGAAGGAGGAGGAGGAGGAGGAGGAGGAGAAGTGAAAACAGGAGACTCAAGAGGATTCCTCAATGTCATTATGGTTACAGCCATTTTAAGCTAAAACTGTTGCACAATTTAATCGTGAACACATTCATAGCTCTCCACATTTGTCTTTGAGCCTCTTAGTAAAAGAAAAAACGTTTAATAAAAATGATTTTACTTATTACTACATGAAAACTGCGAGTTCCATGCACCTGATATACTGGTTTGCATGAGTGTTGTGGAGTTTTTCCAAAATATCTACAGAAAAACAAACTGCACTTCAATATTTTATCAGGGGATGAACCAAAATGTACTATGCTCTTCACAAAAACTGGACATTAAGAGAGTTTATACAAGAATCATCTTCTGCTTGTGAAAAACTGACCTGTCCAGGTAGTTTACTATGTTGGAGTTTTTGTTTTCCCTCATCACCAAGATTTCATTGATGATCAACTCTTTCTTGGGTTGCTGCTGCAGGTTCATCTGTTTGATGGCCACCTAAGAAAACAAAAAAGATATTTGCAGTAAGTCACTGTGACAGCATAAACAGTAATAAAATAGAAAACAGGGAATGTTGTCAAATTAATGGCTGTGTTTAAATATATTCCTAGAGTTCCCTACAACTGTTGCCACTTCCCCAATGAAAGAGTGGATCAAAGTTATTCATGAAGCATCTTGATCCTCAAAAGTGCTCCCACAGGGAAAAACTTTCGAGATCTGCTCCAGGCAATAGATGATTGTGAGTTACAGATTAAATCATGCAGGGATTACGTTTTTGATTTTATCAGAGATGTGCTTACATCTCTGAAAAATTCCCAAAATGGAATGACATCAGAAATAAAAAGTAATCACTATGTTAGGAGATTTGGCAAATGAGAAAATGCAGCTATGATGAAATAATGATTTGGGTTTGTCGCTACTTCAAACACACAGTGCAGTTTTACATAAATACAGCACTCTGAGAACACAAGCATGAGAAGCTTCTGTATGAAACAGACTAGCTACAACATGAATGTCATAAAAAGAATACAGAAAAAGACAAACATGTTTGTGATTAGGGTAAAACAGGCCAGTTACATACAACACATACATATAAGATTTCATTTTTAAGAGCACTTTCATGTTTTTATTCCCTTGGACAACCAATACCACCATTAAATCAATGTGCTGTACCAAAAGACAGGGTCAGCCATATCTTTTTCATCCTTCCCAACTAGGAAATTTTAAGCTAAATTAGAAGCTAAATGAGAGGATTGTTGGAGGCTTAATTAATACGGCCCCTCAAGTTCAATCTGACTTACCTCTTGGCCAGTTGCTATGTCAATGGCAGTGTACACCGTGCCAGACGCTCTGGTGAAACACAAAATTAAAATCACGTAAGTGATGCAAAATTGAGCAATTTTTAATAAGATTTAACTTGTTCTAAACTCTACAAGGAGAAATAATTTCTTTATGTGTACATTAGTGTAGATCTGAAAATGAGTTTGAAGTATTTACAGAAAGGCAAGAAATATGTTTGTATAGTTAATGGTCCAGCTTTGATGACTGGGTTAAAATGCTTTTCTATGATCTGTTTTATTAATATTTTTATCACTCAAACAACTATTTCATCACCTGTTATTACTTATAAGGATGGTTAAAATCTGCTGGGATAAAAAAGAGACTGAAATAACTTGTTTATGTGGAAGTAACGCCAGCTGAAAAGTCCGCTGAACTTCTGAGTTCATACAGTATCACCGGAGTAATCTAAACTTCTTGTCAGACGTTAGCTGTTTTCATTCAGCAGTGAACTGGACATCTTAAATTACCTTGGCACATGCAAGCACAAAATATGAGAGTAATGCTTGGACAAAGGAATGATGGGTTCAGTCAGTCCTTATTTGGACCTGAGGATACTGAAAACTGCCCATTGTGAATTTAGGCCTCTGGTTTTTCCTCTCTCTGCTGTCACAAGCCATGAATAATAAAGTACAGCTCCTGGTAGTAATAAGTTCAAGATAACCTGACAGAGTAAATAGACAGCTTTCCCTTTGTTAAACAGAGGCTTCTTGATCAAATATGGAAATAGTGAACACATCAGAGCAGATAACATGTAATCTGTTATAATGTGTCATGAACAGGCAGGCTGGCAGAAAAGAAAAAAGAAAAATACAAAGACGAGGAGAGAGCTGGAGAGAGGGAGATGGTTGAGCTAATCTGGCTCTTGGCCTTTTTGGGATACAGTTCTCATTTCCTGTCTACTTAGTTTTCTCCATCATTCAATCCTAATCCTGCTTCTGTCTCTGAAACTACCCTTCTGTATCTCCTACAGAGACAGTCTGTTCTCAAAATTGCTCTGTTTGTTGATGATCACCAAGACTTACCCTTGTCCTATTTTCTCAAAGCGCGTGTACTTCTTTTTGGGATCCCCCACACTCACAATACTCCCTGAGAGAGAAAGCAGACATATAATAATTTTCTTTCTAGCTCACTGCACAAATGAGCTCATCACATTGCATTCTGGTAATTCGGGTTGGAGCAACATTGCTCAGAGGAGTGGTCAAAAGAAAGCAGCAATTGATGAGAAAAGTACTGCTTTGTCAAAACATAATAATTTAAGTTTGTTTACTTTTTTTTTTGCATGATTCTTCTGATTAGGCAGAAATTCTGCTTTGAATGGACTATGTGTTAAACAGACTCTGAAAACCAAATATCTAGCTTGCTGTTTGCATCACAACTTATTAAATACTTCAGAACACACACACAAACACAAACCAACACAGACACAAAACACAGCATTAGCTCAGATTATATAGTCTGTTGAAATATGCCGATTTAAACTTCTGTAAAGATTCAATGTAATTTCCATCAAGATTCCCTGTTTTAGTAAAAAAAAAACAAAACACTTAAATGTTATTGTTTAAAGCAAAACAAAAGAAAACATCCTAGTATCTCAAAAATGTACAGAGAACCAGATCACACTGATTACCAAGCTATGAGAAAAAGACAAAAAAATGCATAAAAACACATACTGAGTCTTTCCAAAATCTCCTCATCTGTCATTTTGGACTTCTTCCTCTGCCGATCAGTGTGCCGATACATTGTGTTAGAGGTGTTCTCTGGCTGGACCTGAGATTCTGGTGGCGTCAACACCTCTTTTACCGGGGTGGGAGGCTTTGGTGGATCCATGACAGAACGTGTGTAGATCTGCATGAGAAAACAAAAGATGAGATTGACAAGGATGTGAACAAGGACATAGAAATGAATTCACAAACTGTGCTCCAAAAACTCACAGATTTGGTGTGTTCAGGTCGAGGGGCAATGACTGGGGGCAGCTCATCATCATCATCTTCATCTTCTTCTTCCTCTTCCTCTTCTTCTTCCTCCTCGTCCTCCTCTTCTGACACAGGCGGGGCAATAGGGGGTTCTGTTGATGAGGTTTTGGGACCCTGGATGGTAGAGATCTAAGTAAGTATGGATGAATGTGCTATGTCATGACAGCATGGAATGAGAGAGAATGTGAAGATCCGCTAAAATCTCCACAAATCAGACATCTCTTTAGTTTTTTCTTAACCAGCTGGTGTAAACTCCAAACCTCCGACCAGCTACAGATCTGGCCAGTAGAGGTTCAAAATATTTTGTATAACATGCATAAAGGTGTATTTGTATGGACCACGTGACAGAATCCAATAATTACAGATTAAGAATTTATTAAAGGATGGACTTTGTTATTAAAAAATAACAGCAAGCGCTTAACATGGAAATACAATGTGATACTCTACTGGAAGGAAAACAATGTGGGTTAATAGTCAGGAGGAACCCTGTTAAAATAGCAAAGGAAAGCAGTATGAGCGATGTAGGAGCTGAAGAGACCAGAGTGAGGTTGCATTCAGTGCCGTTTATCTAAGACTGAGATGAAAATGAATTTTTAAGTAACAAAATGCTACATATTTAACTGCTCTGTAGGACATAATGTATTGCAACACTGCGATGTGCAGTACGCAATAATTACATATATTTTGAAGATACCATGTAACGAGTCTGATTTTTAGACCTCAGGCATATGTATTAAGACTAATCCGTCGCATTTTCCCACTAATTCAGGAAGTCTACTTGCCTTGAATCTTATTCCTCTTATGGAATGGAAACGCTTCATTTCCACTCTTGTCATGCATAATGAAGCAGTGCAGCTTAGTTCTTGTCTGTAAAAGGAAAGGATCTATCTGGAAGGAAAGTCCCAGTCAATCATGTGACATACTGGGCCTCTGACTTGCACCAAAGAGGACTGGGCCAAGACTGCAGTGCAGTGATGGGTGCCTGGTGTGTGAGATTATTATTATTATTATTTTTTTAGTTTTCTTTTAGAGAGCCATGCAGTAATGGTGATGAAGTTACAGGCACATTTCTGGCATTTTGGATCAAATTATTAAGAAAATGTGCTCATACATGCAGGTTGACAGTCATCACATCCCTCTGTGGCATGTGCCACTGTGAAAAGAAAAGACTGAATTATGTGCTGTTGCTATAGATACTACATACATAACAACATCAACAATATAATAGATCCAATCATATCCCCATGGAATACCAATACAGAGAGTGATGATGCCTCTGAAAGCAATTATTTGTTTGCAGTGTGCATTTGCCAGATGGCGTAACCAATATTTGGCTATCAAATAGTTGAGTTTAGCTTCAGGGCCATTGCAGGGATACATCATGTGTAAAGTAATATGGAGGAGTTACCTTGTCAAATAATGCGCTGCAGGTTCTAAGGCTGACAGGAGGCCCAGAAGACAGCAGTCGGTTCTGAATGTGGAGGTTGAAAATGGGAGGATTTACTCAAAACAAGCCCAAACAAAGTGTAAGACTGAACTTCAGAGGAGGGTGAGGGAGGGCTGGACATTACGTCCATATGTTTATCCCCTAACACAGCATAAGGAGAGGACACGCTAGTAACAAACACTGCCACCTGAGGACTGTCCTGTAAACAGCCTAGAACAATATTCTCCTCTCCAGTTTATTTCAACAGATATTTGCTATAAAATTCTATTTCACCATTCATTTAAACACTACAGTACTGGCAGCTACTTGTACTTTAGTTCACTCAAAAAGTTCATTAATTTTCCTCCTCAGAAGCTAAACAGAAATGTTCCACCTCAGTTCATGTTAAAATAATGACAGAGCTTGCAATAAAGCACAAACATAAGCAGGAGTGTTCAATTTAGGATTAGCTTCCATGTTATCTTTAATGTGTTGCATGTTGAGAACACTTCAGTGCATCTAAGTATTTTCATAATGATGCATATGTTTACAGGAAGGCATTTTTACTGCATTTACTTCAACATTAAGCTGAAAAGTTGAACATTTACTCCTGCAGAAATCCACCTAAGGATAGTTTGCTGTTTTTACTGCATGTGTTTAACCATCATTATTTCTCATGCAGAAAAATGTTGATATGAAACAGCAGTCAAGTATAACCTCCCATGAACTCTCCAAATAAATAAGTAGTAGTTCTCAATTACTCATTAGCTCCATACTGTATTACATTATTCTGTACAACCATACAGAATCATATTTATGGATGTGTAATGAGTGAACACTAAGGGGGGTTTTATTGAATGAAATCATTTATATGATAATATATGTGAGTATGTTTATTTTGTTATTGCATTATGGGAGATGTTATATCATATGATGACTTCCCTTTAAGTTAAGTTTAAGTGTTCTTTTTGTACACTTTTGTACAATTATGAGGGGGAAATCACTATCCACTGTCCTACACTTCTTTCCCAGCATAACCTTTTTGCCAAAAAGGCACATTATTCACACAAAATGAAGTAAAAGATTCGTTTAGTCTGAAAAGTTCCACAAAAAATCCAAAAAAATACATCCTTTTTATATTCTAATGTTTTATGTATGAGAATGTACTAAAAATAATCTGCTCCTCATCAAGTTTTAAAATGACGTCAGGTCAAACTCAGATGAACAACTTTTGCCATATCCTGCAGTGTTGTTATCTATTTCACAAAATCAAAATGCAGAAGCAGTGTGTGAAAAGGTAAGTACACCTTCACGGTTTCCACTGGTAGTATCAGTCGGCTGCTGCTTATCAAGCACATTTGATGAACTTCTCATCGGTAAATGTGATCACCTCTGTTGAAGCTGAGGTTTTGGTAGTTTCCAGGTCTGGAGTAGTCAGGTGTGTATGAGCAAAATGCCAAGGAGGAAAGACATCAGCAATAATCTTTAAGAAGCAGTTGTTGCTGCACATTAACCTATCTTCTTTTTCAGAGTATATTTTAAAAAAAAAGGATATAAAAATGTGTTGCTATTAGGCAGCTGAAGAGTTCAGGTGGCATCTAACACAATTCTAACAAGTGGAAATCTTCAAAAAGTTCCACGAACCAGTCACGCTGGACTCTATGTGTCTGTGAAATGGAACGGCAACACGCAGATGATGAAGGATCGAGACCAGAGTGAGATGAAAGTTCAAATCTTTGACTCATATACTGTGAATTCCTTAAATAGTTACTGTAAATAAATGTGTTGTAACAGTCAGGCAAATGTAGATGAATTCAACCCTGGATTTTGTGGCAAAAATGACCAAAATGGCTTCGTTGATGGCGAAACAGGAGACATTTTCCACATTTTACAGCAAAACAGAAAATCTATCAGTCAGTAAACACAAGTAATTCCAGATCTTCTTCATGTCTGTTCAAATCAAATCAAATCTCACAAAAGGCTCCTGAACATACCTTAAGTCTTTTAGAGGCAGACTGAGGACAGTATTTATCATTTCTCAATTATTTCCAAAAATCCAATGTGACTTTTCTTTTGATCAAAGGATTTTACAATGAAACACAACATCTCTGCGTCCTGCATTCACTGTTACAAATTCATGCTGACCTAAACATGAAGAACTTGTCTCATTCACTGGAAGGTTTATAAACTTGTGGATCATAATTAATTAACCTTCTACTACAGAATTTATATTAGCATATAAGACCAGAACTATAGCAGCTGGTAGGTACAGAGGGGGAAAGCAAGTTGCTGACAGAAAACAACATAACAGTTTGGAAATGTTCACCTGCACAGCAAATGTTTAAACTGTCTTTCAGGGTTTAGTTATGGGCACCTCTTCCTTCGTCCACTTTACTCATGTAAGCACACTTCAATGCAGCAGTCAGTAATATTCAGCACTGTATGCTGCTGAACACTGTGACAATCCAAGACTGAGATGCTCTAGATAACTCTCACTACTGGACTAACTCAGTCATTTGTCCTTTCAACCAGCAGCCCTGCATGCAGATATCCCAGTGTAGTTTCCCCTGAGGCGGCAAATCCCACTTCTTCACCCAGTGTGAACAGGCCAAGGCATTCAAAGCTTAGATTACTCTGGCCAAAGCCAGGAATGAGGTCAGCACAGTGGGAGTCATTCTAGTTCCAGCTGTGCCTTCAGTGAAGCTTGTCTATATGCAATTCAAAATCTGGTTAATGTAGACTGGAGATATAAACAATGAGCAGCAGCTATTGCTGTTTCTGTGCAGGAGCTGCAAAAATGTTTGGCACGTGTGCAAAATTCAGGGAATTATGCCACATAGTCGGGAAAACGAGACTCCAGAGGGGAATTTTTCTCTTTAGAGGGAGAAGTCTGTGTGAAAACATAGTGCCTCAAAGTGATACAGTCTAGTCCAGATATCCCCAGAAAGAGAAAAATTTACTGTAGTGTAGCTGGCGAAGCATAACTGTTCTGAGGTTAATGACAAATAAATGAAGCCGTTAATGTTGCAACTTACCTGTTAAATTACTGCTGTTCTATTAATCAGGATGAGATACTTTTGTCTCAATATATTACTGAGATTTTCTCAAGGCAGAGTCATTGTGCCTGATGGATTTTAATACAGTTCAGGAATATGACATTGGTAATGCTGTGATCATTTCCTATTTTATAAATATTATTGATTTAAAAGATATATAATCAAGGAAGGTCTACATAAAGCAAACGAACAAACAAAAACAACTCACCAGAGTGTTTGCAGCTATATAGCCATGAGCTGTCTTGTCTGAAAAGAAAAGAAAACATTATTATAGTAGCAGCATGGTAAAACCCCTTGTCTATTAGACATAAGAATAAATACATGTTCAGTTGAAGTCGCTTGTTTGTTTTACCTCCCGATGTGAAACTCATGTATTTCTGGTTGTTGACGGTTTCTTTGGAGTCATAGAATTTCAGCACGTCTAACACAGCTTGCGGGTTCTTCTTCTGTTCAAGCTTGGTGATGTTCGAGGTTTGCAGGAGCCGTGCCCATTGCTCTGGGATACCCTGCACAAACAGACAGAAGTCACATGTTATGAGTTTTAAAACATGATGTAACTTCAAAGGTCATAACCAGGTTTTGCCTTTCAGATTTAAGGGCCTTGATTAAATGTGGATGTAGATGTTGTGTTTCTGTTGCAAAACAGAGATCACTACTCCCTAGGGGTAACCAAGCTGGGACACCTGTCATTCCACTGAAAATAACCCTACAGATCATGTCTTTAGAGATAAAAAAAATAAAAATAGATTTGGCTGTAAAAATGCTTAAAAATGAACAAGTCTTATTAAACAACCCCTGTTCATGTTCCTTTTATTTTCATGACAGATGTAACAATAGTACTGACCTTATTATCTAACTCTCAGTAACAAAGTAACACTAGTTATGTGTTACTTTAAATCAAGTACACAAAGATTTTCTTTCCTCTTTGATTTCCTGCACATTTAATCTAAAAAGTAAAACTGTTTCGCAAAAAAAAAAAAAAAAAAAGATATTAAAAAGCATCCAAGTCTCTGGAGTAAGGAGTATCAAGCAGTGCACTTGGGTTGGGATCAAAGGACAAATCAACAGGAGCACACTGTTCTCTATGAAAACCATAAAATAAGGGAAAGCAAAGCACCTGGTTTACAACTATTTAAACTGAACTCCATGTGCCGTCAACACATAACTTTACAAACGAAACAAGGAACTATTTATCACTGATGTCATCCACAGCATAGACCAAGCATTTGGAAGTCAAATTAATCCCAACACAGATCCTTCGTGTGAAGGCTCTTTCATCGGGAGGCTGAAAAGTAGAGAGAAACTTTACATGTCATTTCATTTGAAAATGAACTAAAAGCCTCTGAAACCTTAATACAAGTGGACAAGACTTTAGTTTTATTCAAGACAAGAGTGTTGATCATTAAATTAGAATAACTTCATATTCCATCTTTATGTGCAAAAGTGTATTAACAATATTGTATTGCAAATCTCACCTTTGTAAGACCGCAGTGAACTGCAGTTATGTAATTTACCATTAAAAACCAAAGAAATCTGCTGTAAGGGCCATCTGACAGGGAAATAATCTGATTAGCATTCATATAAGTTGTGTTACCAAAATAATGTGGAGTAAATTTAATGACCCCCCCACTGCAGGGAACTGAGATTTTAGAAATGAATTGTAGAAGCACATCAGCCCTTGTTCATGACCCGGACTGTCAGGTGAAAGGGATACTCACTGTGAATTCTCCCGTTACAGCATCAAAGCCAACATGAATGGTGTGTTCAAAGTCTGAGGGTAGGGATATCTCAGGACGCTCCTTCTCCTTCTTCTTGTTTGCTACAGAGGTTGGATTAAAAAAAAAATTATTAAAGGGTTTTGTAAAGCTTTTGAACACCACAAACTAGTGAAGCAATTTGAATCAAAGGAGACTGGAGTGTGAAGGTGAGGAATGATACTTACTCTTGTCTCCCCCAGGGAAGATGGAGCGCAGGCGGACTTTCTTGTTTTTCTCTTCGGGAGCCATTGGAAGCGGTTTAGATGCGTGATTCACTGATGAAGAGTCTCGGGAACTACTGTTCATTCTCAAGGGGGGGGCTGGTGGTTTCTCTTCAATATCAACACTATCAGACATCTTTAGTAGCACTCACAATGTCCTGGAAAAAAAATGGAAGGAGAGAGACAGAGGAGCATGGAGTGAATAAGTCTGCGTACAGTAAGAAGAGATTGAGAAAGCAGAAAATGGTGAAGCTTCTAAACTCATCTGGGATTCACAGATCTTAACTAAATTTTTTACTTATACAACCGCATTTATAAAAGAAAAACTGGGATTTTGTGTCAAATACATATAAAAACTGACCGCATTGATTTGCAAATGTCATAAAACCGATATTTCATTCAGAACATACAAAACATCAAATGTAGGACCTGTCACTGTTTCATGAAAATCTTACATTTGATGGCAGCTGCATAATAAAAACATTGGTAGAAGGGCAACTAAAGGCTAGAAAATTAGATCTTTCTAATAGCAATAAGTTGAGGAATGTGTTGCAATTAATTAGGTTAACTGGAAACGAGTCAGAAATGTGACCGGGTACAAGAAAAGCAACAACAGAGAGGAAATTTCTCAAAAGTAAATATAGGCAGAGGTTAAGCATTCTGCAAAAAGTCATGTCCATACACCGTGGCCCAATGTCAAAATGTGGGATCTATGGATAGTCAATAATCTACAGAATATAATCTTGTCAAAAGTTTCTAGGAATCTGGAGATTTTTCTGATTACAATCCAAATGGTTTAAAATTAACATTGGGTGCCTGTGAATTTTAAACCCTCAGGGAATCAAAACAGGCTTGATTCTGTTGTGGAAATCAATAGATGGGCAGACAAACGCTTCCAGAAAGCATTGACTGTCAACAAACTTCACTGTGCAATCCACAAATGCAGGTTAAAGTTCTATCATGCAAAGAAAAAGTCATATAAAAGTCAATAAGATACAAAAACACCAAGTCCACTGCTGTTAAAAGAAGCCAGGATGCTCCACAGTAGTAAATATGGCTCCTTAAGACTACTTTCCACCATGAGGTAATATATTTTTCATGAAATAGTGAAATGTCTCATTTTCAACATGTCTTATTTTTATGAGAATAACAAATTATTGTTCTCAGCTTTATGTCTTATACAGTGTCTATGGGTTTAAAGGAGCTTTGGGATATTCACAGAATGCAGTTTTATCAAAATATTTTTTTTTCCTTTGGGTTATTATTATTTATCTTTCAAAATCAAGGTTGGCTGCAGATGATGGATCACTTGCTGATGCTTTATACATCAGATTTAGATAGAAAACACAACCTCATGCTACGCGAGTGGGGGGATTTCCAGAGCCGAGGTGGAGTCAGTTCAGCTGTGAAAACAGTAACCAGGAGTTGACTAAGAGAATCTGGCAGGGGGGGAACACTTCTATCCCTCCCATCTTCCATCTACCCACCCGACGACCATCTTAGACTCCTTCACTGCCTCACCCTGAGGCAAGCCCATCATGTGATGTGTAACACAGCCATCCCAGAAAGCAGGACATCCAGGCTGCCCCCGTAGTGGAGACCTACATTAGCTAACAAAGACACACTCCCTGGCCCTTCCACAATGTGCACTGCCTCTGACAAATTACACATGTGCCTTCACAGTGCCCTTTAGGATTTTATGTAACCATTGCCCGCACAGACAAAAATCTGATAGGTTACAGCATACTCTTTGTTAACTTTCCCAAAGAACTGGTTTTGGATCAAGAAATTAGATTAGTGGGAAGATGTAACATGATAAGAAGCCATAATCTGATCAAATGTGTCTACAATCATGGCATTATTGCACAAGACTTCTCTGCAGCCTGTGCTTCCCTCTTGCATTTCAAAAGAGACTCCTTGTGAAACATATTTACCAGTAATGTGTAGTTTCCTCATGAACCTGTTTGGGCTGGACAGCAAAACTGATACTGAAGGATCTCATTGTTTTCCTAATGGCACAGATACTCTGACTGTGACGCACATGTGATGAAACCATAAATGACCCTCTTATCCTTTGATATGATGATAAATTAAATTAGATATCATTTCCTTACAATATAAATGAAAACTACAGGTTTGTGTACACACAACACTAAATAAACTGAGTTTACTTCAATATCAGCTCCACTTGCTCGTCTGCTTTGACAGCATTTTTTTTTCTCCCTTGGACAACAATACCGACGTGTATTCATGCCTTAATGGATAGATGTGAATGTATTATTTATACAGTAATATGTATCTGACTCTTGAAGATCAAACACTGACCTGAGATGAAAAGACTAAGATAATCTCGCTATTTCTTACATTTGACAGCATGTTTTACTTTCCTTTGGAAGAGCTGTGACACATAGCTGCACTGCAAAACCTGCATCGTGATTCTGTCGGCTAGATAAACCAAAGAAAATACGTGGCCGGTGTCAGCCCATACATTACTCAGTGTCAAAATCAATCAGAGATGGCTGGAAATTCATTTCTAATTCTTGTCTGAGCTGAGGAGTCAAAGGTCAAAGGTCACTTTATTTGTCTCCCTTGGGACAAATCTGTCTTTGACAAAGACAAATAATCAGGAGTGCTAAATTATAGATATAAATGATGCACTAAAAATCAAAAATATGCCAAGAGTGAAGAGAGGCATTCTTGCTATTTTGGATAGAGATTACATTAGTTACATTCACAAAAAAAAAATCTTCCAAAATACCATTGCTCTGGACAGATTAAAAAAATAAATAAACAAAACAGTAACTCACTCTTAACAGTGAAGGTAGCTAATGTTAGGTTACGTTGGGTTCTAGCTCAGCTGAAGGACACCTACTCCATTTAATAACCTTGCAGCTACTAAAGATTTATGAATTTCCTGTCTCTTCGTGGCATCAAAATTTTTATGAGCTTTATTTATAGTGTGGGTTTATGGAGTTGGCCGTTTCTGACATGCTGGTTGGGTTCCAGGTGAGTATCCAGACAACATCAGAAACAGGTTTAGTTAGTGACACACCCAAACTGCAACCCAACGACAAAACTCCTGTTTACAAAAGAATGACACAGTATTGACATAACAGAGAAACCGTGAGTGATTGACAAACCCACTGTCAAACTTGAAAGGCATGGTGGGATGTTTTTGGGAGCCATCGGACATGATGAGGTCTGACTTAATGCCAATATGAGTTCATAAGAATTTAAGTATTGTTCCCATTAGATGTCATCTGAAACCTCCCCTACTGAAGGTTTTGCTTGCGCACTACATGTACACACAGCACAACCTCATGTCTAAACATGCATTTGGCTATTTGATGCTCATCAAGATCACTTGTACCTGGCTCAAGCCAGGCAGGGGAGGGTGATGGACGTTCTTGCGATGTCCAGTCTCCCCATTATCTAATGTAGCCAGCCAACACGACACGGAGGCTCAAGTAGTTTAAAAAATCTTTAAATAAAAAATTAGGAAGGGTTTAGACCAGGGGTGTCAGAATCCAGTCCTCGAGGGCCGGAATCCGGCAGGTTTTTGTTGTTTCCCTCCACCAACACAGCTGATTCAAATCAATGGATCCAGTAGCTTCTTGTCAACCTGTTTGGGTGTCGGTCAGGTGTGTGTTGGGAGCATGGGGACAACAAAAACCTGCAGGATACTGGCCCTCCAGGACTGCAGTTTGACACCTCTGGTTTAGACCATCATGTCCAGAATGTTTCTATCACAGCTGGATTAATAAAAGAAAATAAGTGAAAGATCAGGCGCAGCTACTAACTTTTTTGATATGATGAAGCACTTGAATATCTCAAACAAACACATTTTAGAGATAATGTTTAACTGATCTTAGTTGTTGTGACACTTGTCTATGGAAAAAAAGAAAAGATTCATTTTACAAGAAAAATAATGGCTTATATGGATTTATAGAAGCTTTATGAGATTAGTTACTTCAATGTTGTAATTTTTGTTATAGGCACCGATTGTATGTGTTGTAGTTACTATATTATAATTTTGTATGATACAAATTAAACCAATCCTAGCCTTCCAATTGAGTGTGTAGACAAAGTGGTTTTTGGCCTACTGGCAGACATGGTTAATGGCTTTTCCTAACTTATTTGAGCTTCTTTATCTAGAGTAGACCCAATAAAGTCTTCTATTTTGAGACAGACAGCATTTTAAATAATTTAACTTAACCAGTGTCATTTTCAAGCTCTATCTTATCAGCAGATCTGCTCACTGCTTTGCTCATTACTGAAAAGAGTTGGTCGTTGGCCATAGATCAGCACAGCAACCAACTGGCTGGCAAAAGTGGATCCTCCACTAGCTGCCATTTATGATTTGCACCACTCACAACTTTTCCTTGGACAGCGCAAAAAGGACACCACCAGTCTGCCATTCAACTTTTTAAATTCTTATAAACAGTGAATAGATTCAGTAACAAATTTTATAGCAACATGAAAATAATGCATCAGCCTTCAATGTCTTGAAGGCTTTGAACACTCAAAACAGAATTAGTCCATGTCTTGAGGTTGCATGAATAAGTTTGTACTCCTTTCCCCCACCAATACGTACATCCTCCCTGCAACACAAAGAAGACTTGACCCAAGGGGTAAAGTGAGCCACGAACAAAAAACATATCCAGAAGAAAAATGGTGACCAACTTGGAGAGCAGCGTGGCTTAATGTTTGCTGTAATCCTTTCTAGGCTACATCAGGCAACAGGGAGAATCTCTGTCAGCAGCTGAACAATACAACACACAAAACAATCTTATATCACACGTCTATGAACTGTGAACTATGTGGCTGTTTGATTGATCACCTGCCAGCTGACTTTCCAAGCTGCTCTGCTTAGTTGTTTTATGACAAAAAATGGCAGATTCATAAAGCCCAGACAATACTGATTCCTCCCTCACCTAAAACACTGACCTATTTACTGTGCAGCCTGACAGGCAGTGAGCGCTCTGGCCCTGAAACAAGTAACTCTCCTTTCTGAAACACACACAGGTTAGTCTGAACATTATTAATCCAATGCATACGCGACTTTTGCCTGAAACTATGAACATGTTCACGAGGCCAAAGTTCTGCAGATGACAGAGGAAACAGTCATGTAATTTATAACAGCTTCTAAATGTAAAACAGCAAAGATATGCTAACCTACCTTTTGCTAAATCTATCAGACACTCCTTGGCATGTTTAGGTACATTGTCAGAGTTTGACATTTATATAGGAAAATATGACTTTCTCAAAAAGCATACATGCATCACAGACACTCCAGCTAGACATAGATATAACTGAGGGTGTTTTCACATTTCTCTTCCATAAAATATTAAACTATCCATGAAGAGCAGTTTTTCTCAGCTCTTTCAAACATTAATGCTGAATTTGAATGGCTAACACAGGAAGAGACTCTAATCTTGAGCCCATGGCAGCCCAGTAATGGCCCTGCAGTGGGGGGAGGGTTCCTAAGCTTGGCTCTTCGTGCCCCTGATTAGGACTTACTCTCAGTTTGACTTGGCTTTAGCGTTGGCTGTGCTTCTTTGAAGGATGCTGATTACTTGGATGGGATGGACAGTTCGAGGGCATCCAAAGCATACGGATGAAGCAGGGACACTTCATTGCCTCAGTTCACCATTGTTATCTCTTTTATCTCTGTGATTTGCAGACAGCTCTTTCAGACTACTACACCACAACTGCATGTCTAACAGACACACACGTCAATACAAAGAAAACCAAACGAGAAGACAAACATTGACATTAAATGAGTGCGGGTTGACGAAACACAGATGTCAACATGTTACTACCCTTTCACTTGGTTGGCCTCTCATGGTCAGAATAAAACACCCCGAGTCACATTGCAGACACTGCACAATCCCATTTCATTTCAACTATAGGCTGAGAAAGAAGGAGACCAGTGTTCTGCCTTTTAAAGGGACACACAACATAGAAACCTAATATGGTCCAACTTATAACAATGTTATGTAGAAAATTCAATTTGCTTCACTGGGCCCCAGTTGTCATTCTATCACAGCTGCACAAGTAACCAGTAATTTAAACATTTTTTTATGTAGATATTGATACCATTGTCATATCTGAACTGTAAGTATGAAACTGTTGTCTGCAGATTGTGTTTCTGTCATTGTCAGTTTTGATTGTGAGACCAGTGTGCAAGCAACTTTTTTAACATGTAATCTTTGATTTTATATTTACCCCACCACGTGTCAGTTTAAGATAGAAGTAAAATAAAGGAAACACTATTGGAATAAAGGGCGACTCTCTTCTTTTTAATGAGAAATGCTTTGTGAAAAAAATACAAGATTTTTATTAAGTGAATACACTACATTTGTTTGTATTGCTTTTAACAGATGTTAAGATATTGTACACAATCAGTACGCATTTGGAATAACACCCAGAATTCAACATGTCAGCCTCACAACAGAAAATGTAACGTCCACATTGGTAAACAGGTCAAAAAGCACAGTAGAGGAGGGAAAAAATATCTAAAGTGTCTTTGACTTAGTAAAGTATTACACAATTATATTCAATTTTTTTAAATCAAAACTATGTTTTGAATGGCAAAAAACTATCACAAATTGAAAATATCTGATCAAATTCAATAAGTAAGAACCTCAGATTTATAGGGAAATTCTACACCACAATCTGAGCTCTGAATATAAATTTATGGTTTCCACATATCTTTTCTGCACAAGTTTGGAGGGTGTTTAAAGTGTCTTTACAAATAGTTGGCTTTTGATTTGTTACCCAAAAAAATAATGTCACTTCTTCAGGAGTATTAGAGATTTTGTCACAATTGGCATATAAATTGTTTGAGTTATAGCTAAAACTTGTGTGGGTTTTTTTTCAGACCCTGTATAACATTTGTACTCACTTCACCTTTTAAACATGAAGCGTCATATGAAAAAATTTGAATGAAGATTTCGTTTTTAACACTGACTAAATTGAATGAAAGCATTTTTTAAAGCAAAACATTTTAACTCT